>NC_052046.1:51451763-51774763 GCF_015832195.1 Motacilla alba alba
ACTAATTTGCAGTTATCCTGACTTCATCAGAATTCTTGAGATGTCATAATTTTTAAAGTAATAATTTTCTGTCAGTTATTAAAACCCCTACAAAATATCTACCCCTGGCCTTTCTCTGTGGTAGAATTACTAAAGGTTATAAGGAGAAATGGTAGCCCATGTAGTATATTTTAAGTATTGGATATGGTTTAATAAATGCTAGATTTTCTTTTTGCAGTTGACCAAAGGGTTTTAGAGCTAGAATTAATGGGTTAAAAATGAAACCCCTTAGTGCAAGACCTTCCAGTGTTGAGTATGCTTATTAAAACTGAATGCTGTGCTTTTTGGCCAGCTGCTTCCACAGCACAAATCTCATTTTACTGTGGAGATTTTGCTTAAATGAAAAATACTAATACAAAAGCTGCTGGCTGTGGTCTGAAGTGGCACTTGAATATCAGCATGTTCTTTTGTCTGACAAAACATCCTACTGAGCAGGTCAGCTAGTGCTAGCAGGGGATATGCTAAGGCTCTTAACTAAAATGTGAGCCTAATTCTGGCTACAGAAGTACCTGAGTTTATTTTCTCAGAGAATCAAAAAAAAAAAAAAAAGAAAAAAAAAAGAAAAGAAAGAAAATTTTCCTGCCAAAAGCATCTTTTCCTGTAAATTTATGCACCTACTGATAAGCATCTATATCTCTCTGTTGTACATTAGCTATGATTAATGTATTGTGAACATTTCACAGAAAAGTGCAATCTTTTTCCTTTGAGACTTTTGATTATTGCTAGAAGAGAACAATTGCTTGTGTCCTGTGTGTTTTGACTGAGGGTATAGTACTAAGACATTCTTCAGTTTCAAGAAGCTTGGAGGACAACATCAATGAAGAGACAGTGTTAAAGTTTCTGAATATTCTTTCCTACTGTCTGATATGATCGTTCTTCTGGAAAAAAAATGGCTAAAAGTCCGAGACTAAAATGCCTACTGCAAGCTGAGGACTACAGTCTGTCCTCTTTAAATGTGTCTTTGAAATACTGTCTTATTTCTATCTCAACTACATATATTTTACAGGCACTGGTGATATCAAGTATGCTTGTACAGTAAAATTCCAGTATGGAGGTGCTTTTCTCATGTATGTCTCAGTGAAACAAAATTTCTACTTCTCATTTTTGGTACCTTTTACATTTACAAGGCTATTTTTGATCGATATTAACCTCTGCTCTCTGCTTTATCTTTCCAGCACTGGCTGGAGCCCAACAAGTCCATCTTCAAGCAAATGAAATGTAAGTCTTGAAAGCTCATGGCTTTAAAGTTATTTTTAAATAATAGAAGGTTTTCTTGTGCTTCCATGCAGTAATTTAGAATAAGCTTCATTTGTTTCTCAGTGTAAACAGGTCCTTCATGTTAGCACATGAAGGAATCCTAAAAACTCCATGCTACCCTGATCTTACCATCTAACAGTTTCTGCACATCAAAGCTTTTCCTTACTGCTCGTGGCTACAGCCAGAGGCCATCAGATTTTGGATGGCAGATCTGGTTAGAAGACCTGTGTGTTCCAGCTCTCATTTTCAGTCAGATGTCATCAGCCACTGGGAGATGGCAATAAAAATGGAATGTGGCAAGTTCTTCTTGGTCTTTTCTGGTTATCCTTATTTCTGCTGCCCCTTGCTTCCTGAAAATGCAGAGCATTGGCTTGAGATCGTTGTTACTGTCCAGCAAACTCATGTACTGTGGACTAAGTGGTGATCTTTCTGCCACAGGAGGGGTGAACTTAAGATCACTAATTAAAAAAGTGTCCTTAAAACAGGAATGTATTATTTTAATTATCTTTTTGAAATGTTACTATCTGGCCTATAGTTCCCATTAAATAGTCCAACTGTGAAGACCTCTCCAGGAAACAGAACTGCTTTGGTACTCAGAAGCTTATACGCAGCATTTTACTTGGCAATTCTGGACAATTGACGTGGCTCATTAGAAGCTGTGTCTTAGCTGTTATCTGTCTATCTATCTATCTATCTATCAATCATCTATCTTACGAAATGAAGGAGAATTTTATCGTCACATTGCTTGTATACAGTTTTCTGTTTTAACAAGGAGCCTTTTGTGTGGGAGACAATGTATTTGCTTTAAAATGTGGTGAGACTTAAGAGATTGTCTAATATGCAAAATGAGTTAATACTGGATGTTGACTGCATTATATGGAATATTTCAAGGAATTCTTCCATTAATGCAGCCGTACTACAATATATGCAAACATGTGTATATATGCCATACACATATATCTGGCATATTCAATATGAACTTATATATCTAGTGTTTAGCTAGCTGGAGTACTATCCTGTAATAATTAAGTTAAAAATTGTCAAATTAGAATGAAGTTGTGCTCCTCAGCAATGCTAGTAAAGGAAGAAAAGAGGGAAGAACAGAAAAATGGTAATAATTGTAAATTATCTTAAACTCTTGCTCCCTTCTAATGTGTTATCAAAAGTAGAACAGTTTCCTGAATATATCCCCTGCATTTATGTTACTGCTTTTACCCAACAAAGTACAAGGGCTCATTCCTCTTGTGCACTTTGCATAGCAGCACTTGCAGGGGCTCTGCCTACAGATGTGCTGAGAATGTTTTGATGTATTCAAAACAACCTCTCCTGCATATAGATGCTGCCTGGATTTGATAGATGGTAGTCCATGAATTCCATAGATGTAGTGATTTGATGGCCTCATAAGAAGATTTCTGTGGCTTTTGTGATAGAATTCTAATCAAAGCTCTAAAAACAAATTAATACATAGCAAAAAACCAAAATAAAACGCATCTAGCATGAGATTGTTTATCATGGTGAAAAGGTCTTAAGAACAACAGCCAAAGAGAATGAGATGCTAATAAAGGATTTTTGTTACCAGGCTTAGATTTAGGACACAGAAGTTGGATTAACAACTTATGTTTAGAGAGTTGGGTTGGCAATTTATGTTTAAAAATACTAGTGTAAGTTAACTTTCTCTTATGTCACAGATGAAGGACTTCAGTTGCTACAATCATCCTTTAAAAAAAAAAACCAACAAAACTATGTATATATTTTTTGACATGTGTAGAATCCATGAAGATTATGCTGTGGAGGTTTTAAGGACTTTTTTTGTAGGAATTTGGCATCAAGAATATTTTGATTTATTTTTCTAAAAATAGGCTATATTAATGTAGAAAACCAAACAATTTCTAAAGGAACAAGGTTAACTCATATTTGATCTAAAAATATTCAGTTTACTATGAAAAGGTTTAAACTCAGAAGAAAAAATTGTTGATACTCACTTGCAAAACTTCCCAGTGTCAGGTAGCGCAAGTGAGGACTGAAATTAGTAGAAGGTGGAAAGTCTAAAAACTGAAGCAATGAAGTAACTGGTTAGTAGCACATATGTATACATGACTCCTGGGAGAAATGATGCCAGAAAGCTATTCACAGTGACTGTACTAAGTGGAAGTTTCTTTTTATTTCTTTGCATTAAGAAATTCAGGGAAAAATGAATAATTTTCTCTGATAATCTCTAATGACTCAAAAATTTCTAAATTCAGTTGAATGCTTAGGTTTACATAGAATTGTGAAGCACTCGCATACTTGCAGAAAAAAATTCAAAAAGGTTTTGTTCTTGAGCTCAACTACAATTTGTGTGGAGCTTCCTTTTCCTCCATTACCGCAGCAGGATTTTCAGTCTATTTATTCATGCAGCTCAATATTGACAAGTATTTGGACCAGAAAAAGTTTGACTAGTAGAAATATTCTAGTATACGTTTTATTAGGTGCTAGCTTTCATGGGTCTCAGTAGTACATTAATCATTCAGGCATAATTCCTTTATAATCAGGTTGTAGAGAACTTATAATCTGGCAACAATACATCTCTGTCTGTGAAAAAGAATATTGTTTCTTTGAAGCTCTGACGCATCCATAGGATCTTGTGTGATGTGCTACAATTTCAATTTCTTTGGCTTTGGAAAAAATTCCTTTAAGTTCATATTTAGTAACATTGGTATATGACAGGAAGAATCTTCTAAAATTTTCTGGTTTGTCTTATCACATATGAAACTATATTTAAATGTGCTCTGGTGCCACACAAAAAGAATGAAGATATGGTGTCTTTTTTTCTCATCATCTACCTTTGCATTTTCCTTTCTCATTGTAATGTTTGTGTTTTAACATGATGTGTAGGTCTGTGCCTTAGCCATTTTTACCACTGATTTTGCCTGAGAGGGAAAAATTCGGTTTATGAGAAATGTCCTGAACCACTGCCATTCTTGTTTGTACAAATTGAAGCCAATTGGTGACCAGCAGCTGCAAGCAGTGTGTTTCCAACAGTTTGACAGAAAACTCTCTGGAAGGTTGCCCAAGGAAGCTGCATCTTTGTGGTTCAGAATACAGAACTTCTGAGAGAAATTTTTCTGTTCTTTTGCATGTTTTTGTGTGTACTGTTGTTTTTTCCCAAATGCTGACAGTAAAGTTCTCTGTTCGGCAATCTTTGTTGGTTATTTTCTGAATAGGAATATTATGGTGTAAAACTTGAGTTACATCAGCACTAATGTTTTTAGTAAAGAAGAGTTTTCCCATGCACTTTCTCTCCTGCTGTGCTTTTTTTTTTTTTTTTTAATTACTTTTAAAGATTATTCTGCTTAGTAATATGCAGCTCTCCTGCAACCTGCTTGGTGGGAAATATCCAAATATATTGATGACATTGGGACAGAATAATTTCTGTTGCTCTGATATGCAGGCAATCTAAATTTTCATGTTTTTCTTTTTGCCTGGCATAACTGAAAGAGAGTGCGTTTAGATTACATATTAGGGAAAAAAATCTTTATTGTGAGGGTGGTGAGGCACTGGAACATGTTGTCCAGAAAGGTAATAGGTGCTCTGTCCTTGGAGGTGCTCAAGGCCAGGTTGGAACCTGGCCCAGTGCAAACTGTTCCTGCCCATGGCAGGAGGAGCTGGGACTAGATGATCTTTATGGTCTCTTCAAACCAAAACCACTCTATGATTCTATGATCTAAAAGAGTAATGCTACAAGGATGTTCTCCTGTGTCAGGTCATTGGAATTTTTCAATTAATTTCCATGATCTCTGATGCTGTCCTAAAACCTGAAAGGAGGTGGAATGAACCAGGAGATCTCAGTACAAATGTAAAGAAAAGTTTAATCAAACATGAGATTCATAAATACATATACGTATATACGTATATACGTGTGTGTGTATATATATATATACACATACATATATACATATATACATATATACATATATACATATATACATATATACATATATACATATATACATATATACATATATACATATATACATATATACATATACAGTGAGAGATTCATAAATACATATACAGCAGTAGTTTTGTGTGATTCTTCAGACACTAATATGAATACTGCATATTCTACAATCCTCATTAATATTTAATAACAGCATTTTAAGCTTTATTATAAACAACTGACAAAAATCCACCTTGCCCTGTGTTGTTCTGTAACTAATGAGTGCAATGTAGAAGAGCCCTAATTTGAGATTTATGACAGATCAGGTATCCCTTATGCATAAATAACACTGAGTAATTTTCTGGGCTAGAGTTAATTTTCTTTGCAGTGGCTGGATATGGACAAGGAGCTGATTCATCTGGAAAGGAAACAGGTATATGGAAACAACTCTGTATGTCCTAATGGTTGCCCAGAGATGCTTCTGCAGAAATAGTGAACATGAAGACTAGATGAGTGTAATATTTTTTCTTGCTTGTTTGTTTGTTTCTTAAATTTCACAAACTTTTTGTGGGAATCTGTATTTCAGAGAATATGTAACATCAAGGAGAGATGAAGGACATATTCTGCAAAGTTGCATTCTCAGGACTATGAAGATAATTTTAACATCTGCTTTTGGCTTTCAGTATCCCTGTGTAATTCATGTGCAAATGTTCATGTACACTGACAGTGCAGTGCATTATAGAATGTAACATTTGTGCTTGGTGAAAAGGAACTTGTGAAAAACAAACTTCCTAAAAAATGTGAGCTGAGAATCTTCCATCTTTCTCTATTTGGTTGACACTTGTAAAATTTCAATCAAGTTTTTCAACAGCCTTTAAAAACTATTTTCATCTTTCATAGTGTTGTGGTTTAACTCCAGCCAGCAACTGGCCCCACACAGGCACTCACTCAGTCCCCCACCATCAGGATCACGGAGAGAAGGGTAAAATCTGGAAAACTCATGGCTTAAGACAAAGAAAATTTAATAGGGAAAGCAAAAGCACACACAAGCAAAGCAAAACAAGGTATTCATTCAGCCCTTCCCATGGGCAGGCAGGTGTTCAGCCATCTCCAGGGCAGTAGGGCCACACCACATGTAACAGTGACTTGGGAAGACAATTACTCCAAAAGTCTCCTCTTCCTCTTTCTTCCTCCTACTTTATATACTGAACATGATGTCATGTCATCTGGCATATTCCTTTGGACAGCTGGGGTCATCCATCCTGTCTGTGTCTCCTCCCAAAATTCCCATGCAGTCATAGTCTCCTCACCAGGGTGTCAGTACAAAAAACTTGTCTGTATTATCAACCCTGTGTTCAACACAAACCCAAAACCCAGCCCCATACCAGCCACTGCAAAGAAAATTAACTCTAGCCCAGACAAAACCAGAACACATAAATATTTTATTCTTTTTTTCAGATTCTTTTTCTATGAAGAAAATGGTAATACGAATGTGTGGGGGTTTTTGTTGAGTGCTTAAAAATAGTTCATGCAAGACTCAGTCCCCTACTTACTGATTTCTGTACCAAGGGAGGCGTCTCCCATATCCCTCTTTGTTCTTGTCATGGTGTTGTAGGTTTGGGGGTACTTTAGGGAGATCCTTCCTTTCTGATGTACATTGAATACTGTACCTTAGTTAAATGTAAATGAAATGAACTTTAAAAACATGCAACCAGTTGCCTTGAAAACTATGCTCTGTGTGTAGCTCCTTCATGAGGGTCTAGATCATGACTTGTTTCAGCATTTAACATAACTTAAATGATTTTATTTGTACTTTCTGTTTCACCTCTTACATACTTTTAGCACTTAAACTAGCAAATTAATCGTTCTGCTTCAATGGAGTTTGCTGTCAATATTATTCTCCACACTAAAGCCCTTTGAAATTATTGTAATTGTGAATGGGTTTTAGTGAGAAAGTGAACTCAGATGGTAGGAAATTCTGACAGAGCCTCAGGCATTTTGCTATGCCAGCTGCTTCTTATCTGAGAGATAAAAGACCCTCTGAAAGGAAAGGCCTATAAGAAATAGCTACTAAAAAACTGATTATGTGACTTGATAGTTTTGTGTTGATGAAATGTGCTTCTGCAAATTCTGCTCTATTTTGGGAAGGTTTGTTGTTAATGTTTCCACTTTAATATGTAAGTGGTCAAAAGTAATTTTACTTTCAAGGAATTGAGAAATTATCTGGCTTGACAAACACATTTCTTGAGCTGATGAAATTCCATGCCTGTCTTGGTTTCCGCGATGAGAAACCAAAGAGAGAACATGAAGTCCTCATGCATGTTTCTCCAGTGTGGTAAAATCTATGAGAAAAAGGCCTTGCTAAACATTTATATATCATCAAATTCTCTTTGGAAGAACATTAGGCTTATGATCTACCTTAAAATTAAGATGGAGGATAAAGTGGATATCTTTGGGGGTTGCCTCCTTCCTCATTCAAATGTTCATTGCAGCTGGTTTTCCAGCTGAGAATAAGAAACAGAAAAAGAGGATCTCCTGTAATTGCAGGGAACCTTCTTATCTCCAGAGATGAATTAGATGGATAGGTTCATATTATTTTTATAATTTCAAATTGCATGTTGTTTTTGTTCCATTCTTGCACAGCAATAGAAAGGGATCTTAGCTTAGCAGACTTGTGTAGTATTGCTGCACTGCTGAGGAGGAATATTGTTACAGGAGCTTGAGATTAGAAAAAGATTTGAGAAATAGGCTTTAAGCTGCCTTGACAAATCTCCTGCATATCCTGTGCATTGATGTGTGCTTTTGTCACATACTGTTCTTCTGCTCAAGTAAAACATTTCCTACTTTAACCTTTCCTATGAATGTAGGCTATTTTTATAGTGCCCTGTATGCTGTCGTTTCCTCACTGTGATACTCTTTGCCTATGGGGCAGCTGATACTTTTATGTGTTTACCACATACTGCCAGAATGGGACTATTCTAATATAACTTTTAATTATTTATTTCTTTTTACCACTGACAAATTTTCAATTTTTTTAAATTGACATATGGAAAATTGGGTAAAATTCAGTACATTTTTGGAGTCTTGCAGTAGGCTTGTATTTGCTAGGGCCCTGAAGACACATGCATTAGCTATTCTTATATCTTCATTGCTATTTCCAAACTAATTCTAAATCTGCCAAAACATTTAAAAGTGGGGTTTTTTTTCCTTTTTTTTTTTCCCCCAGGGGAAGAGCTCTTGCTTGTTTAATACAGCTTGTCTCTCCTGTCATATTTTTTAGCTGCAACAGTATTCCGAAAGCGGAGGCTTTCCTCCCTTGCTTAGTTTTAACATGACTATTGAGGAGTGACAGAAACATTTAAGATTACTTAAGTTGTCTTTTGCTGTGTCCAGGAAACATGACTCCTTAGTGAGTTTCTGCATGGCTGCTTTCCTTTCTGGGACAGTGAATTCACTTCATCTTCCACTTTGCTGCAGCAGGGCAGTGAAGACATAATGATGTCTTCTGTTTTGCAGTCACTGTAAGACAATGCTGCAATCACATCTAGGACAGCAAAGCCCACAGAAAACAGACTGACTGTTTCTCTAGCCTTCAGAAGGCTTCTCCAGATCTGAAAACTGTGAAAGTTCAAACCACCTCTAGAGAACAATTAAGGCTTATTTTTTTTTCTTCATTTCCCCTTAATTTCTATTTATTATTGATTGTTTGCTTTTTTCTGTTCCTATATTTTTCATATTTCCATTCCCATCCCTTCTGAAATTCCTCTTTGTGTCTTAAATGAATAGTTATTTAAACAAGGAAAGAAAAGTTAAATCAGCATTTTTTTGTGGAAACTGACTTAAAATAAGTACAATGTGAGATTTTAAAAGAGGAAAAATATTCCTTTATCTTCAAGAAGAGCTGAGCCTTCCAAAAGATACAAATCATAACAAAAGATTTAACTAATTTTTATTTTCTATCGCTGTTGTACATCACATGGAACTGTGTGGTATCTAGAGATATGTTTCTGAAACACTGCAGCATACACGTAAATAATGCAGTCAGAGTAGCTTGAAGAGTATCATAATTGTCGAACTAATCACAATATGAAGTTTGTACAAGCCTTTGAACTGGTAAGCTTAAGAAGATGGTACAGTAAAATGTTCTGGTAGCTTAATAATATTTATTGTTATAATTACAATTTAAAAAAGAAATTATAGATTTCACCTGGTATTGTCTTCCATTTTCTCTGTAATTTTTCTTGCCCTTCTGCTTTCCCTTTTCCTGCTGTAAAAGCACAATTTCTTCAAGGTTTTGGAAATTTAAAATTGTCTGTGTACATTGAGACTATACCAAGACCAAAATATATTAAAACTAACTAGAATATTGTAGATATGCACTCTGCTCTGAATCAAAGTGCCTGAGGGGCATTGATTGCAAAATTGAAATATTTCCTTTTGTAATCCTTTCCTCTTTCTCCTTTCCCCTTTCTTTTTCCCCTCTTTCTTTTCTATTGAAATGATTGTACATCAGGCCTGGTATTGATACCATTGCTCAGAGTTAGCTACTATAATCTTATTATAAACTGGGAACAGAAATATTTTTACTGTCTTTAGTTTCATTAACTAATTGGTTTCTTCAACTTTATAGTATTACCATTGCTTACTGCTTATCATTTGCCAGAAAAAAACACCCCAAAATAAAGCATATATAATAATGCTCTTATTTGAATCTCTGCCTAAACTAACCATTAGTAAGTGACTTTAAGGTCACTCCTTCAGAGTGGCTTAAGCAATGTTTGTTTCCTACGGTTCTCATGCTTTTTCTTTATAATGTTTCAGCTCATCCACCATATACCATGTGCTTTAGAGTGAAATTCTACCCACATGAGCCCTTGAAGATTAAAGAAGAGCTCACCAGGTATTTTTTTGTTTTGTTTTGGTTTGATTTGGTTTTTGGAGTTATTTTTCTTTTTCTTGAATTGCAATGATTGGTGAAATTCAAGCAGAAGAATGTTCATTAGCATTTTACAGAGGACAGTAATGAAACCTTGAGGACTACTTGGTTTCTTGGTAGACTTTTGCTTTGCTCTTTTTTTTTAGTGCTGCTCTGTTCACTTGACAATCATCTTTTTGCTGTGTGTTCTTAAGATGTTTTGAAAATAAATTAATAATATTGTCACGCTTTAACTTAAAAACCATCTGTACTTTGCAGCTGTATGTACAGTCAACTGTGTGAGAGTAATAGTGTTTTGCATTTCTGTTACTGTCCGTGCCTATGGATATCAGAGCTGCTCTCTCATTTATTTCTTCAGCTGGGTGGAAATCTGAGGGGTGTCTGTGGTTCCAATTTAAATAACTAAATTAAGTTACAGTAAGACATTCTATCACATTGCCATACCACTCTTTGTTTCAGAACATTAATTAACCCTGTGGTTAATCCCTCATATCGATTATTGTCAATGAAGTCTTTTTAAAAGCTTTATAAGAATAAATCTTTAATGAAGCATCTTAGAGACATCAGAGAGACTTATAGGTCTTAAAAAGACATGGTTTTCCTACTCTTCCATAGAAAAAGCTGATGTGAAAAAATGTTCTGTTCAGTACATGAAGCTTTGTGTCCAGGATTTAGACATCACTTGCAGGAAGAAAATTTAAGAGTTGTCCCCTCAGATTACTCATGCTTTATATCTGTCCTACCCTGGGCTCAACCTTCCCTGGCTGGGCTTGACAGTAATCCTTGACTCACTCTGTGGTTTAACATGTGAAACTATTTTCAGAAAATGAAGGCAGAGAATGATCTATCTGAAGTTATCACTATGTCAATGATATCATAGAAAAAAAACCCCGCAGCAGTCTGAAAAACGTGTGCACACTGCATGTTCGGAGGCCAGGAGTGCCTTGGGCAACAGATGATGCTGCGTTCTTGCCTGTCACTGCATTTTATTACACTGCTAAGGACAACTAAGAATATTGTCAATCACATTGTACCTTTCCAGTGACCTACTTTCATCTTCTCTTGTTTTAATTAACAACCATTTTCATAGCTATGCTTTTGAAATAAAATCAGTGTCTGCCTTTGGATGTCAAGGCACTCTGCTAAAGGAGAAATTCTGTGGAAAATATTTCTGCCTCTCACTGTGGAAGGGAGATTCTGCCTGGTCCTTGGTCACTGTTTTCTCTAGAGTGAGCTGGTTTTAGGATGGTGATTCACAAGTTATCTTCAGAGGCCATGGGGGTTGATGCCTTGATCTCTCTTGCTTATGTAGTAATAGACCACCTGAAACCCAACTTGTCGCTGAAGTCAAAATCTTAACGCACTTCAGTGCTTCTCAGCTCATCATCTTAATGGATGTCAACATGGATTTAGAAGATCTGTCCTTATTTTTGGAAATACTTTCCACAGCAGAGCATTGATGCTGCACACTTGAAACATGTTTGAGAAAGACTAAAGATACCCTTTTTCTTTTTTAATTAGGCAATTTTCCCAATGCCTTTTAAAAAATTGTGATGAGAAAGTAGCAAGGATTTAACTTATTTTTCTCAAACGATTTGGCCTCTGCATGTGCACTGGAGGCTCAGCAGACTGCAACACAAGCAGAGGATATATAATTTTCAATGGTTTGTATAATCTTTTAAATAGAAAAAGATGCTCAGCCTTAGTAGAAGAGTAATGCTGCTTATAGTCTGTTGACTCTGACTGGATGCCTGACATCAGCCAAAGCCTTTCTCTCCCTTTTCTCCACAGCTAGACCTCTCACAGGGGAGACAAAATGTAATGAATGTAATGAAGGGTCCATGAACTGAAATAAGGACCAGGAGAGATCACTCACCAAATGCCATCATGCAAAAAGAGGGTGCAATTTGAGAAAGTAATGGAATTTATTACTAAAAAATCAGAGCAGGATAATGAGAAGTAAAATAAGACCTTAAAAATGCCTTAGCCCCCACCCCTCTGTTCTTTCAGATATGAAATGAGAAATGGGTTATGGGTTATGGTCAGTTCATCACAAGTTATTTCTTCTCCTGCTCAGGGAGAGGGGACCTTTCCCTCCTGCACTGTGGGAGACAGTTCTCCATGAACTTCTCTGATGTGAGTCCATCTCATGAGCAACAGCTCTCAGTGACCTGCTGCAATGTGAGTCCCTCCCCAAACTGCTGCAGCATGGGTCAGTCTTCCACAGGGTGCAGTCCTCCAAGAACAGGCTGCTCCAGTGGAGGCTCCTGTCTCCATGGGCCTTCCATGAGTTCACAGCCTCCTCAGGCATCACAGAATTAACTAGGTTGGAAAAATAATTGAGATCATCAGGTCTAACCTATGACCTAACACAACCTACAGTCAACTAGACCATAGCACCAAGTGCCACAACCAGTCTTTCCCTAAACACCTCCAGGGATGGTGACTCCACCACTTCCCTGGGCAGCCTATTCCACTGTTCCTTCTGTGAGGAACTTCTTCCTAATGTCCAATCTAAACCTCCCCTGGTGCAGCTTAAGACTCTTTCCTCTTGAACTGTCATTGGTTGCCTGGGAGAAGAGACCAAGCCCCACCTGGCTGCACCCTCCTTCAAATAATTGTAGAAAGCAATAAGGTCTCCCTGAACCTCTTTTCTCCAGGCAAAACCCAGCTCCCTCAGCTGCTCCTTGTAGCACTTGTGCTTTGGACTCTTCACCAGCTTTGTTGCCTTTCTCTGGACAGTTTTGAGCAATTTAATAACCTTCCTGAATTGAGTAGCCCAGAACTGGACACAGCACTCTAGATGTGGCCTCACCAGTGCTGTGTACAGGGGGACAATTGCTGCCCTGGTCCTGCTGGTCACACTGATGCTGATACAGGCCGGGATGTCATTGGCCTTCTTGGCCACTAGGACTCACTGTTAGCTCATGTTCAGTACTCTGTCAGTCCTTTCTGCCTGGCCTCTGTCCTGTGTGACCTCAGCCTGTAGCACTGCAGGGGGTTGTTGTGGCCAAAATGCAGGACCTGGCACACTCATGTCATTGGATTTGGTCCATCTATCCAGCCCGTCCAGGTGTCTCTGGAGAGGCCTCCTACCCTCCAGCTGATTAACGCACACTCAACTTGGTTATCTTGCTAATGGTGGACTTGGTCCCCTCATCCAGATCATTAGTACAGGACTGGCCCCAACACAGATTCCTGGAGAGAACACTGCTGACTGGCTGCCAGCTGGATGCAGCACCATTCACCACCACTCTCTGGGCCCGGCCATCCAGCCAGTTCCTAGCCCAGCACAGTGCTCCTGTCCAGGCTATGGGCTGCCAGCATTTCCAGGAGAGTGCTGTGGGAGACAGTGTCAAAGGCCTTGCTGAAATCCTGGTAGACAACATTCACAGCCTTTTCCTCATGCAGCCGGTGGGTCACCACATGATCTTTATCTCTGGTCATAAAAGGAGATCAGGTTGGTCTGTCTAAACCCTTGCTGGCTGGTCCTGATCCCCTGGCTGTCCTGTAGGTGCCATGTGATGGTTCTCAAGATGATCTGTTCTATAACCTTGACAGATTCCAAGGTCAGGCTGACCAGCCTGTAGTTTCCCGGATCCTCCTTTTGGCCCTTATGGATGGGTGCCACACTGGCCAGTTTCCAGACATCAAGGACCTGCCAAGTGAGTAAGGGGCCAGGACCCTAATATACAGAGCCACCCCTACTCTTGCCTGTCTTTTCTGAAGAGCAAGCAACCATCCATTGAAGAACTCCAGTCATGCAAAGTCATCCCTCCATGTTTCCATGATGGTGACATCATAGCTTTCCTTCCGTACAATGGCTTCCAATTTCTCTTGCTTGTCACCCATGCTGTGTGCACTAGTGTAGGTGCACATCATCTGGGCTGCTGATTTCACCCCTGACTCTGCCTATGGCTCATCTCTGGAGAGCCCGTTTTCATCCCCTTCCCTATTCAAACATTGTTTAAAGTCCTCTCAATCAGCCCTGCCAGCTCATGAGCTAGAATCTTTTTGCTCGTGTTAGAGAGATGGAGTGCATCTGACTTTAGAAGGCCTGTTGCCATAAAAAGTTGCCCCATGATCAAAGTTGCATCCACCTGCTCTGGTGTGGAGCTTCTCAATGGGCTACAGGTGGATCTCTTGCATCCCTGTGGATCTGCAGGGTCTTCAAGGGCATGGCTGCTTCACCAGGCTTTGCACCACAGGCTGCAGAGGAATTTCAGCCCTGGAGTCTGGAACATCTCCTGCCCCTCCTTCTCCACTGACCTTGGTGCCCACAGAGTTGTTCCTCTCACATGTTCTCACCCCGCTCTTTTTTGGCTGCAGTTACATTTGTGCTATCGCTTTTTCTGCCCCTTCTTAAATCTGTTATCACAGCAGTGTCATCACCATTTCTGACTGGCCCAGCCTTGGCCAACGGCACATCCATCTTGGAGCCACCAGGGATTGGCTCTGCTGGACGTGGAGAAAACTTCCAGGAGCTTCTCACAGCAGCCACCCCTGTATCCCCACTGTTACCAAAGCTTAGCCATGCAAACCCAACACACTCCTTTATACTGTGGCCATCTCTGATGGTCTGAGTTCTGCTCCATGTGTGGTATGTGGAGGATATCAGCTCTTCTAAATGTTACATCTGTGGCTTTCTAGGTCTGGTTATCTGTCACTTACAGATGGTGTGAAGTCCTTCAGTTTTAGAAAATAGCATTTAACTGGCACAATTGAGCATATCTAATGAGAGTAATAAACGCCAGTTCATAACTACGCAATAGCAACACGACACCACATGTTCACATCTCCCCTGTCCCCTGCCACACATGCCTGTAAAACATAATTTCAGTTTCTTTCCTTTTTAAATCAGCATTTGTAATGAAGCATAGACTGGGGATAGAGGCCTTGAATACATACAGTGTTGATATTATTGTTAATTTCCTTTTCTCTTAATTTTTTTTAAATAAAAAAATTCTTTTTGGTTAATTCCCTTTGTTTTTCCAGAAAGCATGATAGTTTGATGGGGAGAGGTTTTCTTTTGCTGCGCATTGAACTGTGTGCAGAAAAAAGGATATTTATTATAATGCCCAAGGTTGTTCTGCTGGCATGGCATGCAAAGATAAAAAATTGCTGTGAAGAAATTAAAAAAAAACCTGCAGAAATCACTTAATGCACAGCATACACAGCATCCCAGCAGACTCTATGAAAAGCACAGATATTTTGCTCTGTGCCATTCTTTCCTGTTCTTGTTCACAGCTCAGAGCCTACAGCTGGGAAAGCCTGAGATGTTGTACATGAACAAGATGTGAACAACCAAGGGAATATGAACAGATAGATCCAAAAACTGATCATACTTGGGCAAAGATTTCTATTTTGTTATTTATTTTTGGTGTTCTTGTTTAGGTAATAAATAAATCAGTGATTTTTATTTCTTATGAAAGAATCCCAGGGTCTCATGCTCTCTTATCTTCAAATCCCTATATTTTAGTGTGTATGAATAATTAAAATGAGAGACTATAAAGTCATTTGAGGTCCTAAAGGAATGCTCTAAAATGCTACAGATAATAGTGTATCAGTGGTAATCCATGATTATTATAGGAAAAAAAAAACAGTTCTAGAGGAGGGCATGGGTGAATAGCTGGTGGAATTAACCAAAGATGTATTATTTCAACTTGCTTTCATCATGCCCTTTTTCCCTAATCCATACTTCCTAATCTGAGAAGCAGTTCTTCAATGAGTAGTCTGACATAAATCAGTTTCACAAGTATAGCAGGAAAAGCAGATGAAGAAATTGTTTAATTGGAAGTCACATAAAATGACAAAGACTTGGGGTATGTAAACATGGCACACTCAGTGTTTGTCTAGCCCAGTCTCAATCAGCTGTATTTGATATTGCCACGTGCTGGAAGGGTCTGGTGCTTTTCCCTCCAGAAGCAGGAGGCCAGTTGAGTTTGACAGTGATTGCTAATGCCTGAATGGATCTGGTTCTTAATGCCTCAATATCAAGTGATTTATTTGCAAGTTGGAAATTCATGCAATATATTTGTGCTATTAACCAATAGTTCTAAGGTGAGTTCATACAAGCTGGGCCTGTGCTGCTAGCCCTGTTCCGGACATCACTTAGGAATACCTCTGCTCTTCCTGGTACCCTGCTCTGCTCTTCTGGAAGTGTGCAGTCATAGCTATGCTTTGATATCCATGAAAGTCCACTCGTCTATTTTGGCTTTGTCAAGGACACTTCGGCAGTTGCCAAGTGAGTTTATAGTTTTAATGGTATTGCAGTCACAATCAGATCGAATAGCATAAATCTTAAAAGTGAGTGTTTTGTTAGTAAGAGCACTTGACACCTCAGGCTTGCAGATAACATTCAGAGTAGGGAAAAAATTAACAAGAAGGGTCATTTTTTTAGTAGAGATTGTACCTAAGGGAGAAGAGATCTTGTACATGTTCAGACCTCTTCTTGTGGTCCTCTGAGGGAAAGGCAGAATGGCAGAGAAGATGCAGTCCAGTCATGATGTTTTGTAGAAAAGATTGTTCCCCTGCTGTAGTGGGACTTTCATGTAGCCAGGAGCCAAAACAATCTTGTCTTTTACTACTCCTTTGTCCACTTTACTCATTAGTGAAATTAATTATTAAGTAACAATAAAGTTTTTTTTTCCCCAGTAGCCCGTGCTGTCAAGAAGCTCACTGGGATGGTAATTTATCACCCTTTTCCGAAGGAAAGACCATACAGGCACTGACCAGCTCTGAAGCCAGGGGGACAAACCCATGTCTTGCTAGGTGCTAGTGGCAGTCATAACCCTGACTGCAGAAATCAGAGATTTGAGATTATTGAAAGCTGTTATTAAAGTCACCTTCCTACCCCCCACCCCAGGGCATAAAATGAAGTACTTCTTTCTGAAGGAATAGTTCGGGGTGTTTTGGGGCATTTTTTATTACCAGGAATCCATGATTTTGGCAGTATAGGAGGGGTATAGGTTCAGAATGGAGATATAGAGTACTGACACCTTCATTATGTTTTGAGTCCTTAGCATTAGTATATTTCTTCAGAAGGTGTAGAACAAGAATTGTAATTCTTTCTACAGGTGCCTGTTAACATAACTAATAATGCAGTTTCTCAAATATGCTAACAAGGTGATTCCTACTACTTCTGGTGTTAGACATTTTAAGAGAAGTAGAATCCTCCTTTTTATTGTGTTTGGATGAAGATTATGCTTTGAAATCATGATAGATATACCCCCAGTTCCTAATTCCTTAACTAGAATTTGGCTTGTGACTGATCAGATAGGTTACAAAGGGCAAGTGCTGTACTGACATTAGTGTGACATGCCTATTGTCATGTGTGTCTGTTTTACAAATGGGTTTAAGCCAGGCTATGATGAACAGAGCTTTCCTACTGTTTCAAAAAACAAGAAATCTAATAGATGATCTTCTTCTTATCCAAATTCACTAAAGGGTTTTGGAATTGTTATGTTAGGACTTTAAATTATTGCGTATTCATTTTAGTATTATTTTCTGTATATTTTGCTCACATTTGTGTAATCATTCTTTTTTTGTACTTGGTAATACTGTTTTTCTTCACAATCTTCTGAGGCAGTTGGTTTACTATCTGCTATGTCAGATGCTTTCTTTCCTGTACCTTAAGCAACTTCCTGATTTCACTGACTTGCCCCTTGCTCTAGTGTTGAGGATTCATTGGATAGCAGTTCTTCATTTGCCTTTCCCACTACCTCATGATTTCAGAAGACTCTCTCTTATTCTCCCTTAATCACCATCTTGCCCTGTAAGAGAGGCTCTGCTTTCTCATTCATTTTAGTTCTTCTCTGTTAATCAAGTTCAGCTATGTCCTACTCAGGCTGAAGGGACCAGAGCTAGGTAAAAAAGTCAAGGTGTGATTACTTCAGAGCTTTAAGTACTGTCAAAATTCCCTTCTGTCTTTTTCACAATATCATTCCCAGCGATGCCCAACATTCTCTTGGCTTTGTTTTGGCTGCCTCTGTATCCTGAGTTCATGATTTCAGAGTGATGAGTTTTCTTATTTCAAAATGTATCAAAATCTGTCTTATATATTAGCAAATAAGTAAGCAACATATCTTAGCTAATATAATTATTTTTTCTGTCACAGAATCAATCAGGTTGGAAAAGATATCTGAGATGATTGAGTCTAACCTATGATTTAAAACCACTGTGTTCAGTAGACCATGACACTGAGTGCCACATCCAGCCTTGTCTTAAACAGCTCCAGGGACAGTGATTCTGCCACCTCTCTGGGCAGCCCATTCCAAAGCTTAATCATCCATTCTGTGAAGAAATTCTTCCTAATGTCTAACCTAAACCTCCTCAGTGCAGCTTAAGACTGTGTCCTCTTTTCTTGTTACTGGTTGCCTGGGAGAAGAGAGCAAGCCCCACCTGGCTGCACCCTCCTTTCATGCAGCTGTGGAGAACAATAAGGTCTCCTCTGAAGCCTCCCCTGAAGCCACCTCTTCTCCAGGCTAAACGACCCCAGCTCCCTGAGCTGCTCCTTGTAGCATTTGTGCTCCAGTTCCTTCCCCAGTCTTTTTGTCCTTCTCTGGATTCGCTCCAGCACCTCATTGTCCTTTTTGAAGTGAGGACCCCAAAACTTGACAAAAGACTATAGGTGTGGCCTCACCTGTGCTGAGTACAGAGGGAGAATGACTTCCCTAGTCCCTCTGGACGCTCTGTTCTTGATAAAGGCCGGGATGCCATTAGCCTTCTTGGCCACCTGGACACACTGCTGCCTCATGTTCAGCCCTTTTCTCTTCATGGCTCTACAAAGCATAGAAAATATGTTCTCTTATTTGTGATATTACATACTTGTACGTAGTAGCTTGTGTTTAGTGAGTGGAGATTAATATGCTTTGGCAGGAAACCGATGCTCCCACAGTGTACTTGATGATATCTGCTGTGGAAGACAAAATGCAAAGTCGGTATTCAGAATAATATGCATAAAGAACTCAAAAATTCTTCTAGGTAGAAGGATACCCACTCTAGGAATATTGTAAACACATTCATTTGCCTTCTGCCACTCTGCACCACACAAAGCACCATGGAAAAGAGTAGTGAGTCAAAGTCAGACACCATTCTGAGATAGCAATTTTTGAAGAATTACTGGATCTCTGGAAGTGACCATATCTGCCAGCTGGAAAGACTGCAACAACACTGGGAGATACATTTGCTATGGCAATAAACTGTATTAAGTGACTTGAACAAAGTAAAAAACCACTATGTGGCCAAATCACAAGGTTTGGCTGTGGGAAAGCTTTCTTGCCTCACTGAACACCTTAAAATAGAAACATTGTCTGTTTAGCAGCTAGCAACATGGTCTCTGAGGGTCATGATGACTGCTTAAAAACTAGAATAGATATTGCTGACCCTTAATCTGCATGGAAGGAAAGGTTTGGCCGACCTGAAGTTGAGTCACTTGTACTGCAAACAGATGATAGATGGAAATAAGGTTATTCCAATGAGACACATTTGTGAATGTAAGCATAAGTTTACTAGCTTCTTATTAAGATTGGATACTTAGGCCTCTAAATCAGGTTATAAGGATATGCCAGAGCATGGAAAAAACAGCTATGGTGGAAGGACACACGAAGAAGCAAAATCAGTTATTTTGCAAGTTATTTCTGTAAGTGTATGCAGTTTTAAGTACATAAATACACTTTAGTGAATTTATGAGTCAAGGCTTTTTTTTCATAAGTTTTTGCTGACCTGGGTCATAAATTACTACATCACTATTACAGGAAATGTCTGAAATTTAGTGAGCCTTTGTAAAAATGTGCAAAAATTCCTTTCAATTGAAAATACATGTATCTTTTTCATTTGAAAGAGTTCTAAAGTCTTAGCCCTGTTCCAGGTTGCCCTTCTTGCTTTGGAGATCTCAGCCTGTCATCATAGGACAGGTGCTCCGGCCCTCTGATCAATTTGGTGGCTCTTCTCTGGATTTATTCCAGCAAGTCCACCTCTTTCTTATGTTGCTGATTGTGGAGAATGGCATCCCATTTTTTCACCCTGGAAAATCTTACCAAATTTTTTTGCGTAGGATCTATTCAATTGCCCAAAGTATATATGGTATTTACATCAATATACTGAACCTTTTCTGGTACACTGTCATTGCAGATTAAGAATTTTTACTTTATCTCTCTGAGGCCTCTGGTGCACTGTTACAGGTAGTTCCTCTGGGATTTACCTGTAGAATAGCAGTACCAACATACAGAAGTGAATTTGTGAGCTGTTACTGGACATTGCCCTGAAATGAAAAGATCCTGTAGATCTTGCAATGCAATGAAGGGATGTGTTCACAATGAAAGAAGATTGCTTTTCTCATTGATAACTGTATCCCATTTATTGTATTCAGTAAAAATCCAAGGAAAGGAAAAAAGTTTCTCTTGCCCTTCAGATAGTATTTCCAGGCTTGCTCTTGTTGCAAAAGCTCATGATATGACCAGGCAACAGAAGAAGGTAGCTTGGACAAAATATGTCTGACATTGGTGTTAATCATAAACTACCTTTTTATTGGCCAAGCTGTATGTTGCTGAAGGTTGGAGAGGACTGGCAGCATCAAGGAATGTCCTGATGGTCTGCAGAAGCCCCTGAGTCTTGATAGAACCCTCTAGATGGTAGATTTTGTCTAGTTGAAGCAATGTATAAATAGATTATTTTCCCAGAGGGGTGAAGCAGCTGAATGGTGTGGCTGTAACCTGCTAGGTGCTGGGAAAGAAGCTGTCAGTGGTAGAAGCTCTCTGTGGTAAAAGGCAGAGGACAGGTAGAAGGAACCTTTTGTTTTCTTCTCCCCATTTCTTTAGAGAAAGAGATGAATGGGAGAGGTGACCCCCCCGCAAGGCAGATGCCCCATGCCTGTGGCTGTTTAGGCCTCAAGAAGTTATTGCTCCCTTCAAACTTCATCTGGCATTCTTTACAGATTAAAAAAATCCAAAAACCAAAACCAAACCAAACCAAAAACCAAAAACCAACCCCCCCCCCCCCCCCCAGACAACTCCCCCCCTCCCAAAAAAAAACCAAAAACAAACCACCAAAAAAACCCCCCAAAACCAGAAGAGGAAAAAATCTCCACTGTGGTCAGTGTGCTATTTTGCCTACAGTAAGAGAAAGATTTCCTTGTGTAAACTTGTATATAATGAGAACAGGGGTGCTCAAACAAGCTTACATTACCATAATTTATTTCAATTATTAATGAGCATTGTGATAGATATATTTTAAATAAAACATGTTCTATCACATTTTATGTGGGGTTTTGTTATTTTTGCCCTTATTATTTCACTGTTATTGAAAAAAAAACCTATTTACCTCTATTTTTTTCTTGTGGTTGTGTTTTGCCTCTTTTTCCTGCCATTTGAAATAACAAGAGGAAGATTCAAAATAGTTGCACGGCTGGTTTCCCACTGATATGCTAAATCTGTTACAAAAAGATAGCACATTTTTTCTTAATTTTTAAAATTGTTTCAGATACCTCTTATATCTACAAATAAAAAGGGACATTTTCCATGGCCGTTTGCTGTGCTCCTTTTCTGATGCTGCCTACTTGGGTGCTTGTATAGTCCAAGGTAAGTATGACCAGCAGGCTTCTTTAAATACTTCTCTCATATGTTGGTTCTATCAAATAAGCAGTGCAAAACTTGTGTGACTACAGCTAGCAGTAATTTGTTGTTGTTGTACTGTTTCCCTGAATTGATATACACTGTGAAGAGTTGTAAGTAAGTCAGCCAGTTAGACAATGAAGTGGAGCTTAAAAAAGTAAACCAAACAAGTTATTTTAGCTTTTTAGTGAAGAAATATGGCATCATTGTTAGATTCCACTTACCAGAAGAGAAAAACTCCATTCTGAATCCTGAATGGAAATGTAGCCTATTCTGTTTGAATTAAGCAGGAATAAGTGTCATTTGATACCCTTTCTTATGTTGAAGAAGACCTGTGTGATGAGAGAATCTCTGACAAAAATAGAAGATGTAATTCAAGGGGAAAGAAATTTTAGTTTATTTTTCCTAACTTATTTTTCCCCCCTCTCTCTCTCCATCATTTCCTTAGGACCAAATTCAGATAGATGTCTTGAATTGTACAGAGAGGAATAATCATCTATGTGTCTGACTAGGGAAACAATATGTCTGAAAGTTTCCTTTATTCTGCTTTAGGGTCAACAAAACTCTTAATGCATTAGAAGGCAGTGTATCCAAACCCAAACTGAGCCCAGCCCTTATTAAATGAGGCTCATTGAGAAATTTAGAACACCAAATGTCAGGTTTGTGTACCTAAGTGACACATCTTTTAGAAGAGAAATCAATTTCTGCCCGTTACCTTGATTAACATTGTGGCCTATGTTTCTCTGCTAGAAGAGAATTAGGGCCAGTCCCTGCCAGTGTACATAAATCATGTGAAAAAGGGGAGAATCAGGAATCCATTCTTTTAGATAATGGGTTGGTACCTGAAAAATAGATACTCAAAGGGCAACATTGCCAATGCTTCTGTTTTACTGAGCATTTTCTGCCACATAAAGTAGTTTACTATTGCTAATTAATGCAGTAGTTAATAAACCATTGAACTTCTCTTGAAACTCATTGATTAAAGTGACAGGCATAACGATTTTGTTGTTTCAGTTAATTATAAATTCCTCAAAGAAGCATTTCTTGAGATATACTGGATTCTTACTGAGCGTGGAAGTACCTTGAATTACAGTGCATTTACTGACTTCTTTCCCTATTAATTAATGTTGCAATTCAATTTTTCTGTTTTGTTTTGTGTTTTGGATCTGTTCAGCTGAGCTTGGTGATTATGATCCTGATGAACACCCAGAGAATTACATCAGTGACTTTAAGATTTTTCCGAAGCAGTCACAAAAGCTTGAGAAGAAAATAGCTGAAATGCATAAAAATGAATTCAGGTAATTTATAATGCTGTTTGATAAAGAGACAGCTAAGAAATACTTTTATCTGTTTCCAAGTAGTGGGTTTGTTCCATGAATTATACTAGAAGCTCTACCAATGTGCTGTCTGATAGGCTGTATTTGAAAATGTGGTTTTAGCTTAGGGGGTTTTCTTTGCCTGTTAACTTTCATTAATCATAGTTGATTCCTGCATGACTGCTGGTAATTTAGACTTCATTTGCTTGAAAATGTAGGTCTGGTTAGTGGGAACAGCTCTCGTGATCAGAGCTGCTCTACTTGATTAGTGGAATAACATCTTTCATTTAGGTAGCACATGTTTTTTGCTCAGAAATTTCTGTCTGTAATGCAATTCTAAAATTCCTGGTAGATATTGACCTGATTGAAACTATAATTAGGTTATTTTATCTGTAGGTGGTTAACATAGTGGTGAATTGCACAGAAATGTATTTAAGTAACTTCCTTGGAAGACTAAGGAGGTGAGATACAGAACTTTCTGCATGCTCTTTTTTCTGTCCTAAACTTTTAGTACTTCAACAAAAGGCAAAGGAGAAAACAGATTAGTGAATTGTTTGGTTTTTAAGTTAAATGAGTTTCAGAAGAGAAGGAGCAGTGAGCTGTGCAACTATACCATCTTCAGGGTTGTTAGTGAATGACAAGCAGAGTGTTTAGAGGGAGAGTTAATGAGGCCCTCAGCATCTTGCTTAGTTGAGGATGGTCCTCAGAACACAGAGAAAGGCATAAGATGTGCAGAAAATCAAATGAAATAAAGTTATTAATTACATAATCTAGAAGGACATTTTTTATTGAAAGATTACAAGGCCCTTTGCACTTGCTTACCCTGTATTCTGTTTTCATATTTCAACATATGCAAAGAAAGGAGAAAAATTCCTTTTCAGGAGAGTTAAAGCTTAAAACACTTTTTATTTCCAGAAGCCTATAAAAGATATTTTTCAAGTAAAGTTCAACACTAATGACAATAAGCTTGCCAGTATTAATGGCAAGCTCTTTTTTTCCCCTGAAACTTATATACTTTCTTTGTATTTCTTTCAGTGAAATCATGTTTTAAATGTTTTATTATCTAACATTTTTTAAAGCAGTTCAGCTTGCACAGTACACAGACCCATAAAACAACATTTTAAAATAAGAATAACTTATTTTATTGCCAGCATTTTTCCCTACAGTGTCTACAGATTTCCAAAGGATAAATTCAACCTTTAAAAACAAGATATTTCACCTTGTTAAGACAAGGTGCTATTGAAAAGTCTGATAAATTGAGTCTTTCAAGAACAGGCTCATGCTTTACTTAAAGTTAGGAGAAGAGATGTAAAGCTAGTGGGTGAGTGCTGGTGGGTTTTATATTTTGTAACACTGGGAGAGATACATTTTCTGTGTTGATTTGCTTTTTTATAAATGTGCAATTCTGCACATCCTTTGTGCATGCAATCATCTAGTTCTCCTGTTATGAATAACCAGATACATTTTTAGCTCATCTTTCAAATTCCCTTTCCTGTTGATGTAATCTGTCTGATCCTGTGACAGTAAATGTTACAAACTTTCACACAGGTCCCTGTGGGATTCTCCAGGTCCTGAATTCCTTCCATCAGTGGTTGCTCAGCACACGAGGATGTCCCTGAATTTCTTCAGTAGTCTTGTCAAGGGACACCATTCATTACTGCCTTTTGGAAATCAGATGACTTTTTTTGCTTGTGGATCCACTGGTTCCTACGAAAAAAAAAAAAAACACAAAAACAAACAAACCCCCCAGAAAAACCACCTCAAGAGGCATTTGAGACATAACTATGTTTTATAGTATATTCCACATATACGTTCCTTAATTTTTTTTCTATTCTATATTTTACCAGTTTGTATGTTATGAATTTTAAGCTCAGTGGCTTGTAGCTCTTTGCAGCCCTCAAGAACTACTATCTTTCTTTTCTGTTTTCTTTGCTTATGTCAGCATCTTGTGTGCCTTACCTATTTCTCTATTATCAGAGAATAAAGGCAGTTTCAGAACTGTCTGGGTAGCTGTTATTTGGTAATTTCCCACTGCAGCTCTTTGTCTTCCCCAGACTGATCATCCCCTAACATTTTTCACATCAGACATTTGCCAATCACGGAAGTTTTACCATTTTATGGATATTTAATTCCATAGATCTCTATTCCAGCAGTACAAGTTAATAAAACATATCTGACATATAATGAAGTATATAGAGAGGGTTCCGTGCTAGATTATCAGATTTTGGTATAACTAGCTGGAAAAAAATTATAAGGAAAAAACGGGCTTCTCTCTGGCATTGATTAGCATGTGTTTCAATGCATTCTTCAGGAAGTCAAATTTTCTGATAACAATTAATATTATGCTGCTCAGTGAGTATTTTTAAGAGTAGCAAGGGGTCCCTCAGGTCTTTTCTTACAAGATACTCGAGTGACATGTTAGCTGACAGCTAACATGTGAGAAGAACAGATGAGACTAAGAGCCTTTTTAATCTAGCTGCTACTCATCTGCCTTCAGAGTTTTAACCTCTCAGTTTCAGCTCTGTAAGCCAGAGTCTTTGTTTTTTTCATGTGTGTAAACAAACAAAGATGATGACATCTCTCTCCAGCAGCAGGCTCCCATATCACCAAAGCACTGGGACTTGGAAGAGGCCAGTTCTTCTCTGAATCCTGTGTCAATGTCCTTAAGACTTGTTCATTGGTCCCACCTTTTCTCCTGTCCTACAGAAAGATGGAAGAGTTTAGCTTTAGAAAGGAGCATGAAGATCAAGAGGGGAGTGTCTCAGAAGCAGCAGTAGGGTACTGTGACAGCTTCCAGTGACTCATTTGGTGTTATTTAGCAGCCTTTTTTAAAATTACATAAAGCAGATGTATGACTGGGTATCATTATTTCTTATTGGTTTTGGCTACGAGGTAATCACTGGATTTAACAAAATATAATTGTCATTGTGTGACTTGCTGTTGCACTTAATTGCAAAAATATAAATGTGACAGACAGAAATTCATGGCAGGTTTGTTGAGTTGTGATTGTCTTGTGAATTTTAATTAATTATTCTTCCCTCATTAAGGGAGGGGGAGCTACAGAACACAATAAAAGACATAACAAAAAAATACCTTCTAATGAAATTGATATAAGGTCTTATGTCCCTTAACAGAGTTTTTTACTCTGATAAAGTTCCCTAGTTTTGGAAAGATACCTTTCAGCCAGAGCTCCCAGAGGCTAGGCACCAGAGGAAATAGAGATTTCAAAGGCAAATATTGACATATGACCCTAACAAGGGAATTTATGTATATGGGACTAAAGTTTTGGTAGAGTTTTTCTTCTGTATTTTTTATGTTTGATTTTGGGTGTAGTTTTTTGGGGGTAGTGGGAGTCTTTTTTTTTTTTTCCTTTTTTTTTTTAAGAACTCACTGGTTGAAAATCAAGTATTTTTATATGCCATCTGAAAACTAGTATTCCATTTTTAGTTCTGATATGAAATATTGCACCACATATATATGGAAAAGTTATGTAAAAAGCCTTGAATTTACCTCAAAGCTCCCCACAAATATTTACTTTTTCAAAGTTACATGACCTGTTCAAACGCCTGTTTTCAATGCTGAACTCATATAGGTAAGTATATGGGTTTTTTTATTCCCTTGGATGGTCAATGTGGATGCAGGCTTAAGATATCTGAGTGTTACTGAATAGGCTTTTGTCTCTACTTTGTGTATCAAATTATTTGCAGGAATCATAATGTGAAAGACTGTCTTTTGGGAGAAGAAAATTTTCCTTTGAGGGTGTGAAATCACTGCCATTTTCTGATAATAACTATCTCAAAAATGTTAAGATAAAGGGAGTATTTTCTTGAAAACCAGAGTACCAAATTAATGCTTGTCTTTGATCCAAGCTAAATGAGAAGTGTTGTTTAAATTTGTTTGGAAAGGCATATAACATTTTTATCCTTTGCTGCATGATCTACATTGTAACTACTCAGTGAGGATTTAAGAGTGTTTCAATTTCCTGTGCTCCTTTGACTCTTACTGTGTTCCCTTAGCCATTCAATCAGCTTCCATGTGGCTTTTACAATGGTGTCAGCAGGAGCACAGGTTATCCCAGTCTCGACCGCTGCGGCTCTCCAGCTCTTGTGCAGCTGTCAGTGGAGTCACTGGCAAGCTATAAACTACAGCTATGAATGTCTATAAATGTTACTGTCTGAGTACAGTCTGGGAGGCTGTCCTAAAAGACTCAGCAATGGTTGCTAGAAAATGCTTTTCTTTGTGGGTGTTAAAATAATTTCATTCAAGGTTCAACAACTTCTTGCATGCCGTATACATTGAAATTCAGCATACATTGAATACATTAGAAAGCATTGAAACTAAATTTTGATTTAGCTAGTCCAGAAAAAGGCAGATTTGTTTCATTTAAGTGCTTCTCACAATTAAAAGTTTATATTATATGGTTTCATGCATAGTGCTGGTGGCCCAGTCATGTACACTTTCAATTTAGCTTCTAGCAGTGCCTTAATCTCTTTGGTATCTAACAGCCTTGTATATACTAAGGGAATTCAATTGAAAGGACAGACAGTATGCTCCAAAACTTGCAAGTCATGTTACAGGAGATAGAAGCCACTTTTCTGGGGATCAAGGATCTGTTGAGGTTTATGTGGAGCTGAGGGGAATGTCTGGAGCAGAGCAGGGCTTGGGCTACTGCAGGGATAAGTGCCTTCCAGGCCTCAGGGCCCAAAGTCTTTTTAGTTCCCAGTTACACAAAAGATATTGAGCACTTTGGAGGGCTGAGACCAGTGTCTTCACTTCAGCTTTGGTATTGCATGCTGCCCGAGTTTCCCAGTGAAGTCATTTAGATTTATCTGTCAGGCTATATGTTGGCTACTATCACTGCCTGAAAAAGAACTAACTCTCCAAGTATCAAAACATCATTGTGTGTGGTGTAATAAGTGAATAATTTGTTTCTGTTCTGCTACATTTTCCCAGTGTTTTTGCTCCAGAATTCGTATCAGCTGTAACCTGGATGAATCAGAGACAGTTGGAATGTAGTCGCCAAGTCCTTTCCCCAATGCATTCCATGTGTGCCAATTTCCTCAGAGCTTTTTTCTTCCAAACCATATTTCTTCTGACAGGAGTGTGCTTAAAACCAATTCAAATCATGGAATTATTCTTGTAATACTGGTTTCACTAACTAGAAAATAGTAAGAGTGAAGTGTTCTGTTCGATGAATGTTTGCATGGTACAGAGGATATTTCCAGAAGCTTTATGGCGAGGCACAGCTTCCCCTGAGTGGGAATTTATTGGAAAAGGCAGTGGTAGCCTAGAGAAAGGAGTTGTAATCTAGGGAAAGGAACTTCACAGACAAAAGAATTGTCTTTTTGATTCTCTTTTGAAAAACTGAAAAAATCAATACCTGTGATTTTTCTATTTATATAATTCCAGGAAGTATTCAATACAAAGGATAATCTGCATGAGATGAAAACAATGTAAAATTTATGGCAACATCGATAATTTTTTAGCTTTAGGAGAGACTTTTTCTTGTGTGTATGTGCACTCATACATGTGCCACATTTTTTTACTTCTTTATTCCCTGGGAAGAGTGGTCATAATCATGATCTGCAAATGTCATTTCTTTTATCATGATAGTTTTTGCCTGTCTAATGAGGTTTGGATTCAGGTTCTGCATACTTAACACACTGATATCTTCAGATGTCTGTGTGAAATTTTAAAATGTACCAATTTCTTCATGAGCTGGAAGAAACTATTTCCTCTGCCACTGTCCTCCCTCCTCACCTCTCCTCTGTTTGGTGAAGGCTTTATGGGCTAGATGTGTCTGGACCAGAAATATTAATCTATTCTGATAATAAAACTAGAAAGCTTAGTAGATTTCTCTGTATCATGGGAATACATTTTAAATTAATATTAGATAAATTAAAACTGCATCTCTTTTGCAAATGTGTTCTGTCTTTGAATGCACTTAAAGCTGTCTGTGTCACTGCATCAATTTATGAAGTAAAGCTGAAATACAAATGTCTGAACACAGACTTCAGAGACACCATCTCAGTCTGATCTCTGAAGGCACACAAGTAATTTGAAACATTCTTGAAGGAGTTATGTAAGTGCTAGATACCATCACAGCATGCATGCATTTTATAGACTCGGTAAAAGGGTTTGATTATTGTTTTAAGGTGGTTATTTGGGTTTTACTGGGATTCTATCTGTCTGGGAGAAAAACAACTTTGCAGTAAAAGTTAAAATTGATATTTAAGTGTTCTGCAGCTAAGTTGAGTATATTTCAACAATCTTCAGCAATTAATTTACTTCCTAGATGATAATGTTTCTTTCTATATACAGACACATTTAAAGGCTTTCCTCTGCCAGTGCCAGATTGGGCAGTTCCTGGGGAGATGCGCCGCTGGCATCTCCCCACGAGATGTGGGCGATGTGCTGTGGCTGGCCTTATTATTCTGATAAACTGAACTACAGCCTACAGTGTAATTTCATTTACCAGTGTCGTCATTTAGTGCTTTTCTTTGAGATTATCACCACCACTGTGCTATTTTTTGCACTACAACTAAAACATTAGCAATCATAGCAGGTTTATTTCAATGCTGCATAGCACCATTATTGTGAATAAAATAGTAGCAAAAAGACTTTATTTTAAAACATCTCCACTATCTGCCAAAATATTCTGAGCTTAAAGCAAAAGTTGATCAAGACCATTAGCACTTTAATTTTATAAAAATTGGAGACTCAGTTACACGTGAAAAGATTTAAAGATGCAACAGCAAATACTTATTCATGGGGTAAGCAATTCTGTGTTCAGTGTACAGTGCAGCTAAGCGTGCTGATTCTTTAGCAGAGTTCTAGCATTATTTTAGGTTAAAAGTAACCCCAGGTAACTCAGTTCTGCTGGGAGATGTCCTTTACAAGCTCTGGGATATAACAGCAAGACTATTTAATAGGAGGACATCCTTCTTGAAATTGTTGCTGTTGTCTCTCCTCAGATCACAGTGAAATGTGTCCAAGATTGCAGGGCAGGGCAAGGAGTGGCTGATGGAGACTGAGCCTGGGTTGTTTAAAGCATTATGGCTGGTGTCCCTGGTTTGCAGGGAGGTGAATATGTAATGTCTCTAGAGGCCAGACCATTATGTACATATTTATGTGTTCTTTTATTAAAAGACATTAATACACCTTTCAAACCGCAAGTGTGCAGAAATTAAACATAGACAGGACATACTCTAGGAAAGTATTGCTATTGTATTCTGCAGCAAGCACATTTTCTTGACATAGAGATAAGGCAAAAGGGTGGACTGTAATTGTTATTATTACTAGTTTGTTAACACTAGTATCTTACGGCACTTGGTAAGTCAGTAAGCAAATCAGAGAAGACAAATAAAATTACCTCACTAATGGCACTCAGGAACCAAGAGGATGAGAAGCATTGAAAATGCTTTTTCTTTGCTGTTTTTGCTACATGGTCTTCTTTATCAAAAGGAGTTAACACTCAATCCTGTGGTATTTCATCCTTAACTTGCACTAAGATTTATGACTTTAGTATGTAACAGATACATACCTCAAAGGAAAGGTATGAAGGGGAGAAACTTCTGGTTTGAATTGGTATAGGCAACAAGTGAAGCAAGTAGACCATCACTGTGACACACCCTGAAAGTTATTCCCTGTTGATCTTCCTCGCCCTTTGCGCAATAAAAAGAGCTTTTATATCCTCTAGTGCATACTTCTCATGAGCCTCAAGTTAAAACAGAGAGTGTTGCATACTTCTCAGTGTTCTATTGAAGTATTTGTTTCATTAAAATTTTATTAGGAACTTTTGGATTGATTGATTCCTAGAGGTTGAATAATTAATTCATACCTAACAGCTGTGGAACTCTAATTTCACCAATAATCCACTTTTTGTAATTTGTATGGTAGGCAGAAACTTTTCTGAGTGGTATTTTATTTTTTTGGTCCTGTTTAATATCTTAGCCATGTGACAGATGGATGCTGTAGTGCCCACAACATTTAGAAAGAGAATATATCTTTTCCTTAATGCTGAATTAATACGGAAAAATAAGGTCAAGAGCAATAAATGCACTGAGACCTGAATTTCCTGAGAGTACTGAGTTCCAAAAAAGCAAACATGTATTGCCTAAATATTCCCCTTTTTTCTACTGTAAAACACTTGCATGAAGTGAGTACACTATAAATTCTAGTGTAGGGATGTTTGTTGCATATTGAAAGCCTAAGGGCTTTTTAACACAGCAAACCAAAGACATATCTAATGTTGGAACAGTGATTGATAAAACAAAAAGTTGACTTTGCTGATAGGATTTGTTACAGTTTTATTTTTATTTAGTAAGAAAAATTTCATTACTGAGTCGCACACGAAAAGCGTATTATCAAGGCTTAAAAGTTAATCCTTTGATAAGAGATGAATGGGGATTTTTTCATTTGATATTGTCCTTGACTCTTGTGCTTTGTGATGTTCTTTTAAGGCTTTGCACTGTAGCCATTTGATCAGTCTGTAATCGGATAAGATCAAATTTGTCCATGTCTTCTGCTTCTTTTTTTCCCCAAATACCACAGCTTGTTTTACTTGATGTACAAAAAATCATCATAGTTGCAGAGGCTATATGGGGGGGAGCCTGATAATACTTTCTTTAATGTCTCTTTAATAGTTATAGCAAGCTGAGGTTTTTTCCCCATTTCAATATGTCAATTCCCCAAATCACAATGTTGCAAACTACTTGTCACTTTTAAGTCCAGTGAAACCAGAAGATTGACTTTCCTTTGTACTAGCAAATGGAAGTGGATTAAAAAATGTGTTTTCTAATCCTTTGTTTTTGTAAGGCCTAATATCTAATAAGCAACCAAATTACTTGTTTGACTTTTCACTGTGGAACATAACTATTCAAAGAAATTTAGGTCAAAATAGTTAATTACTTCTGTCAAATGCAGTCGACTGGTACATGAAATAAAATAGTTGTCTTTTTAGGGGTTATTTATGGTCTTACAGTTGTGATGACATATGAAGTTGTGATTTAGTAGTATTTAAAATGGAGTAAAAGCTTAGTAGAGCTACTAAAAAAATGAGTGGAAAAATAAGCATTTTTGTTTTGATTAGTGCTTTTGTGCTGCTTTCTCCGTAACTATTAGCTGTGTAAATACACATTTGTAATTTTTGGTGTTCCACTTAATATATGCTCTTCTCCACTGGCAAGTGGTGAGAAAGAGACTGAAACCGGAAAGAAAAGAAGGCCACCTCTAATATATATATATATATCTATATATATATATCTATATATATATATAGATATATATATATATATATAAATTTAGAAGTAAAAGATCCACAAAAATTGGTCTGAAATAAAGTGAAGATTGTGTAGTGTCAATAAACAGTGAAGTAAAACTTTAAAACTTTGTAACGGAAATGATTATTGACACTTACATTGCCACAGGTCATCATCCTGTTATGTTCAAAATGGGATTTGACGTCCACAAGGATGCTAGATGTTATTTTAACTGTTAAACTAAACTTTGGGTCAGATGCTGGATATCATATGTCAATAATTGTTGCTTTCTACCTGATGGGGAGTAACAGGCTTTCAGGGAAATGATGCTACAACAATATACAATGAAGTACTAAATGCCAATTTCTATGTACAATTTGCAGTTTGAGGCTAGACTTACAAAAAAATTCAGGGGCAGAATAAAGTATGACTATCACTGTGCTCCTTAAAAATTTGTTTATGGCTCTTTTTTTTTTACTTTTTTTTTGTTATTTGCATGGAAATTATTTATGAAGTCTGCAATTCTAAAGGCCTTAGGCACTGCTCATTATCATAAAACCATATTGTCTTTCAAATCATGTACTCTAGTTGTACAGATACAGAAATGAAATAATACTTGAAACAGATCACTTCCAAATAGGCATTGTAAATCTGTGTTAGAGCTTGTTGTAATGGCAGTAGTTACCAAATATCAGATAAAACTTACTCTAGACCCCAAGTCTTCATGTCACGTTTCAGGCTTTACTGTATTCACTGTTGATTATAGACACACTAAAAATAGGGATGTATAAATGGAAATGCTGACAGATTCTGAGCTATCATGTTGGTAGCAGGCACTGCTATAGTTAGACATACATCTGAGCAGGCAGTGTAATATGATTGCTGTGTTTATACCTTGCACTGGAAGGAATGTTTGTTAATCTGCACAATCCTTTTAAATTAAATGGGGAGCAAGAGTTTGTGGAAAAAAGATGCTGAGGTTATTTCATAATCAAGCTGACATGAGGATATATCAAAAGACAAGAAATACTTTCAAAATATGAGATAATTCTGTTGTTGTTATCTCAGGATTTATAAAAAATCATCAGAATTTTCCTGAAAACATCCGGCACTGTACAATTCAGCAGAAGAAATGATATGAAAAGTTTCCATATTTTCATTACATGGTTGAAATTGTTTGCATGTCAGTAAAAACTTTCCTTTCCTCTGTCTCTAGGGATTTAAATTCTCCAGTCAATAAGTCTTTTTCTCCTATTTCTTTTTGCTGTCAAGCTCCTTTTTCTTTTGTATTTTCAGAGGTCAGAGCCCAGCTGTTGCTGAATTTAACTTGCTTCTTAAAGCAAATTCTTTGGAAACTTATGGTGTTGATCCTCATCCTTGCAAGGTAACAGTTCTTTTTACTAACTTTTAATAAAACATTCTTTTTACTAACATTTAGTTAAAAGCTAGTAATGGAATTGATTTAGCTCTGGCTTTTATCAAGGTGCAAATAGTTAGCAATTTTAAAAAAAGCTCCCCTGGAGCTACATATTATGCTTAAGGCTTACCTTAGAAGAACACTGACTGGCTAACATTTCTGCATCAGTCAAAAAAAAAAGGTCTCTCCAGAGGAAGCAGAAGAACATCACAGGAGAATTTAGTAGATTGTAATGGCATAAGCTCTGGTAGTAGTCCATAATTTCTTTGCATTTAGTGCAAAGGTTTCTTTTAATTACTCCAGATCTGAAATATTTTTTGTTTGCCAAGATTTTCAGGATTCAGCATTATTTTGACAAGAAAATGCAAAACATTAATAGTCCATGACAGATCAGTTTTTCAAACACCATCAAAATATGCAAATCTTAGGAAGAACAGCAAGCCAAATATACAAGGAGGAAAACCTACTTTTCATTCCCACTTCTCACTTAGTTATTTTTTGGTCTTCTGTAAGAAGGTGATCTTCATTACCAATTCTGGTTATCTTGTATGTTCTTAATTACTTGGTTGTATCTGTATCATCTGCAGTGTTTATTTTTAGAGTGACTTGCTTTGTGTTTTAACTGCTGCTTTTGCTTTGGCTAGTGTGTTATCTCTTCTGCTGGGACAGCAGTACTGTTTATTTAGCTGTTCTGGTGGTGATTATCCTTAAGCAGTCAGCTCTTACACAAAACTACAGAAGATTTTGTATATACTTTGTTAGAAATGGTGCTCCTGTGTGAAAGTCTGGCTCAGAGCTCAGTGAAGTCAGTGATGTAGCAAACTTTACTTTGAAACTATACTGCAGATTTTCAAAAGGCATCCCAGAAACTGAGGCATAACTGGCTTAGAATTACTTCTTTACCTGTGTGACAGGGCTTGTAGTGTGGGGGCCAATCAGAAGTTCATCACCCATGCCTAAGGAAAATTTGTCTGTCTTGTGGAAGTGAACCTCAAAGCAAGGTTCTTGACAGGCTCCCGTGACATGCTTCTTTCAGTGCTGTGGCTGCTGCTCCAGAACCATCCCTGTTTCTGTTCCCCTTTACTTTTTTGTTAAGACATAAGGCATAATAAAGTTGATTATCTTTATCAAGATGAGGATGTGGAACTTGGGATGGACAGAAAATCCAGTTAATACAAAATTCATCTAAATCATTGATCAAAAATTATAAGCCAAAATTTTTATAATGGAGCTATATTTAAAAAAATTTTCTTTTCTATCTGAGAGGCAACCACTATTTCTTCTGGATTATACTGAAGAGTCTGTGAGTAAAAAACAGAAGCTTATGTTAGTAAATGCTGTCTGTCAGTAGTATTTCCAACATGACACCTTGCAGAGGAACACTGTATTGTGAAATCTTAAAAAATATCAGTGTTGAAGCAGATATGAATCCCTGGTTTGTAGTTAGTCTTCCTTTTAAGAATGGGACATACACAGAAGTACATTTGCAATAAATTTGTTAAGTCTACCTAAGGAGTCCCTGGTGTCATCAGCTACAGGTAGATGGAAAAAAAGCATAAGATATTGTTACTCAAATGCCCAGAGACAAATGAGGTCTTTATTGCAAGGACTGCCTTTTCCTTTAGAAGTGTATATTTTGAAGCCAAAATTTGTTTTGAAGAGGAAAACAAAATAAATGTAATCTAGAATAACAATTTGAGCTATCAGTAAAAAATCAGCAAGGAATACCTTAGTATCAGTAATAAATACCTCATTGGATGAGGGGAAAGTTATGTTGCTGTGTTTCTTTTTCTCTTTAAAGGACTCATTCGGGACAACTACATTTTTAGGATTCACAGCTGCAGGATTTGTAGTTTTCCAGGGGAATAAAAGAATTCATTTATTAAAATGGTAAGCATATGATGTAGGAATATTTTAATAAACAAGCATATTTTCTTGTGTGTCTTCTTTTCCTACCATCTTCACCTGCATTTGCTGTCTTTAAGGAGAACCATGTGAATATTACCTTTCCTGCCCCAACATATTTCTGTTTTAAAGTATTTTAGATAACAACAACTGCAACTACAACAACAACAACAACAACAACAACAATTTGGTCTCATTCAACTCCCAGTGAAAATTATTCTGCAGAGTTCATTAGTCAACATAATTTACAAATGCTGAAACTGAGTAAGCTGATGTTTCAGATATCTGTAAATCACCAGTAAGGTTTACTGGCAGAGAGCCCACCTTAATCTTTATTTGACTTTTGGAAATATTGCAATTTCCTCACTTTATTACCCTCAATTTGAAACCATAAAAGAACTTGATTTGGTAAACAGAGGAGGTGGAGGTGAGAATGCATTTGAATTATTTTTTTTTTTGTCTCCTTTTTTTAAGAAATGGGCACTTATGCAATTGTCCTTGATTAGTCTGGTTTTGAACTCCCGGACTTAATTTGTTAGCCTCACTCGGCCGCATTTGAGGAAGAGGTAAAACTGAGCTCCTGCAGATGATTTTGAGAGCAGATGGCCACACCCTCAGCAGTGTGGGGAAAACTGACCAGTCATGCTTAGACACTGATAATCTCATTTTAGCCCTGCTGCTACATGCATGCCAACAAGAGTTGTGACTGTTCCATCTCTGAGCTCTCAGCTTGTCTTGTGAGATCAAGACAGGCAGAAGGTGGGAAAAAAGGTGAATCTGGGCTCCTTGTTGCACATCTGTAGAAATTCCCTGAGTGTTGAATAACCTGAAATCCTCAGAAGTGTACAATCAGCATAGTCCTGTCTGTACAACTGAGTTCCCTATGGAGCTCTGGGGACATGCCTATCAAAGCCATCCATTTGCAATTGTGGATTTACAGTACAGTTTCCCCAGGGTCAGTTGCAGGCAGCTGTGGTCACAGTACTTCAGTGGTTTGTGGTTTTGGCCCAAGGAAAACATGAAAGTAATGTCAGTGTACGGCACATTGAGGAGAGAGTAGCAGTTGCCAAGCATGTGCCCACCATACTGTGGGAAATGAATCTCACAGCATTTAGCTTCTCGTGTCACATAATGCATAATGCGTCCTCTGGGCCATCTAGGAGGCATACTTATTAAGTGCATTCATATGTAAACCAGATGAAAAATAAAGCAGGTATGGAGGAGGAGCCAATAAACTCTCACTGTTACAGTAGAGGTGAAAGGTCAATCTGGTGAGTTTTATCTGAACACTGTGTACTGCTTCTTCCATTTCAGAAGCCTAGAACTGAGTGCTAGTAGCTGTAAGTAATTTTAGCTGAAATTTGCGCTACACAATAAAACCCCAAATTTGTATTTGAGGTTTTCTTTTCAATGCAAAAGCTTTCTCAATGATTTTTTGTTTTCTCTAGTAAAAGAAAAACTCTTGTTAAAAGTTTCAGGTATGGCATTGTCCTTGCCTCCAAAATTATTCCTGTTTCAACTCTGACATCCAAAACCCTTAGGGAAATTTATCAAAACCAGCAGTGGCTCCATTTTAACTCTGGTAATGATAAAATTTCCATTACAATTTAAACAGAGGCATGAAATTGCCTTTTTATGGTTCACTGTTATTCCATATGAAGATTGAGCACTTAACCTTGATTAAATTAAATTTTGGTATAGATTTTGCAACTCAAAAAGCCTGTCTATAACAAATGTTGCTAAACATTTTCTTTTTCTTCTTGTTGTGTTCTGTAATAAGTAGTCTGTTACTAAGACGTATGATATGAAGCCTCAGATAAATAAGTATAGACAAAAGAATATTATCTTTCCCTCAACTTAATTACAATAGACATTGTAAGATTTTAAGATGTAAGATGAATTACAAACTGTGCCATAAATATAATATAAATATAAAGCTTCTGTCGACCTTTAATTTCCTCTTCACTTTCCAGCAGACAAAGTTAATTCTTTGAAGACACAAAAGGATGTAAAAGAAATACTCTGGGCTTATGTTCTCTTAAAAAATTAAAGTATTAAATAATTTTATCCCAAATCTTGTAAGGCCTTAGAGGGCTTTTGTAATTTGATTGCCTGCTTGACTTTGTTGATCAGGAAAACTTACATGCTAGTTACTTTTGTTACTTGCAGATCTATTTTTTTTTTTTTTCTATACTTAAACATTTTTCCTCTTTCTAGGTGTGATGTCTATAAACTGAAATTTGAAGGGAAGACATTTTATGTGTTTGGAGCTCAGAAAGAGGTTGTGTTTATTATTTTTACAGAACTACTGCATTTGATTAAGATTGTATAAGACATAACATTATTTTTTAAATAAACAGACTACTAAATAATCAATAACTGTACTTAATACTGTAACTAAAATATAGAATATGAATGAATGTGAGTAATTTTTGAAAAAATGTCTAATTTGCAAAGGGTTGAGACATTTCTCACTTAATATTCACGCTGTGCTATATGGGTTGTTTGTGGCTTTGGACACCTTTGGAGTCAAGCTTTTATTTATTTTTAAGTACTAAAGCTGTACTCACCCACTCCAAAGTATAGAAGATGTCTGTATATGATTGCAGACTCAAGTAAGCATTGATACCTGGACCAATGTGAGGTATTTTTCTGATAATTACAATCCCATCCTCAAATCTTGGTGAGCTGAAAAGGTTAGAGTGTGTCTCATGTAATTAGGGATCCTATCACTGGGCTGTTGTCATTGAAATCCTTGAGACTTTTGTCTACCTCAGTTCTTTCCCTAGGTCAGAGTGATATAGCCTAAGGTTATGGTTTTGAATGGAGGTGAGGAAAAAAAAATGAAGGAAGGAAATAATGCCAGAGGTATCAAGACTGCTTGTGTGGTTGCAAGGAGGCTTTGATGGTAGGACATCAAACGGTAGAGAGGAGGGAGAGGTGGGTGGTAAGTAGCACAGCAACTGTGTGATGTAGAATATTGAACACAGAGATTTCCCTCATTTGATTTTGACCAGTTATATGGAGGTTTTAAAGGCCACTTATGCATATGCTCTTTCTTCCCCTCTTGAAGCATCTCCTTTTCTCTGAAAAAATTGCCTGAGCAGTTTAAATATCAGCTATGTATGGATTGTGCATCTCTGGGTGAACCATAGATTTACACTACACAGGAAAACTTGGTCTTCAGTGTATCTGGTTAAAGGTGATGCCATCAGGTAGAGCTATTTCAATCATTGAGAGTTCAGCATTTTCATTGCTTTCATTTGCTTTCTTTTCTTTGCATTTAGAAGAAGGCTGTGCTGTCATTCCATACCTCTACACCAGCAGCCTGCAAGCATCTTTGGAAGTGTGGGGTGGAGAACCAGGCTTTTTACAAGTACGTACACCTGAAGTCATTATCTATACTAAAAGTAAAAAAATAGAAAAGTATGTGTGAGTGGAGGATTGTTCATTGTGAAATGTTCCATTTAACTAATAGAAGGCAAGATGTAAACAGCAAATATGCAAGTTAATGGGGAATATCATTTCACTTCAAGCCAGTATTAGAAGTTGTTTAAAATCTAAATGACACAGGAGGGTTTTGGCTCCAGCACAATGCTTTTGATGCTCTGTAGTGAGATATTGGATGGACCGAGTACTGCACTTATGTCTGGGAACATAGTTGTTAATCTTAGCCCAGCTGTAGAATATCTCAAGCCCAGCTTGAGAATGAAGGGAAAAAAGTCTGTCATGCTTTATTCTCTGGGCTCTTCTGCCAGGAGGTAATTTTTCTTCCACTTGAAATATAAGGCTTAGCAAGAGTTAATTGAAAAATAAACTGTTCTCTTTAATGATTTAAGTAAGAAAAGAAAATGTTCTTAGATACATTTTGAAAGATACCTGTGACCTCATTATGCATAAAAATCTTATAAAGTGACAAAAAAAAAAAGTAGTATCTACCTCCCTATTCCCTGAAAGAGAACCTACTATTAATTCTTCACTAAAAACTGCCTTCTTTCTGCTCTCCATTGACTTTGTTAGATCTGTTTATTGGTGCTTCCCTCTAGGCATGCAGCTTTTATTCTTGCTACTTAGTGTTTCATTATAGCCTCTCACATATTTTATAAATATTACTGTTTCTGTGCTGGCACACAGCCACAACAGGGGGCATCTGTAAGGGTAAATAAAAAAGAAGTAGGAAAAACATATCTTCTAACCTGAATGTTGATGATCTGCTTCAATTTGGAGAAGACACTCTCTTTAGTTTCAACAGTGATACAATAACATATAATCTATCCAACTGATACATTCAATTAGATAGAAAAAAGAAACAGGAAGTAGGAGCTGGCAGAATGCATTTGTTAGTTCTCTATGTCAACATTTACTGTGCTTGAGACTACATCAAGCCTAAACATAGTCTATAAATAAAGACTAATTTGAAGTTTATCCAGAAGCATTTTCTGTTGTAAGGAGATTTAGGTAGGAAAACACTGCATGGTGTTTGAATAGTTTCATTTCATGTTACAAGAAATAAACAGGGACTAGGAGATGATTTTCCCCTAAAGAAGACAAATTACTTTCTTTGAGTAGAAATTAGCTCAATGTAAAAATGTCTCAGGGAGACTCACAGAAATATTACCTCCCTGCTCTTGTTGTGACATGGCTGTAATATTAACTATTTGGGTTTTGGTTGCAAACACATGGTTTAGGGTGTTTGATCTTGGCTAAATGCCAGATGCCTACCCAGCTGCTCTTTCACGCCCTCTACTTAGCAGGTCAAGAGGAAAAGGCAGGATAACATAGCCTATAGCTTAGCATAAAGATAGAAAGATTGCTTAACAATTACTGTCACAGGCAAAACAGACTTGAATTGGAGAAGTTTAATTTAATTTCCTTTTAACCTTTTCACTCTATTTCAATTTGTCAACAGATACAGAACTAAAACCACCCTTCACCCTTCCCCTGTTTCATTCCAGGATCACCTTTACTCCTTCATTTCCTTTATGTCCTCCTTGTCCTGAGCAGCTCAGGGAGATAGGGAATGGAGATTGCAGTTCCTCTTTGCTGCTCCTTCCTTCTAACACTCTTCCTCTTCTCCAATCTCCTTCATGAACTCCTCTAGCATGAGCCCTTTCCATGGGCTTGCAGTCCTTCAGGATATACCTGCTGCATCTTGTGTTCTTCTCCATGGGCCACAATGCCTGCCTGGAGCCAGCTCATGTGTGAGCTCTCCATGGGCTGCAGCTTCCTTCAGAGCATGTTGGCCTGCTGCAGGGTCTTCCATGGGCTGCAGTGAGGATATCTCTTCTGTATTTGACTGCAGAGGCACAGACTCCTTCCCCACTGTTTTCTCCATTGGTAGAATCTCCTCCAACATCTGCATCATCTCCTCCCCTTTGTTCTTCTATGTCCCTGGTGTGTTCAATGCTGTTTCTCTCATCTATTTTTCTACTTTCCAAATTACTTTATGGAGTGGAATTCTTCCTTAACAACGATTGCTTAAAGTTATGCCCACCTGTTTCAATTTTGGCGAGTCTTTAATAAAGACTTCTTTAATAAAATGAAGATTGGTAATGTTACTCAACGGATAGAGACATGAACAATAGATTGGAAAATTGTAATGTTTAATATGCAGAGTGCAGAAAAATAACAATAATGTTTCAAGCACGAAACTGAAGCCAAAACTATCTATAAGTAAAGCCTTAAGGTAGTAGTTTTGAAAGAGGAAATGTTTTCACACATTTCAGAGAAATAGAGTTGTGCAGTGAAGGCTGTTATTTAGCAGCATTAGATAATTCCCATTTGTTTAAGTTCTATATAATACCAACAAGATATTCTAATAAGATTAAAACATACATAGTCAGACTGTGTAAATAATTCAAAGCATTGACACTTCGCCTTAATTAAATTTGGTCCTCTCCTCTTCCTAGAAGAGTTTGAGACTTGGAATTTAAGGGAAGGTCATGATCACATGCCATGTTTTGAAAAACAGAGCTTTAGTCCTGTCTTGATCCATGTTCAGGTGTCACTGCTGCAATTATTCCAGTAGATACTAATCATGGACAGTTGTTTACTAAGGTCTGGGAATTTGAGACTCTGTACGAAATCAATTTGCCATTTTTCAAGAGAACATCAAAGAAATGGCATGTGAGGTGCTCTTCCATGGTCTTTGTTATAAAGATAAAAGGTTGCTGTGTACCTGTTGATTACAGAGAAGAAGTAGGGTGTGATGTATGTAGGCTACTAAGAAGTTGACTGAATAGAGATATTGGAGAAGCACCTACTTCAGGAGACAAGTTGTTGTCTTTATTATTTCTTTGTTTTCCTAGCAGAAAAGCAGAAATAGGCATATTTTCCCACAAACAAGCTGGTGTTAGGACACACGTCCCAGAGCCTTTGAAACACCATTCATCCTGGGAATGAAAATTCATAGAGATGCAGCAAGGGTCTGCATTTAATTTTCTTGTTTTCATGACAATCACTTGTTCCATGTTTAGTCATTCTATGCTGTCTGAGTGATTTTTTGTGTGCTTCATTGTTTGTATAAAGGCGTTAAAAAAGTTGAAAAGCTCATTTTTTGAATATTACTTTATGATATAAAAATTACAAGCTTGTAGTTTGCCTTGTTATTTTTTCTTTATCATGTCCTCAAAAAGGTGACAGCCTCTATTATTTTTATTTCAAGGTATGCAAAGTCCAGTCAGATCAAGACAATGTCCAGCAGCAAGATATTTTTTAAAGGCAGTAGATTTCGATACAGGTGGGTGTTTGCTATTCCTTATTCATGGTAAATAATTTCAGGAAGTAAGAAAATGTAATTACTCATGGCAAATTCAGGGCTGTTACTACTGGAGGGTCTGCTGATGCCTAGCTGACATCAAGATTTGAAAATCTTCCTGTTGCCTTTTCTAGTGTCACTTAAAAATTAAGCAGGAGTTTTCACGCAGACACTTCTGTCAAGAGTAGTCCCACCAGCAGATAGCTCCACTTTTGGTGCAGCTTCTGACAAACAAGGACGTGTAGCCAGGGCAGAGGTTTTATGCCCCCTGCAGCTGGGCAGCTCTGAACCAGGTGTGAGATAAAGAGGCAGTCCAGTTCCACTCGTGGTGTTCTACTACAAAAAGTTGCTTTTTCTTTGGTAGCTTTTGTGGGCAAGTAGTTAGCACAATTTTATTCTGAAACATTATGTATGCACTTTATTGCAATTTTTTGCCTTTCTTTTTATTTTTTTAATGTTACTTAATTGTTTACAGTTATATAAGTTCTTGGCATGTATCTTAGTATTTACTTGAATATTTATTTCATCTTTTAATGTAGTGGAAAAGTAGCCAAAGAGGTGGTGGAGGCAAGCTCTAAAATCCAGAGGGAACCTCCTGAAGTTCACAGGTATGTCTCAACATTCAGCATTAAACTTTAAGGACTAGGGAGGATTATTGTTTTCTACAGAAATATTCTCCTTTTTCTATCAGTTGCAATGGTTGGCATTCTGAGCTTCCACAATTACTCGTGCAAGCCTTAGGAAATATGTGTCTGACAATGCTACAAAATTTGGACAAAGGTCTCCTATAAAGGGGAACCTAATCTGTGCTGCCTTGAAGCTGAGTTTAACTCATCAGTCAGATTGATAGCTCTTATTATTTTTTGTGTTATGGCATAAGTTATTATATGATCCTGACAGAAAAGTCCACTCTAATTTCATTCCTAGATTTTGTTTGATTTTGAAAGTTCCTGGTTTGTGTATGTTTATGGACATGTTTCAAAGTATACTTCATAGTTTTTCCACTATGCAGTCAGATTAAAAAGCATGAAGTTCCTTCATTAAAGAGGAAAAAAAAAATAAAAGAATCTTTTTTCAGAGGAAAATTTGGCTTGTAAGAAATAAGTTGCTAGACCTTGCAAGGAAACGAATGCTTTCGGGTCCTTATCACTCATTGTAGTGACAGTAAAAACTCCTAAGAACCTGAATAAAGCTCTTCAGAAAAGAAAGAGGCCTTCAGGGAAAACTATTTGAAACTGTTTATAAAAACAGGTTACTTAACAGTCTAAACATTCTACAGCCATATTCCTTTTTTTGTTGAGATTTCATGTTTGGGGGGAATACTCATTGTTTATTTTTAATTGAATATTGCTATTCTGTCTACATTTTAGATAAAAGTGGATTGTTTTTATTAAAAAATGGGAATATATTTGCAGTAAATATTTATAATATGCTGTCCAGCCACACTATATAATTAATAGTTAGGCCATGCAGGCATGTTTTCAAACATGTTTTTCCACATTACATTTTAAAATTAGGTAAGTGAAGGTCTAGAATGTATTAAATGATAACACAGAAGGCAGACTATAGATGCATCATTGAGGCAGTATAAAGTACTTGGGCACGTAAATCCATTTTAAATGAGAATAGTTGCTCACTTTAGGAAATAGCTCATTGCCTACTATCCAAGAGGTTTCTTTGTTCCAGGATAGAAAACATTTTCATAAATTTATTTCTTATCTTGTAGTTTGCTTTTCTTTGATTTCTATATTTAGAACTATTTTAAACACATAATTTAAAACTTAGTGTACATAAAGAAGCAGATTAGAGAACAAATAAGTTTATAAAGCAACATCATATGGATTTAACATCCATAAAATAGCAATGTATCTTTTTAATCATTAACCTTCTTACAAAACTTGCATTTATAATATTGTGGAAGCTCCAAGTGCAGTTTCTTTGAAAGACTAAGGAATATAATGATTTCAGGTGCTTTTATAGCTCAGATTGTGAAATGGGAGACAGAGGTAGCTGATCCTTCTAAAAGAGCAAGCAGGCAAAAAATATAGAAAATTTTCAGCTCAAAAAAGAGGCCTGTTTTAAAAAACTTACTTTGTGAAAGAGGATTTGGGGATAGGAAATGATGGCTTTTCAGAAGTGAAACCTTCAGGAAAAAAAATTTGATTGAACATAAACATATATCTATATACCTACATACCTATATATCTGTCTATCTATCTATCTATCTATCTATCTATCTATCTATCTATCTATCTATCTATCTATCTATCTATCTAATCAAGTTTTTCCTGCCTGTGGTCTCACCCCCAAAGTCAATTCAGTTGTACCATTGTTGCATCAAGAAAGAAACATGCAGCTGAGAGGACGGTATTGCTCAGTATCTCTGTGTTTGGATATTACATTCAAAGCTCTGTGTACTGAAAATCTGTTGGAGTGTGTTGTCATGCAAGATTAATGCAGTGGCAAGTTCTTGAGCCAAGCAAAAAATGAATGATTTCATGTTTTTCTTCCAGGGTGTGCCTTTGTAAACAAATATGGAGCAGAAACCTATGGGTGCTCCCAGGCACAACTTGTATTTTGGGAGTTGTTTGAGAGCTTTTTACAACAAGAAGAAAGGATCAGGGATTGCATAAAAAGCCTATGGATTTGCCATTGGGTTGGAGTGACTTATAATTGCAATAACCTGAGTGAAACCCCTCTGTGGATAGTGAAAATTTAAACTAAATAGTTATAATAAATAGTTATAAGAGAATACAAATGAGGATATTAATATCTTTGGGCATGTGTTATGGCACAAGAAATCACGTCAATTGAGCAAGAAAGCTTGTTTATTCCCACAGAATATTTACTGACAGGTAGTGTGGGTTAAGAGCTGTACACCTGTGTCCCAAGTTTACCTAAACCTTCAGCAACACACAGTTCCATCTTCTGACTTGCAATAGGTTCTTTGTTGAGTTTGTTCATGTGGAATTTTAAGTTGAGCCTTTTGTGCAGACTTGAAATGCATTTTGTGAAACTTCAGCACTGCATCAATATACCATTTGAAGTTAAGTAGGATACTCTTCCATTTAATCTTTGCTTTTGTCAAAGTAAATATTTTATAATATAATTGTTAAGATTTACTGCAGGACTCTTGCTTCAGGCCTGTATCATGTAAATCCTAGACAACATATTCAAAAGAGCCAGTTTCTATTCTCAGTAATACATTTTTTGGCTAATAACCATCATGACTGAAGAAAATTAGCAGCATTCCTAAAACTTCCCAGAGCATATTTAACACCTGCTACCAGGAAAGCCACTTAGAGTACAACAAGAAACAGAACCAGCGTGAGTGCTGGGAGGCATGGTGTAGAGGCAGTATCTGCAGTGCGTGGGCACGAGTGAGAGCACTGCGTATCTGTAAACCACAGGGACACAAATGTTCCTGCTTTAGTCTTTGATCCTCAGTGCTCAAACTGTAACAAATCCTTTATCCAGTTCTGGAGGCAATGGAACAACTTTTCCCTTCCTTGAATCCAAATATTAGCGTTTGCTATGCACTGTGGAGAGGAGCAACACACTGAAATCCTGCCCAAGACAAAAGGAAGTAAGGCAGTGTAAAGGAGTTAAATCAGCACGAAGCCTCTCTCACACTTCAGATGCTGAAATGTTTACATCTGTGGAGGGTGCAATACAACACAGCTGAAAGCAGCATTCAATGTGTAGAGCTTTTTACAACAGCTCAAGGCTGAGTAATTTATGCAGAATGATTCTGAGATGAGACTTACTGTACTGCAGTTATTTCCAGTAAGCAAACTCACCCTGTTTTCCCCATTTTTTTAGAACAAGCATTACCCAGAGTCGCAGCTCTCCCTCCTTGAACAAGCAACTCATAATCAACATGGAACCTCTGCAGCCTCTCCTTCCTTCTCCCTGCGAGGAGGAAGAGGTTCCTGTAGATGAAGGTGAGTCACTTACCCAATTCTGGCTGCTATTCATTACAAAGCATATGGAAAAAGGAGTGATATTGACTCAGAGACATAGGAAAAAATCTAATAATTATCATTAGGTATTCCAAATCAATAAACCTCTGTCTGTCATACCCAGTAATGATCACTATCTCAAGAAACTGTGCATTAGCCTTATGAGAGATATATTATGAGGAAAATTACTGCTATCTGATTTCTATTACAAAAAATCTTTTAAATTGTCAGGTCAAAGGGTCTCAAGATGGCAGCTGTTCTGAATAGTGTCAGCAGTCATTCAGGAGTGAAAATTGGCTGTTTACTGCTGGATATTTTGTTTTTCTTGATTGATTCTCTTTACTTTTATATTTCCTTCTTTCTGCTTTAGTCTGCTAATTTAATTTCCTTGACAAAAAACCCAAAAAAACCAAAACAAAAACAAAAAACCACCCCAACATTATTCGCAGATCAGCTTGGAAAGATCTTCTTTAATTTATCTTCCTTGACAAAATGGGACATGATTGGAAGATCAGTTTGAATTTATTCTATATAACAATGTTTTGCACGTACTTTTTTATTTCTTGATATTTTTAATATCACATTGAACGCCTTTCTTTTTGAGATACAGTCACTACAAACAATTACATGAACACCATTGCCAGCTTCAATGAGGATAATTACCTTTGTCCTAATAAAAATGAAGCTAACCAAACAAAATCTGACACTGGTTCTTGCTTGAGATGTAGTGAGGTAGTTGTTTCAGAGGTTGGGAAATACAATATTTGCTGTTGCTTTGCTCTGGTCAATAAAAAACAGAAAATAGCAGAGTGAGTATCTTCCTTTTCATGGGAGTATGTCCTAATTTTATTTTATAGGACTTATATGAACATGTTTTATTCATTCTTCAGAGTTTGGACACAGAATGTAGCAAGCACAGGGTGAATTACATCATCTGTGTTCATACCTTATTATAATTAGTAGTAGCAGGTGTTAGTTTTAACAGTTACTTGTTTACCTCTGCTGTGAAATACACATATCTGAGAAATTGCCTTCTAGCAGCAAAGTACCACCGCTGTGCTTCCTCTGGGCAGTTGTCACCACTGCAGAGTAACAACAGCTTGCTCTCTGTAACCACATGTCCTTGCCTGTGTTCTGTAACATGACTTACAACTCTAGGCAGTGAAATCCATTTTTGGAAACTGGTGACTTATTGCTATATGCTTACCTGACAGTGTTTGTTTTAAATGTTTGTGTTATTTAAATTTGAAAATTACATTTCCTTCCAGTCAGACAGATTGTTGTTACTATGATGAGCTAATAGACATATTTGCTGGTGGTATTTAACTGCATACTTTATATGTTGTTAAATATCACCAGATGCTATGTTAACAGTATTTAGACTCTTACAGTTTTTTCCTACAGAAAACTTGGCTATATTATCAAATTGCAGCTTGAACTGATCTCACAGCTCTTCGACAGTGATGCTGGCTCTCTTCCCAACATCCACTTCTGTGGATTCCCACCTTGTCCCTTGCACCAGCACTAATCACAACAGTGTGAACTAGAAGGAGTTAAAAAATGAACCAACAACAACAACAAAAAAAAAAAAAAAAAAAAAAAAAAAAAAAAACAACAAAAAATGAACAAACAAACAAAAAACCAAACAAACAAATGCACAAACCCATAAAAGAACCCCAAAACCAAACAAAAAACCAAACAAAAAAAACAAAGAAAAAGTAAATAAAATAAATTCAAAACAACAAAACCAAACCAAACCCAATAACAACAGCAAACCAAATTAAAACAAAAAAAAAAAAACAAAACCAAACAAAGCCCCTTAACTGTGCAGGGTCCTATTATTGCCTGACTCAACTATTGACTGGCTCACCAAGAGGGTCAACCAAGGTCCTGTGTTGGGGTAAGGGCATGAGCAGGAGGTGGGTAGAGGGGAGGCATCCAGCCCTGAGATTGGCATAACTGCCTTTGCAGGCTGCTTTTAGTGTGCTACAGATGTGAAACAGCCTTGTTATCTCTGTATATGTCTCGTCCCAGTGAAGCATCTTTTCATTTTTGTTGTTCAAAAGGCAAAAGTCAGTGTAATCAGATCAATAATTCATGCATGAAAGCTCAGCACAGAAAGAAAGTGACAGAAAAGTCATAGAAAGTGACCAAAAATAAGCTTTCATCACTTTGTCAAAATGACCTCAATATCCTGCGACTGGCGAGGATTGTATTGTCTTTTTAAAAAAAAAATATAGTCTACTCAAATAGGTGAAGCTCTGATAGCATCTGGTGCTAGAAAATCCACAGACAATGGACTACCATCTGCAAAGGCAGTAATCTGTCTCACCAAAATCAGATGGTAAAAGAAGGCAGCCACAGAATCTGTATAGGAGCACTACAAGAAACATAATGTGTTTCAACTACACATGGAGAAGAACTGAGCTTGCTCAGTGCTGGTGAGGCTGCACCTTGAATCCTATGTTCAGTTCTGGGTCCGTCATTGCAAGAATGTCATTGAACGGCTGGAGAATGTCCAGAGAAGGGCACAGGTGGGAGTGAAGGATCTGCAGCACAAGTCCTATGAGGAGCATTTGAGGGACCTGGGGTTGTTTAGTCTTGAGGAGGCTTGGGGTGACTCTCTACAACTCCCTGAAAGGAGTGTGCAGCCAGGTGGGAATTAGTCTTGTTCCCCAGGTAATAAATAAGAGACAAGAGAAAGTGGCCTCACATTATGCCTGAAAATGTTTAGTTTAGATATAAGAAAAATTTCCTTACCAAAAGGATGGTCAGACATTGGAACAAACTGTCCAGGGACATGGTTGAATCAACAACCTCCAGGGAAGCGTTCAAAAGGTGTGTGGGTGTGGTGCTTGGGGACATGGCTTAGTGGTGAACACAGCAGTGCTGGGTTAACAGACCTGATGATCTTTCCAACCTTAATGATTCTGTGTACAGGAATGAGCACACACCTGCTACCATCAGTCTAATTGTCTGTCTCTGTGTGGGTGCTTGGCTGTATGAGATTTGGTTGTAGGAGGAGAGTCATGTGGAGCTTTTGTAGGTACAACTATTTAAATTTTTTTAGATAGTCTCTTGCTGAGAGTTAATATAGACCAGGAATTTCTGAGTCAGTTTTAAGATTTTAAGACTTCTCCCTTACTTATGTGTAGATAAAACTATGGGGAGCAACTTGAAATTAACACAGTCATTTCTCTTTTGCATAAGCACGGTCACATGAAACATAAAGGATAGATTTTACTTCTCAACATCAGTCTGTAGGAACACACTGGACTTTTTTCCCCTTGCACTAAGATTTGACACCTTGGATATTTTTCTGTGTGGTTCAGCTGTTATGCTAGCAACTGCCCGCTGAGGTGGATGCTGTGGAAGTTTGCAATGTTATGAGGCATTTGGAAATGTTTCAAATGTTGGAAATCTTTCACAACCTTGTCTGGCTTACACTTGAGTCCTTGTATAGGCCTTGCTTTATGTATTGAACACATTGGTGGTTAGATTTTAGTAAGAATTTTTGCTTTCCAGTTTTTGTAGCCGTATACAGAATGGAAAGTCAACCCCTTTTAGTTAGAATTTAATGATCCTGTTTTGTCTGTTATGACAGTTATGAGAATAAAAATGAGAAAAGAAGACAGAATCTTACTTTTGAAGGGGTGACAAAATGGAGATAGGAAGAAAAGGGGTACTTGATCTTCCCTCACACCCACAAATAAGTGTTTCCAGAGAAGGAAAAGAAGAGAGAAATCTTTGCTCTGGCAGAGGAAGAAAACAGGACCTTTTCTGGATAGTTGTACTATATAGGCAGTGTAAGAAAAGGAGCCATCATAAAGATACTTTCCAAAAGCTTCATTGAAGCAAATGTCTTATGAGAGAAACATCTGGGTGTAAAACAGACATTTGCAGGACTCCCTCTCCTACTCCTCTCTTTCCCACATATTTGCATAAACATCACTGATTTTTTTGGTACAAAGAGAACAAGGACGTCAGATAACGAGGATTCAGACAGCACAATGTCATAAACATTACAGATGAGTAGTCGGGGAGGTGAGAGACTACACCCCCACCAGTACACTCCTTCGAGTTTGTCTCTTCTCTGTGGCTTTGATGTACCAGTAAAGAGTTTCTTTCCCACTAGGATAGTGTGATGAGTATGGTTGCCTTCCAGCTCCCAGCTGGAGCAAGTTATCAGCAGGCAGCATAGGTGTATCATGCTTTTTTGGGAACCTGTATATCTCTGCTGGGCAGGAACAGGGAAGCACCCAGGCTTCTGAAACAACACCTCTTTATGTCCAAGAACAATCTGTCCAACAACTGTCCTCAGTCGGGAACTGAAGCTCAAATGTAAAGAGATAATTTTTTTCCAGACTTAGAAATTTTCTGTTTTGGCTTTTATTTTAGGCTAAAAATTAATGTATTTTGGTCTCACTGATTTGCTTTGTGAGTAAGATTTGTAAGCACAGCATGGGATTTTTCTATTGTATTTACACGTTTCACAAATAATTTCCAGGCAGTGATGGGGAACTGGCATTACTGGCACATTTAAAGCATTTTAAAAAAATAATAGGACTATGAATGCTGGCCTCTTTTTTAACTGTACTGTGTTCTGGTGCCTTAGATATTTTTATGCCTCTCTGTGTGGTTCAGCTGTTATGCTAGCAACTGCTAACTGAGATGGGTGCTATGAAAGTTTGTATTGTACATTATGAGGCATTTGGAAATGTTTAAAAATAACCTCTGGTTCTGTTCCCTGCTGGGATATTTTTATTGGCCATGTTAGAAGCTTGTCATTTGATTCATTGAGAGCAACCTCTGTGTTAGTCTCTTAAAACTCAGAGGGAACTTAATAAAAGGTCAAAGCTGGTATGGCTAGAGCTTCTACAAGACTTTGAGAAGAGGAATTAATAGTCAACATGGTGAAATGTCTTGTAAAAATCCAAACCAAGAGAAGCATTCATTTGCGGATGGTTAACCACTGCAACAAGGAAGTGTGCATTCGTTTGCTGCGGCATGGCTCCAAGATCACAGCCAGAAGGGCTGGTAAATTTACATCTATTTTACTCAAACCCCTTTTTTAAACCCTCTTACCTCAGTTTAAGTTAATAGTTGTGCCTTGGAAAGGAACTGTACTGTGAATGACATGCACAGCAGAGAATAAGGACAAATTACTGACAAGAACGAAGCTGCAAATGGAGAATGAATGAGACAAAACATAAATTTATTGTATTAACTTAGAGAAAATTGTAGATTTATTTGGTAATTGGTAACAAATGAGGGACTGGAATTTTGCCTTTGTATTTTTCTGTGACTGAGGTGGGGGGGAAACACTTTGAAACTGCAGCAATTTATGACAAAACTAAATAGTTGTTAAACTAGAACATAGCAAATTTTGAATGTGAGCTGAATGCAGTAGTTGAGTTTTCCAGTTTGTAACTTTATTTGGTTTATTTTTCTAGATACTGAATCATTTCATATACTGAATAATAGTACTAAGGCTGGTAGAGGAAGGTGGAGCTTGGGCAGAATCTGATTTATCTCCCTTTTTCACTACATGCAGGAGGAGTGCAACCCAAGGAACAAAAAGCATTCAATATTGCTTTGAACATGGTGGTTTTTTTAGGAAATGCCTTTGCCAAAGATCCATTGCCCGCCCCCCCCCCCCCCCCCCCAATCACTAAATACATCCATTTCCCCAATGTCATAAGACATTTTTAAATTTGTTTTTCCATGCTTTCTGTAGTACTGACTATTTTTGATGTTTGGGCACCTATAGGTTGAATTGTTTCAATTTTTACTAACCTATATTAAATCTTTGCATTAAATCTTCATTCCAGAAATTAGTTTTTAATCAAAGAATTAACTGAAAATGTTCTAGCAAAGATTAGAATATTGTTAGCATTTTGATATCTGAAATTTAGAAAGCAGTGAGTGTGGTAGATACATGAGAAACTGCTTCTTGCAGTGATTTGTCTTTTAGTAGCAACAGCTCCTGGTTGTCTTTGTTTCTTGAGTTCACTACTCAGTGAAAACTGCCTTAGTGGAATCTAAGAGATTGCCATAGTAGAATCTGTGAGAATATACCTAACTCCCTTGATTTAAACATAGTAGCAAAATTGAAAAAGTATTATTATTGACTTGTGTTTTGTATTGTTACATCTGAGTGGTTAAATACCGGCTGCAAATAGAAGCAAGACGTCTTGTTGGTTTGATATAATGACAGCAATCATAAGAGGTTTGTATGTCAGGACCACATTAGTTCTTAAACATCTTGATTATGTAGTACTGTTCACACTATGTTACTCCTTTTGAAGTAAATATGCAAAAAAATATATGCATATCAGCATATAACACATGTATGCCAGCACCAAAGCACAGGAGGTAGCTTGTGCAAGACTCCTAACATGAGACATAGCTCCTCAGGAGAGCCCCATTGCGACACTTTCAGAACAAGTCTTGTTCAAAACAATGCTGACTTGTGCTGGGAGAGGTCACCAGAACTGAGTGGCAATGCAGAAATGTCCCAACTGCCCTTTTGCTTGGGTGCTAAGCTTTCACATCAGTACTCGGCACTTTTCAGACTCGCTGTGCTTGTCGTGGTGCTGGACACTGAATCACTGCAGTCCCATCACCAGGTCCTTCTTTCTCCAAGCTGCTGACAGATGTATCTTCCCTTGTCATTCCTGCTCCTATGATACACAGTCCCTGATGCTTCCTTCAGTCCTATTGCTGCTTAATCCTGTTTCTGGCAGGGGATCAATGACTCTGGATAGAACTCTTCCAGGCCAAAGGGAGATGAAAAACAGGCATCCCAGAATGCCCACCATGCAGTATGCTCTGCTCTGCTTCTGCCTCTGTGCTTTGGGTACCCTTTGTGTGGAATGCAGAGCAGTAGCCTTCAGTGGCTGTACTACCTGTGACATTGGACACTGTGACACAACACAGCTGGGAGGCAAGTTCTAATGCCATGAAACATCCAACTCATATGAACTGGCAATTGGGACAGGGCTTTGCTCCCTTCTAGAAGTTCCCATTAGTCAAAATCAAACAGTAATGGCCAGCAGAAAAGTCAGATCACTACCTAAAAAGGAGTTACTATAAGCTGTCATTGATTAACTTTTCTTGCAAAGCTATAACAGGTGTCTTTTATAGGCACGGGATGTGGGTATGGTACAAATCTGTGACCTTCTGTTTCTGAAGGCAGGAGATCTGGCTATGATGCTTGATATAGATCCTGTACAAGGAAATATTTAAATTCAATGCAATTCTAGAGTCTGTCTCATTTTTCTACATTTTCTTTGTGATATTCATGCACTTCGCTCATGTGAGAAAATCACGTTCTCCTTCCCTCTGAAAGGTCATTCTATTCATAGTACACATGAATTTTGTCCACATGGAAAATAGCAAAGGATACATGATATTTCTAGAGGAAGAAGTAAAAAGGACAGGAAGGATCTCTCTCCTAATTGCAGCCTGGCTGGTCTTTTTTGTTTACATGTGTGTATGAAATGTTCCTAGTACTCTTCTCTCTGGACCATATCTAATTTTCCTTTTGTCTCTTTAAAATGAGTGTATATTCACACTTATTCCTTTCTCCAATATTAAAGGCTGTTGTAGGCATGTAATTGCATTTCTGGAAAGAAAAGCCCTGTGCAGGATATCCAGCTACAGACAATGTGTGAACTGAATTTTTTAATAAGCAGAGGATACATTCTTCTGAGGTGCCGTACTTCCAGCAACTGCAGCTTCTTAAGAATGGTGGAGCTAGAGCTGCCCTTCATTTTGTTAATCCTCAGCTGCTGGTTTTGGCCCCTGTAGAAATACTAGCAGCTGACAACTTTTGTGTCAGACCTCTCAGACCTCTTGCACGTTCATGTTCACAGCAGATGACCAAAATAATGTCATGTCTTATTCAGCTGCTCATGTTCCTGGCTTGGAGCAATCACAGTATTTAGTGGAAGACGAATACTGAGTTTCACCTAGGACAAAGAGATCTCTGGCTTTGTAAAATTTGTCCAGCTGCCAGAGAAGTGTAGCAAACTTTTGCTGTGAAAATATAGGAAATAAATCTGAGCTTATTTACCTGATATTCCAGTAATCTGCACTAGAAGTTTCTGATTTACTGCCATTAAGAATTCAAAGTAAAGAATGAAAAAAAGACGTTCTCAGAATGTAAGTTAATTCTCAACTCATAGTCCTTTAAATCTGACACCACATAAATTTTAATTATTGTTAAAGAGATAGTAGACTTTTTAAAATCTTGTCAACAAATTATATAAAATGATAGTCTTATAAGGGTAGTTCCAAAATAATTGTAATGCATGAATAGGAGCAAAGAATTTACAGTAGAGTCATAGAATAATTAAAGAGCATTAGTATTTGGGCTTGCTTTAACTTTTATATTCTATTTTTCCATTATAACATTTTGAGGATTTTTTTTTCCTTTAACTTTATTTTATTACTTCAGATAACTGGCTGTCTTGAGGGCTACCTGAAAAGAAAAAAAATCCAAAAAACTTTCTTCTCCCTTAAATTTGTGTTACTGGAATATTCATTGTACTGTGGAATTTTGGTATTTTAATGTGATATTCTTAGGCCTGCATAAGCTTTGTAAATTATATTGGCCATAATTTTATGATTATGTCTTTGGAAACCATCAAAGTATGAATGGCCAAACATACTTCTCTGTAACATGACTGAAACTTTGTTGGAATCAGTCATGTGGACTCTGGTGAATAGCCTGTTCTTTCCTCATTCCTTGGCTTAAAAATTATTGTGGTGCTACAGAGAATATGAAGGAGCAAAAAACCCAACTTTATATCTTTAATTTTTTAATATATCAAATAAGATGGCCGCAGCAGCATTTAATGCCCATTCTAAATTTTCAAATATTGATTTACACAAGTATTTGACTGATATAAAATGCAATTACATTGATTTAATGAGTTTAAATAAAAATAAAGGAGTGGAAAATTCTTCCTAGCAGTTGAAATTAAATAGTGGAATGTAAATTTGATGTGTTTCAGAGCTGCAACACATTACCATTTTAATACTAACCCTTCAGGAAACAAAAATACTAACATGAAAAGTTTTCTCTGTCGCCTTCAATCAACAGGTTAACCCCATAGTCAGAAGTTTGCCATTATTTGAGAAAAATACAGTTGTAATGAAAGTTAATATGTATTGTTTATGTTCAGTGTGCATTTTATACAAGCTGGAATTTACTCTAGGGAGGAAGAGGAGGCTCAAGAATCATAAATTGAGATGACCTTTCTTTGTGGTAGCTGCAGCTATCTTCTATGATGAGAAACATGATGAAGATATATTACTGACCTTGCACCTAAGTTGGTATAGAGAGGCCTATGGCCAGAATTCTCAAATTTGGGAGAGTAAAATTGTGTGCTTTCAACCATTTTGAAATGTTTAAGTAAGTGGCTCAACTTAAATTTTACTAATATTCAGAATATTTGAAAGGCATATTTGAGAATCAAATGGTAGTACTTGTGTATCTAAAGATATGTGTAGATTCTTAATGCTGAGTTCCAGAGTTAAACAATTTTGGCTTTTGTAATTTAATGTATCGTGGGTAACTTGAGTTATCCTCAAGTAACTTGCATATGGTTTGATGACCCAGCATTACCTTCTGTTATATAGGAGAAAGATGCTTAGGAGAAAGAACCTCCAAATCTGTTTTCACTTCTTGGTGTTCATACTCTGTTTTGTCTCATGTTTGTATGCTCCTTTTGATGACTGTGGCAAGTGTATTTCTTAATGTAAAGACTGGTGTAGATAATTACATTCCAGCACAATACAACTTTCATATTGAAATATGATGAATTTCTAAATTGGCTGTGATAAGAGAGAACAGAGTAGTTGATGCAAGGAATTATTAGGTAGGAAGTCAAATTAAACTTATGAAAACTAAACTAATTGAATTATTGAACTAATAATTATTGAGGACAAGGTTTCAGTTCAGCTATGCACTTTTGCTGCTGAAAGGAGCTCTCCTGCTCTCTTTCTCTGTCCCTGGTCATGTGCTCTTTCCACAAGAACACATTAGATGCTAACCCAATCTGCTTAGCTCAGTGATGAAATGAAAGGAAGCAGAAATTGTGTTTTTAGTCATTTGTCCAAAATGAGAAACCTCACTTGGTGGCATGGCCACTGAGGTCTAGAGAAGAAGGAAAAGATAACAAATTACAGGGGAAGAGATCTGTCTGGGCCATATTGAATACTTAAAAAGGAAAATTTCCATGAGGAGGTGTCTTAACATATCTTTGCAAGGCAGGTCTGCACCCAACTGTCCTCTCCACTCCTATGATTGACAGCTAACAGCCGTCACTGAAGTATTGATGTAGCTGTAAACAGTCAGACTTTGCAGACTTCTTGCTCTTAGAGACAGACTGGAAAAATGATGGTAAGTTTTGAGAGAGCAGAGAATAATGCCATAAGAAAGTCTCCTCTGTAAAGGGGAGAGAGAAATTTAGAGGAGAGAGAAAGGAGCTAAAGAACTAGATGACCAAAAAATAAAAAAACGACACGAGAAGGAGCTTTTTTAACAGGTGAGGCTGCGAGAATGCTGTTCCAATGACATCTGATTCTCATATCACGTGTTAACCTTCCTCTCCTTTTGCTCTTTTTACTGTTAACATGAATTTATCATGATAATCTTTTGTCTCTTTTTAATGTCATGTTCTATTCTTAATCTTAGCTAGTATCTCACCACACTCATTCATGTCAAAACAATGAGAGTTGGTAGTTTTTGTTGTTGTCATTGTTATTATTATACACCAAAGAGCACCAATTCACACATGTAGTAGGTATTAATTTATACCGGAAATCAGATTGCCAGTAGAAAATAAGGTCCTCTCTCGTCTGCTTTGCACTACACTATTATCATTGGTAGCTACATCAGACCCTCTTAAGCAGACCTGATGCACTGCAGCATCGTAAAGATACTGCCCTCTTCAAAAAGCTTTTCCAGTTTTTGATAATTGTGTACAGTCTGGTTTTAATATGCAAAATTATTGCAGAATCTTCTTTCATCAATAGATGTATGTAATACATCTATTACATACTATTGGAAGGCTGACTTTTGCCACCAGGCTGCAAGAAATTTAGTATCATGGTCTTAATCTCATTTCTTCAGGTATCCAACTGCCAAAGGAAGAGGAGATTTCAGTACCTGTGACTTCAAGCTCTCCAGTAAAGGATACTGGGAAGGATGTTGATCTTGCCATTGAACAGGAAGAGAAGATGAAAGAGGAGCCCTTAACCATCTCAGAGCTGGTATACAATCCAAGTGCCAGCTTGCTGCCCACACCAGTTAATGATGAGATTGACATGCTTTTTGATACCTTCCCAAGAGCAGAGAATGAGAAAGATGATACCGATTCATTTGAGGAACTTGAAGCAGATGAAAACGCATTTTTAATTGCAGAGGAGGAAGAACTGAAAGAAGCTCGGAGAGCCCTGAGGTGGAGCTATGACTTTCTAGTGGGCAACATAGAGGTGAATGCTTTTGTGAAGAGTTTCTCCAGACTTTTTCTTGTAGGCCTTGGACTATTGTTGTTTGTGTTCCCCCTTTTCCTTGTTCTCTTGGAGTCAGACCTTCAAATCTCTTTCCTTCACGAAATCCGCCAGACGCCGGAGTTTCAGCAGTTTCATATTGAATATTACTGCCCACTTAGGCAGTGGATGGCTTGCAAAATAAACTTCATCCGTGATATTCTGGGCAGCTTTTAAATTTTACATGAATATAATACAACTAAGGGCTATATTCAAAATTTCAGTTAGTGACAGCTTTCCATAATGCCCCTGGGCCCATCTGTTGGCAGCTGCCTTCATATCCTCTTTTACAGTTTTTGTTACAGACTCTTTAGGTTCTTAAGTTCCCTTTACATACTTTAATTGCCATTTTAGCTACCAGCTTATACAGTCACCTCTCAATAACCAAAAAGAAGCTTTATTTTAATTACATTTCAGACTTCCACCTCATTTATTACATTATATAAGACAGGGTCACAAGAAGTTTCATTGTCCTTAACCTTTCAATCCATGACACTAAAACTGATGATATTGAAAGAAAATCTTTTTGAATATACTCCTTAGTGCAACAATCTCTTCTAACCAATGCCTATACAAGCAATGTTTATGCTGGGTTTTTGGTTTTTGTTTGTTTTTCTGTTTGTTTGTTTTTTAACATTTTTATGTGTTTAAGATATTTTGGTAAATTTTTAGTAAAAGAAAACTTATGATGTTATTTAAATGTACACATTGGTAAGAATAATGCAGAAGGGCATGCAGGGTGTTTTTAGTGTTCTACCAATGATTTGTTTTTAAACTATGGCTGGAGAATGAATTTAATGTAGCTCTATACAAAGGGACTGTGTTTGGGAAACACACAGAAAGTTCACTCAAGTTCTGTAGGGGCTGCCTGGGCGAGGTGAAACAACAGCAAGTATGCAAAAGAATTTCTGAAAGGCACAGTTCTAAAGCTTGGGGAAGTGAGCAGAACTGAAATGATCCTTCCTCTTATCTGTCAGGTTGTCTTCCACTTTATCAGTTCTGTAGAAAGTCTTTACAAGATAGTCCAAGTACGTTTAGAGAAAGATTGAGTCTTCAGTCTAAATGTAGATTACTGTACATAACAGAAGACAATAATAGTAAGTAGCAAAAAAAAAAAAAAAAAAGGAAAAAAAAAAAAGGAAAAAAAAGACTCAAAATAAATTAGGTGAGCGAGCTACTTTGAAAAATCATAAAGAAGATGAAAGGGTGAAAAAGGAATAAATTTTTCATACTTCTTTTAAAAAGCAAAGCATTAGGCTGTACAGTTGATATCAAAGTAAGCTACTGGCTCACAGTTAAAGGCTTAAGCACTTTAAGAGATGAATCTTCATGCTTGACGCCCTTTATGACTAATCTCTAAGACAACAAATTTTCTGTGCATACTAATATACTTCCTTTCACATATAGCACCATACTTACCCTCATTCCTTGTTATTATGAGCCCAGTTACAAGATCTAACGCTGTTTTGTGTAACATGGATTTGTATATCTAAAAGTATTCCAATATAGCTTAGAGAATATACTTACGTACAGTCTTGTCAATACTGAGAACATTTGAAGGCCCTCAAATATACCACAGAGGTTGTATCTAAGATAAGAAAGTTTTTATTCCTCCTCTCCCACAATCTTAGTGCAGCCTTGTTTCATATTTAAATTAAGGAACTTGAATTTTGGCTTCAGACTCTTTCTCTTGCTTAGACACTTATGAATTGGAGACATATTTGAGGCTATTTTATTAGATGTGCATTTAACACATTGTAACCATATGTCTAATTCCTACTAAATAAATTCCTCTAGTTTCAGTATCAGGGAATCTCTTTTGCTTGGTTTTCTCTTTCTCTTGTAAGCCTTTGCAAGTGTCTAGTTTTAAAATGGCAAATTTCATAGAGGATTTTTCCTTCCCTTCTAATCTTCTCCAGTTTTTAAAAGACAGAACAGTTACAGGGCTTAGGAGTTCCTTTCCTCAGCTGAAAACTTTTGGATTACTCTTCATCTCCCCTCCAACAAAGGCTAAATTAAACAACTGTGGTTTTTTATTGTCTTTATTTGTACTTGATAATCTGTTTCCCAGAAGAATCATTCATGATTAGTTATTTAATGTCTATTTCTTCCTGTGCTACTTGCAGCTAAATGATCCTTTCCCACGAGGTAATAATCATTCAGCCTAACAGAAAAGGAGAGTGAACAAATGCAGACATTTGGTCTTAACCGGAAATTATTCGTTTGCATTGTTGCTAAATATAGGGGTCCGAAAAGGTGATTTCAGTGATGAAGGCTGTGAGAGCAGACATCCTGATGGACTGTGAAGACATGGTTCCATACAACCTCCTAGAAAGTCTGAGAGTCACTTAAAAAAAAAAAAAAGTTGCTTACAAGAGTCTAGTCCCTGTGCACCCCAGAAGTAGGAGTATTGTAATGCTTGATTTAACTCTTGTCAGAAAATCGCTCAGTTGCACCAGAACATAATCACAAAAATTGTGCAGTGCAGTGAAGTTTTATGTAGGGTTAGATGCAAGTGCATGTGCACATGTGCTTGCATTTATTGACCACTTGCATACATTCACACCTGGCCTTTTAAAATTCTCACCTTTCCTTCCTCATATTCCCTGGTCTATCAAAGAAATTTAACTAAAAGTCATGAAAGTGTTATAACTTAAAGGCCAGGACCATGTCATACACAGAAGGATGTGGCTGGGCACATTCAGAGAGTGTAGCAGCTTTTTACTTGTAAAGATGACGGACTTGGATTATGGAGCGTCTATAGGTACAGTCTTGTGTATTTCTGTCTGTGCTTGGATTATATTGTAAAATGTTATGTACTTGAAATCTATTTTGTGGTTTGTCCAACATTTATAAACACAGCTCTGGGAAGTATTAAAAATGGTTTTATTTCATGGAGTGTAAGGGGAAAATATACCTGTAACTTGAGCCTTATCTTTGTACAGTGAATTTCACATTTCTATATGTCAACATCCTGATTGTTTTGTATGTTGATATGATGGCAGGAATCCCTAATAAAATTACACTGGAGAAAAGCTTTCTGTAGTTATGACAGTTTTTATGGGGAAAGATTTTCTATAAATAATCCTTTTTGTCTTCAAGTACTTGGAATATAATTTAGTAGAGATTTCTTACAACTCTTAAAATGTTTTCAATATGATTTTCTTTATTCATCAGCTGGTGAGACACTAAAAAGTAATTAAAGATAGGATGCTACTAACATGCCTTCAGGCTCATTTACTAAGAGACCGTTGCTTTGCCTGGTTACCACATAAGAGTGAGTCAGAGTGCTGAGATACAATTGCTGCACACAGAGTAAAAACTGAGAGGCTGGTTTTACAGTCAGGCCCTGGTAGTGGACATACGGCTGCTATCTTGTAGAGGCAAGTCTGGCTAGAGTGTTATGTAGGAAAAGCTGTGCTTTCTTACATTGAGCTGGTTTGGAGCTGTGACAGAGCAAGTATTTGGTAAGAAATGCACAGTCTGCAATGAAGCAATTTATTATAATTCTGGAGAGCTAAGAGAAACAGAAGCTACTTTCTGAGCATCTAAAACATTTAGATAAATATATTACTGTACTGTATAGAAAGTCTCAAAATCTAAATAAATTCTGGCAATTTGAAACATAAAAAACCAGGACTATATAGTACAGGTGGACCTATTAATTCAGTTAAAAAGATGTAAGTTATAATACAACCTTTAAAAGAGGTTGCCTTCCTGCTTTAACATAAGAATAAAATATATTCACTTCAATATTGTTTGTATTCTGAAGCCCTACTATAATTTTTAAAACTTGCATTTGTAAAACAAAGTATTTTTACTTTGGGTAGAAATTCAGCACTTGCCATAACTTCTTTCTAAATAATCACATACATTTCTCTAAAATTACAACTCACTGAAATGTCATGCCAGAGGTGCATTTGAAGAAATCAGGCTGCAGTTTTTGGTGCTAATTGTCACTATAGGTTCTTGAGAACAGATGTGTCAACCAAACTGGAGATCACAAGAACTGGAAGGCAAGAAACTTCACCTGGAAGTCAAAGTACATTTATTAACATTTTGTTTGGTTGTGTAGGCTTTAGTTGTGTTTAAATCCCAAAGGAAGTAATTGTCTCTTCTGTTTGCATGGATTTGCTATAGATTTCCTTAAAGCTGTCATTTTATAGGGAAAAAGACATATGTCTGGGACACCCTGTGAAGATTTCAGCTGTCAGAGATGTTAAATGCCATACTAAAGACTGATGCCAGTGTTATGTCTTTCATTCTGCCCCTTTACAAAGGTGATTCCCTCATCAGCTTTATCCTCAGAAATCTGAGGGAGCTCCTGACACATTTAGAAGCTGTCTTGCTTGGAATTTCTTTCTGTTAGGGCAGGTGATTGATCTCCGCCAGATGAACTCCCAGCAGAGATCCTATTTTACAAAGGTTCACAGCTTGCCCACAGGTCTCGTAGCTCACTCTTAGAAAACATGGGCACTATTTGTCCCTCTGATGCTTAAGGGTATAGTATGAATTTATAGCTGTGGCACAACTCATCACACACACAACCAACCTGAGCTCAATGCTTGTGTGTTACATAGGAGAACAATAAGGCAGTAATTTCTACTTCAGCATCATATAGTGATGGAGTACTAAAACATAGTAATAAAGACAAAAATTCAACTTGTGCTAGAAAAATTACCTGTTCTATTTATTTCATTACGACTTTTCCCATATTAGCTCACTTTTATTTTCACTGAAGAAATGTTTGTTGAGCTCACGAGATGGCAGATACTTTGGAGAAGCAAAGTGGCCCCCTAGAATCTTCATCAGTGTCATGATGAACAAATATTACCTACTAATTGCTATTTTGGTCATCATTGGTTTAAATGGACTAAAAGTCCAGGTGAAATAGGTCACCTTGCTTTGATTGAAGAATAATTAAGTATATTCTTTGAATCTATTTAATTATATACAAAGATTTACATATATATTTAAATGTACAACAAGTGCACAATTATACAGTAAGTGTTTCTTGGATAAAAGAATAATTAATATGTTGACTGAACAGAGTAACTTTCTAGAAAAAGGTGTAGACAGAAGAACATGGAAAGCCTCTCATTTGTAAAACTATATATCTTATATCAAATTCATAATGAAAAGCTCAACTGCACATAGTGTCTTCTGAAAAGCCTAGTTCTAAATAAATTTAAAAATATTTTCTGTTTCAGTATTATGCACATGAATAATTCCCTAAAGAGAAGTTTTGATAGGGCTGCAGGTACATTTGAATTAACTTCTAGTGCAATGAACCTATCAACAGAAACCTAAATGTCATCTAATGTGTTTTTCTCAAATCTTCAGATTCTCAGATACTCAGGTTCTTCCCTGAGACAGGGCTGTATGCACACAATGACATACACTTAGGGTATGGGAAAAAAGGACTTCTGCAAAACCAAAACCGAAATAAAGGCTTCTGAGTACCGAGTTTGCGTAAATCTTATTCTTGAGAGCTAAGTCAACAGCTGTAATCCTCACTCAGAAGCTATATAACCACTGGATATACCCAGCTCAGTAGCACAGTGACCATCACCACTGCTTTACTGGCTTTGCCTAGCTCATGGTGGGGGCATTTCTGCCTGAGATCCTGATATGACCACAGGGAACTGTAATAACAAAGGCAACTTAAGGAAGTATCTCTGCTGCACTAACGGACATAAAACCAAAATAAACATCAACTGGTAGTGAAAAATAGGTTGAGTCAATTTTGCTTCATAGCTGTCTAACTTGTTCTTGAAATTTCAACATACTGTTAAGCCAGAGTAGCCACAGTAGCTGAAGTGTGTTTTCTTTGGACGGCTCACCAGAAATGTTACTTAGTATATATTTGAGATGATTATTATATCCCCACAACTTTTGCAGTCACAAATGTATAGGACATCCTCTTCACTGGTTGCCCCTGCCCTTTCCTACACACATTGTTTTCCCAAAAAGTTGTTTTGGAACCTCAGAAATGCAATAAAACATTGCGTCTCTAAAGAGCTGAAGTTCTATCAGTGCTCAGAGAAAGGACTCATCTTGTAATGTGTGAGCAGCCTTGTCAGTGCCCCATAGCTGTGCTATTTTAAGTGCCTTTACAATAGCACAGCAGCCCTGTTTCATGTGGGAAGGAAGCTCAGAAGGTGAAAACAGACTCTCTACTGCCAGTCATGTACTCATGACTTCCTCCTCCATGTATGTTGTTCTTCCAATCAAAGTCTCCTTTACTGTTCTGATTTATGCAATTACCCTCCACAAAGCACAAAGCTCCACCTATCAAAATGTAATTTCCAAAGCCCCTCTCCTGCTTTCACCTCTCATGTGCAAATTTAGTACATGCCCTGGATATACAAACAATTGTATGGAACTTCAGCATTGCCCCTGGGCTGCAAAACATGTACAACTTAGTCCTGAATATTGTGTGCTGGACAGCATGACCAATTTTTTAGTCTGTAATAGTGTGTAACATGTGCAAATTTTTATGATTTGCATTGCAGCAGTCACTTTGCTATGCTTGTTAAAAAACACAATTATAAACAATTATACTATAATAGCACCCTCAAAAACTTTATAAAACATCAGGACTCTTATGAAACATCTGTTTCAAAGATTTGAAGGCTCTGCAGGTGTCACTGCTGCCTCTGAGTAGCAGCTCTAGCTTTATGGTTGTACTCTGCATATTGACTTCTGGCGTTACCAATACTCTCTTGGCACGGCAGCAAGAAGTGCATTTAGTAAAAATTGATCAGCAAAACTCTGAAATCACAAGTTATTTCCCCCCAAGAAGCTCCACTAACGCATAACAAAGTAGTAACCTAGAAAAAAGAATATAGAAAACCTAAATTATGTAATCACTATCAGTGTTAATAAAGTAGACCTCACATCTAGCTAAACATTTTAAAACTTTGAATGTAGACTAGAAAGCTTTGATAATTATGGTATTTATATTATCTCCAAAGATATACAAAGTAAGGAGAGTAATCTTATTTGCATCTGTATTTATCCAAGTGTTTGGCTCCCACACAGATTATAAAACAAAAAGTAGAAATGACAAAAACCACAGCGGTGTCATCAGCTACAAACTGGGTGTTCCTCAGAGATTAACTATGAGTTTATTCATGCCTTCATTTTCCAAATCCTTCCTGTTTATGATGACTGTGTGGTGGATTTAGCCTATTGGAAACGCTGTAATGAATCAGACAGGAGCTAGTAATGTAGGAAAAGATGTTTTAAAGGTATTTACCACATCAGACTGAACTAAAACCACCAAAGAGATTTGGAGGACTTAAGTAAGTCTTAGCAGAATATCCCAGAGCCAGACACACTGGTCAAGGCTCAGGTAATTGGGATCTCCTGCACCTACTTAATTGCTGCCATGATGGACATCAAAGTTAAAAGTCTAATTAGCACTCCTGAATAACAACTTGAAGTTCCTCTTCTTCCTCAAAACAACTAACCATTTTAGTAAAGGTGTTAAAGTTCTTCTCAGCTTGGATAACTATATCATTCAATTTCATTACTACTTTAAAATAAAATTAAAAATGAAACACATTTAACCCAAATATAACCAGCATCACCAGCTGTCCTAAATTCCATTGTTTCTAATCAGTTTGTTGTTGTCTGTGTGTATGAAGATGGATGTATGCATGTATGAAGATGCTAACTTGTCATTCAACTATTATTTCTTTTTGTTCCTGTTCAGGCAAAAAGACTTACTACAGGTAATATAAAGACCAAACTGGGGGTAGATTCTACATGTTGTTGTAAGCACTTTTTCCACTGAGTTTACTATAAAGAAGAAAGATATTTTATTTCTTTGTTTTCCATTTGTCCCAAAGTGATTATTGGGTTACATCACCTAATAATGTTTTAATGTATTATTCACATATTGTAATCACTTGCTTTGTTCCATCTAAAAAACTTTTACCTGATGTCTTTAAAATAATTATGAAGCAATGGCATTGCAGTTATTTAATACAATCCTCTTAATACAACCACTATATTTAAGAACATAGTTTTACATTTCCCAAAATGTATTTATTAAGTTGTATTTTTTAAAAAAAGTATACATGCCTAGCTGCTTCTAGCAATTAAAGACAAGGTAGATGGGAATTGGTACCACAGTTTTATGCATATGGAAAGAGCACATTTCCAACAACATTGTAACTGAAGTGTAAAATACTTCATAGGATTTTCAGAGAAAAGCTGTGAGCAGAATATAAGAAAAAGCTCCAAGAACCAAGGCTTATGCAACTTAAATGAGGGGCTGTAGCTGCCAGTTTATCTTAAACTTTTAAAGCAGGTATGATGACAAAATGTTAATTATTTACTGCCTGAAACTTGAGGTTAACTAAGAATGAATGAATATGAAGAGATGTCCTTATCTTCTGGGTTGCTGGGGATTAGAAATCTGTATTTACCAATACAAAGATCTTGTAAGAAGAATAAAGAATACAAAATAACTTGTAAAGAACCTGTCCTCATTAAAAAGAAACCAAACCACTGTTCAAGGGTGTCCTCTTGTGGCACTATAGAATAAGCCATATGAAGTTGTGTTATGTAGAAACAATTTTCTTAACAACTAGATTCTGGAGTTGGTTGGGGTGTTCTGTAGATGTTTTTGTTTGTTTAGTCAGTTGGGGTTCTTTAGGTTTTGTTTGGTGAGTTGATTTTTAAAAAAATGATACTAAATAAATTTTTGCAAAAGTGTTTGAATAGGTATTTATAATCTTAGGAATAAGTGTTTCAAGGTTGTTTGATCTGGGAAAAAGATTTTACACCCATTCAGGAAGACAATGCCAAAAGTCTCTAGCAGTGTCACTTCTTGCCCTGCCAAGGGAATGGGGGCTGGATGGAGCTGAGAATGCAGAGCCATCCCGAGCAGAGCTCTGCCATTTTTGGTTTCCCTGGAGGTCTGTGAGCATATGTATCTCCCTGTAGTTGCCTTGTGTAGATATATAATAGAGTTGTGTCTGTAAGGCATAGTGGCAGCAACCTGTATTTAGGTCCTGGGCTGAGCTGATGTGGTTCTAATGACCCTCTCACTGGTGCTATGCATTTCTCTGCATGCCTTCGGCCATGCCTCTCAACTCCGATTGGAAAAAATGTTTATCATCCTATCATGTTTAACTGATGGTATAATGGATAAATGTGGCTAGCCACAGCTTAGGTATTTCCAGTTTAGTCAAATGGAATACCTTTAGTCACTTTTTCTGCTGCCGGTTCTGTGCTTTTGAGCTTACTTTTCTCACCAAACTCAAAGTAATAAAAGGTGATTTTTAATTTGCTGAAGGACTGCTGTAGTTCAGGTGTTCCAGAAGTCAGTAGGGATATTGGGCAGGATCACAGAAGGTAAATCTGTCCATCTGGGCCTAATGGGCTCTGATGTGCATACAGCTCACTAAAAGGGGTATGTTCTAAGAGGAGTATGCTCTAAAAGGTCCTACTGACTGTGGCTACATTCCTGTGTAGGCAGCTGCTCCTGAGCACTGTGGAGCAGGATGGGAGACCTCAAGAATCTGATACCTCATTGAAAAATAGGTTAAAACAGTGCTGGAGAGTAGACATCAAAAAAAAAAAAAAAAAAAAAAAGGAACGGAAATGAAGCCAATACAGTTGTGCAGTTGATAAGGCATGAAATGTCAGGATGAAATATTTAATTTATAAGAGATTGTTTTTTCTCATGAACAGCCAATTACTTAAGAAAGAACAAGGTCTTGTAGTACTTTCATGGAGCAGGGTTTTCCACTGACAAGTTTGGCATGGAAAAACCCTGCCAGCACTCTTCATGGTCAGATGAATAGTGCCAGGGCCTCTGCTGCATTTCACAAACTGGTCAAAAATGAAATAATCACCTGTATCATTTTATCAAGCCCTTCTCTTGAATTTTATCAAAGAACTATCATTGATAAAATTGTTGCAGTGTCTTTGCGGTGATACAAAAGAAAATTAGTTTCTAATACTTAGTTTGTAGAGAACAGAATGTACTCACACAAAAAAAAAAAAAAAATTACCCGAGACTGAGGGCTTTGGTTTTAGACTTCATTTAGCAAGAAAAAGAAAACCAAGGATATTTGAGAATTATTGGAAAAGGTAAGCAAACAAAAACATGTGGGAGAAGCTTGCTTTGAAAATTATTGTGGGCTGATAACCTGAAAACCAGGTTTCTAAGAAGAGTAATTATAAATAAGCTTAGTATAATTTTCTTGACTGTTCAGATGGTGTTTCCAAGATGAAGCTAGTTTCCATGTTCTTGGGTGTTGTTTCTGTGTGCAGATTATTTGTAAATTATTTGTTTTATCTCACTTTTCATCAAACCCATGAGGCTGGGTTGCATTTCTTGCTGTGCTGCTTAAGACTTGGAATCAACTGCTTATTTCTTATTTTTCTTACCTCTAACAACTGAGAAAATTATTATCAGCCCCAAAAATAATGTTCAAAAGGCAAAAATGCACAAAAATTATGATTATGATTATGATTATGATTATGATTATGATTATTATTATTATTATTTATGTTGTTGTTGTTGTCTAAATTGGAAGCCGAGAATAGAGATCAGTTGAGAAACTTTGAAATGGTTAGGAAAAAACCTTAACATGTAGGGAATTTCAAGTCTTTGGGTCTTCAAAGGAAAATGTAGAAAGAAAACTCAGTTTGTGGAATAATGAGTAAGCAATTTTTGAAAGGACCTCCAAGTAAGTTTTCTAACAAGAAAACCTGCTCTTCCTCACTGTCTCCTCTGTAATCCTTTTTTAATTCTCTGCTCTATCTTACACAACTTATAGTTGTGGGTAGCAATCCTCAGATCTGCAAAAACCATATTATTAACATTTCATTTATTATAGATTTCATTTGGGGCCTACTTCATTATGGATATCATTATTTTCCCATAAATATTATTAGAGGAATTCTCACATGTTCAACTATTGGGTGTCATTTGGACTTGGCTTTTCTTCTGACAGTCCTATGGTGATCATGCTGCCTGCTCTGCTGGAACCAGATGGGCCATGCAGACTGCTTGGATTCACCCCAGTGGCTTTGTTGATGTGGATGTTGTTCCTGAGGCCAGCAGATAGGCAAGAACCCTTTGTTAGAGCAGAGAATCAAGAGAGTAATAATTTTTTTCTTGATTCCTTTGATACTTGGATCCATGTGTCCACTGGTCCATGAGCAGAATGCCAAACGAGGAGGTGGAAGACCTTTGTCAATAGTAAGGTGTGTCTAACATATCTTAAACCTGAAAAATGATATCATATGACTTGTGAATTCTGACTTCTTATTTGCTTTATATGAGTTTGACTGCTTAGGTGAGTTACTTGGGCAAAGGAGTAACATCATGGTGGGAAGAGAAGTCCAAGAATATTCAGTGTTTCACCCATAATTCTTGATAACCTATATCAATTCACCTCAGCGGCTTCAAACCCTGTGAAAACTTCAGATTTTAGGGAATCTGGCTTGCATTGAAACTATCTGCTGTCAGTTTTGAGATGGGAGAATTTGTCCCAAATCAGCTCCTGAATAAATTTATTTTAAGGATTATTTTAACTTGCAGAATTGATCTCTGAAAACACAAAATCAGTCTTGGATGTACTTTCAGTTCAACCCCTCGCTTTCACTCCTCCCTTCTTATTCTTCGTATCAAAACTGAGACTGATTAACTTATAACATGTTCTATTGCCTTTTTACTAAAATAAAAGTAGTAATAGGACTCCAAGGACTCAAACACTCAAGAAAAGTACTTTAAATAGTATCTATTTGAAAGCATCTACTTTCAAATGAGCACTTCAGCATGAATGAGACATTGCTGAAGTTCCTTCATCTTAAGGGGAATTAATGATTACACAACTGAGCACTGGAAACTCTTTGATACTGACCCTTACCCAGGCCTTATATATTCAGTCTCAAGCAGGATAATGATAGCAACAGTTCCTTATTTGATTGCATTCTGGAAGAAAATTGTTGGCATTAAGCTGTAAGAGAGAGAAGAGGGCAGCTTTTTGTTCAACCTAGGCTATTTATACATTTGAAGATGAAAGTTGAAGTGAAGAATGGATGGGCCAGACTTCCTGCTATTTCCATTACTGTTTCTTTTCCTTCAGTAAGATCCATACAAATCTAGACTTACAACAAAATATATGGGTAATATAAACCTTGTCTTGGTTTTTAATTTTAAATGGAAACATCAAATTCAAATATATGATAATATTTTTTGAATGACATCTTGATTGATAAATTTCATCCGACATGAAATTGTGTATTTCATGTGAATTGAGGCACTGCAGTCATCATTCAGGGGAGCTGAGCTAATTTAGTATTTCTGAGCCTTCCAGACTCAGCTGGACCTGGGAAACAAAGAAAACCGTAGATTTTGCATTCATACTACTAGAAATATTTTCACATATTTTTATCTCAATAAAGTCAAGATTTCTCTTTCAAGGTTGTTGGGATTTCATGTAGCTTTAGCAGGTCAAAAGAATTTTGTAGAGGTATACATGGCTATATCAAAGAGTTTGTTGACTATTCAACAGTTAAAAAATTTTCTTCCTATTCTTTTGACTGAGAACTTCACTCATTGGACCCTTGGAATAGTACACTGTGATTAAGAATTTCATTTTAAAATTGGATTTTATTTTTTTTTATTAAGCATCACAGCTGATTTAATGACTAAATATAAATTTTATTTAATACCCTATACTATGTTTCTGTTCCAAGACATTGTTTATGGAAACAGTTTCATAATTTTGTTTCTGTTGTACCATTTAAATTTCTGATTTGCTTTTCAAATGTAATTCTGTTTGACTAGTGGAAAACATATTGTTTTGATATAAACTGGAATTTGGTGTATCATTATATCTCACTTAAACAAAATTGTCAACATACTTGTGGTTTGATTTGAAATATATCAAAGTAGCAATAGAATACTGTGTAAAGGCTTTGTAGCCTATAAAATTAAATATCAACTAGTTTTTAATATTCAAACATTCATACACCCAGAGACTATTTATCCAGATTAAAAGTAAAGAAAAATTGTTCCAGATTTAAAAAAATTCCTTTACTGTTTAAGACAGTAAAGGAAAGTTTCAATGAGATGTCTTACTTGCTATGAATACTTCAAACTTTGGTAACTTTTAAAAAGGCAGTGGAGAGAACACAGTTGTGCATATACCCAATTCTAATTGCTTGAATGTTGCAATTGAAAAAAACCTTAATTTTCTCACTTATTTAATGTTAGGCATATAGTCTATCTGCAATAAAGGAATTCAGCTCTTATGTCTTCATTTGGCATCCTCTGAGCTCTCAGTCTTGAGGGTCTTCTTTGTCTCCATTAAAAAATTTCCTTTACTGGAGGCAGGATCAAATCTACAGTCATTGCCATTACTGAACAGTAAACAGATCATATCTCCTGAAGATGGGCATTCAGTGCCATGGTTTAGTTGATGAGGACGTGTTCAGTCACAGGTTGGACTTGATGACCTCAAAGGTCTTTTGCAGCCCTGTTCATTCATTCTGTGATTTTGTGAGAATCTGTAATGACTGTTAAACACAAGTCATGCATTTTTATATGGCTATTATTAATTATGTTATAAATACACTTTGTTGCTGTTTTTTATGTAGTAGTAGGAAGAAGCGCATTGTGCTGAAAAGGTATTACTTAAAAAGAAAAAATACTTACTAGATTGATCTATTCCAGCACAATAAATTTCTACATTTGAAAGGTGTTATCCGACAACACATAAAAGTCGCTTGTATAATTCTAATGTTAGCACTTCTGTAGCCTGGTTGTACACAAATCATATGAAGTAAAACTGCTCTTCGGTGTTCATATGAGAAAACTGGTTTTAATGCAGTACAATGTAACGAAGAACTATGAAACTGTGCTAAAATAAGTTTTCGTACAGTGGAGGAGAAGTTTTGCTTTTTCCTTATTAAAAGCAACATTCATAATGATTTGCATTAAATAAATGTGTTTGGTAACATTAAGTGCTTACAACTAGGTTATATCTAGGTTATAACTAGGCTTATATCTAACTTCTAGATAGGAAAGTTTCTGAAACAGATAATCCTTGTAACAAAAGTGAATGGTCCAAGGACACACTCAGAAAAGTCCAGAGTTGAATAGTCATCTTACCTAAATGGAGAGCTGAAATCAAGGTTGGCTTACTTTTTTAACTTACATTTATTACAAGATATTTCTTATCTTTAAGGAATATTCTACCGGGCTTTAATTCTGATTTTTAAAACTGCAGTGTCCTTAATCCCCACCTTTGGCTTTAACATCTTTCTGGTTTTAGTGTCTTGCCTTATGGAGTGTCCTGTGAATGATTTAGGTCAAATAAATCAAAGTACTGTTGTTGGAGCTTTGTTTTAATACACTCTTCAGCAAGGTCGTAGAATACAATGAATACAGTCATTTAATCAATATTTCTATCTCACTGAAGAACATCCATAAATAAGACAAGATAAATCTGGTATTGTTACTATCCTCTAAACCTCCATAATGTCTGTGGAGTAATTTTTTATTCAAAGTCTTCAGAACTTCATAGCTTCTTTTTTTGCTTTGTTTTGGGTTTTTGTTTTGTTTTGTTGTGTTTTTCTTTCTTGTGTTGTTTTCTTTTTTTAATTTTTTTTTAGTACAGAAAGAAATATATAAAACAGGCAATAGAAAAGTAACTATTAAAAATCTTGTATTCTTAAGTAGAGGAGATTGCTTAGCATGGATAAGATGAGCCTTTACACAGGAGGTAAATTTAGTCATAGAATCATAGAAACATCATGGAAGAGACCTACAAGGTTATCTAGTCCAACCATCCACCCAGCATTACCACCAAGGTTCCAGACTTCTCTTGAACTCCTTCAGGGATGGTGACTCTACCACCTTCCTGGGCAACTTATTCCAGTTCTTGACCCAAAAGGGAAAAAAAATTCTGAATCTCCCTATCTTATCTTAAGGCCATTTCCTCTTATTTTCTCCCTACTGGCCCAGTAGAGGAAATCAGCCCTCACCTCACTACACCCTGCTTTCAGGGAGTTGTGGAGAGCAATGAGGTCCTCCCCGAGCCTCCTCTTCTCCAGACTAAATAAACCCAGATCCCTCAGCCATTCTTCGTAACACACGTTTTCTAGTCCTTTCATGAGCCTTGTTGTCCTTCTCTGGACATACTAAAGCATCTCAAAGGCCCTTTTGGAGTGAGAGGCCCAGAATTGATCAGGATTCAAGGTGTGGCCACACCAGGGCTGAGTACAAGGGGATGATTACTTCCTTAGTCATGCTGGCCAGGATGCCATAGGGCTTCTTGGCCACCTGGGTACCCTGTTGGCTCATACTGAGCCACCTTCAACAAGCATCCCCAAGTCCCCTTCTGCCAAACTGCTCCTGACTCACTCCTCCTTCAGCCTGTAGCACTACATCAGGTTGTGACCCACGTGCACTACTCCTTATTGAACCTCATGAAGGGATGAAAATAGATTTCTTTTTTTTTTTTTTTTTTTTGTATATACTAATTGACAACAGAAATACATCGTGGCTTTTCAATGACAGGGGAAGAGCTGTATGGGACTTGCTCAATATTCTTCCCTTTACTTCTTCCTGTTTCACTTCTCTGAATCAGTTTCATTAAATGTAATTTGTAGTATCTTCCATCCCACTTCTAAGTAGATAATATGAGCTAGAGAAAAGGAAGCACAGAATTGTCTTCTTATCAGCTTAGAAAGTGGATCTGGATTTTACACATGCCTAGAAATACACAGCTAAAACAAAACTAGATTAGTGTAGCATCCCAGAGTTTGGTGGTAATCACATTGTGTTTCCCGCTAAAAAGAATTTGGACCCTGTGGATCTACGTTGATTATTAACCTTCCCTTACTTCTAATTAACTCTGCTGTGTGGTACACAAAGTTACTCAAAGATTGACTCTTAAAACCAAATGCATGGTATTCACCTTTAAAATGTAACTCAGATTATTAATTCAAAAGTATATTATTTATACATGTCATGTATGACCTTTTTTTCTTCATTCTTTTGGCATTCTTATGTTTTTATTCTCCATCCTTTTGGTGAGATCTTCTTCTATTGCCTACATTCTACCCCTGCTGAAGAGTGTTCACAAAGGGTTGTGCTTTGCTTGAAGGTTTGAACATACAATGGAATGTCACCCCATTTATCATGAGAATATTTCAACTACACATTTTATTGTTCATATTGCTAAGATAAGACTAAATAAAGTGTAAAAATAAGAGCATTTTGTGAAAAATTGGGAGAGTAAATAGGCCCCTGGCTAAATGAAGAATCACAGAGCCACTGAAGTAGAGGAAATATCCGAGATTGCCTCATGCACCGTTCCCGCTCAAAAATGGGACAACTAGAGCAGATTTCTCAAGGCCAATCTTCAGCTGGTACTGAGACTCTACATCAGTGTTCTTTGTGGCCATTTCCTGGAGTCAGTCTAGTATGACCATGTTTCTCTGTTACAGGGGAGCCCAGAGCTAGACCCAGTTTTCCAGGTGTGTCTCAGCTGTGCTGAGTAGAGAGAAGTGATCACCTCACTCAATCTGCTGATAATACTTCTCCTAATGCAGCCCAGGTGGTTGTTGGCCATCTCTGCAGCAAAAGCATGGTGATGACTCACATTCAGTTGCCCACAGAACCTCTAAGTCTTTTCCTATCAAGTATCTCCTCAGCTGTGTGTCCCAGCTTGTTCTGATGCATGTTGTTATTTCTCCCCAGGAAAATTATTTTTCTTTCCCCTTTGCTGAGCTTAATGAAATTCCTATTTACCCATTTCTCCAGGTGACTGACAACATAAAATCAACTGGAGTATCAATCAGATAGATTTGGATTGTTTTGGTAGCACTGATAAATATATTTTAAATTATGTGTGCTATACGAAATGCAAGGTAATACCGTCCCTGCAAAAGCATGTTGATATTTCCCGCATGATAACTGCTTTTACTGAGCCTTTGATGAATTTTTTTCCTTAACCAAGCAGCTATTACTGAGCTAGATGTATACATAAGTGTATACCAAGAGTGAAAGAAATGCTGTCATTGTTAAAGAAATATGTGCCACCCTGTTGGATCTAATCAATATACTCCTTATGGAGTTGGCAAAGTTTTCTGCGATGAAAAAGATGTTCTGCTGTCCTTCAGTGAGGTTCTGACCACCTAGATGCACATGCGTATGTAGGGGAATTGTAGGTTTGTGATCAGGAATATCTGCATTCAGATCTTTGACACAAATTTCTGTTATGACTAGGATGGCTCAGTGAACCCAAGTTGCCTCAGTTCAGTTAAATTATTGAAGAAAAAAAAAAAAAGAAAATCAAATGTTTCCATTGGCAAACAACATTTATTTCATTGTTCTCAAGAATTAGTCAAAATCTAATAAAGTAAAAACATCAGCAAACTTTTATCCAAAGACCAAAAGGCAACACAAACAAAGCAAAAGAAACGTGCACGCACTGGACAACCGGAATAGTTAATAAGTTAGGTGGTTTCTAAAAAAAGAAGAAACTCAAGGCTGTGACTAAAGAAGCAAACAAAACTGTAGGTCACTTGCTGTAGGGCAGCTCTGTCACGGCTTATGTCACGTTCTCACAGTGAATTCCTGAGCAAATACACCTTTCCCAAACAAACGTCAGGGGCTGCATTTCAGTAGCGCTGAACAAATGGTCCCGCAATGAAGCGTGCTGTTCCTTCGCAGAGGCGGCGGCAGCAGCCGCGGCACCGGCAGCCGGAGACAGCGTCCCTGCGGGCGGGGGCAAGGCCTGGCCCGCCCTGGGGCATCGCACCAGCAGCTTGTGACAGTGGAAGGCAGGAGGCCTCTCTCTGTGCAGGATTTTGGGTGGGATTTTTCACTTGGTCCTTGTGCTTTAGTTTGCTTTGATTGTTGTGCATGTCATGAAACAAAACTTCAAAACTCAGCAAGGTCTTTCCAGCTGTACATGCTCAGCTTTTGCTTGGTGAGGGTAGTTACGCAGTATTTCCAAGGACAGGATATGTACTCAGTTTCCAAGACTGATTAAGGTATACTGTTATGATTGACAGCTGATACTTCTTTATGTATATTTCCATATGCTATCAGTACTCTGCTACTTACGATGCATAGAAAATATGAAGGTATTGTGGATTTTCTTCAGCTGGATAGGAAGCCTCTAGCAAGTGAAACTATTTTTTTTCTGAGCTGAAGGAATTTCAAGAGATAGCCTGCCTTTATTTCACCCTAACATTTCATACTGACACAAAATCATGTTCAGCCCACTTTGTCAACACAACCATGTGCTTTATGTGTATATTTTTAAAAAATTCTTAAATTCATGTATTCATATGTTCGATAACTGTAGCTACTTTCTACTTTAATCATACCAATATTTTAATTGGCATAATTAAGAGTAGGGAAATAAAAAGGTGGAGCCTATACAAAGACAACTATACAAAATCTGCATGCTAGCACCGAGGTGATATTGAGGAAAAAATTCATAAAAGAATTCCAGTTGCTGGAACAGAAAGAATGACAGGATGGCAGAGCTAGTATTCTGAGTGTACTGAGGTGTGAAGATCCTTGGCTTCTCCTGTAATCAGCTGCTGTAGGTTATTGTAGCAACGAATGTTATTAGCATATATTTTATATTTAAACTAGGTTACTTTAGGAAAAACTACATATCTATCTTAGCTTTCCATGGGTATTTTATAGGCAAACAAATATATTATCTCATCAGCCTGAACTAGAAATAATTACATCATTTAGCTGCACTGTAGTTGTAAGTGCAGACAGCTGTTTTGGGTTCATTGGTAGTCTCTCCGCTGGTTCTAAAATATTCCATCATGCAACAGAAGTGGAGTGGGAGGCTCTCTCTGCACATTTCCTGCTCTTCAGTATTTATGTTGCTGAAAATCCAGTCTTTTTCTAATTCTAATGTTTAGCTCATACTCTTAATTTCTGTTCCCAACCAGTTGTTTAGATATAATTACTACTAGTCTGTAGAAATGTCAAATGTAATTTTAGGGAGTGATTCTCTAGCAAGGATTTGGAGACTGAGCATAGGGCAATCTCATGTAATAAGCAGTTCTCTTTAGGAAATGTTATTACATAAGTGAATAAACTGTATTTGACTGTTTAAAATAGCTGGCTTGTTTAGGTCAGCTAAACAAGTATCCTGTATCCTGTATATTGTATATATCAAGGAGGTTGTATCCTGTATCTTGTTGAGGAAACAGGTGAAAATGGGTCCTAGCGAAAGTTACAGATTATTTCTTAAGTTTTACATGTAAACAAAGCATGGATGGATGTCTATAAACACGTTTGTAACTGCCATAGAGGCAATGATTTTAAAAGAAATAAATCTTTGAGTTACAAACTCTAGAAAGCAAAGAGGTGTTCTGGGCTGTTTTGGAGTACCAGCACTTTCTGTAGATGAATAAAGTCTGAGGGATTTTATCATAATCTCCAAACATATCCCCAGTTTGTCAACATACTACATATAACAGGGTCATTTATATGTACAGTTTGAACTGATGTACATCCCAGAATGAGAAGAAAGAGATTAAATCAGTGAATTGAAATGGCTAAGGTTTGTCAAGTCATTTAACATGGAATCTGTTTTGTACTTTCTTTTTAGCACTGCAATTTCAGTTAATGAAGATAGCTACATTTAATCTCTTGAAGTTTTGTTGTCAAATGCTAGAGGGAGATTTGGCACTCAAAAAAAGACACTAAGGGAATTCATTTAAAGTAATATAATACATATTTTGAGAAACAGCAGATTCTAGACATTTTGTGAATTAAATTAGTTTTTGCTTTTGTCCTATTTATCCACCACCTGACATGCATCTGGTATGCTTTTGTCAAGTAAGCAAAGTATTTTAGATTTGTTCTAGATTAACTCAATGACACATGAAGCAAAGGACTGTGAATAAATGGGAAAAAATTATAATAGACTTAATACACTTTTGTGATAGTCTAAAATCCCGAGCTGTAGATCCTTAGAAGAGGTAACATGAACAACTCATAAATGGCAGCTACCAGCTGTTTAAAGAGTGTCCTCAAATATTCTCATTACTAGAACAGATTCTGGGATGTTTTAAAGTGAAAGTGCAAACTCAGGTTGCTCTTACATTGAATATCTATGCAATAATGAAACTGTGAAAAGCCATATGAAATAGAGCAATAGGTATTATCCTGTATTGCTTTAGTTGGATGTAGCATAAAGATCGGTGTGTATAAGCAGAGCAGTCCTATCACCTGAATCCACTCCATGTTCTTTCAGATAGTTTTGACAACTTTTTAGGGAATTTCTATGTACCCTTCAAGGAGAATTCAACATGTTTGTGCTGAAAATAAAAAAATTCAATAAACAATGTATTGGGCAAAGTTTCACTGCAATCCATTGTTCTACATGGAGTCTGCAAAGATGCTTCACAAGCAGATCCCTCATAGGCCCTTGAACCACCAGCAGCACCAATTCCTTCAGCAGTTGCATGGGGCACCTGAGCCTTGCCATGGGTCTCTTCCCCAGCCCAGCTCTGCTGCCCCAAGGTTCACCCTGCATTCTCCAACTCCAGGGAAGTCCACACTGAGACTTTAGTGAGGCTTGTTTCTTATCCATCACCAAAGGAAACTAATCCCTGTTGTTATGAATTAAATTGCCAATTTAATTTTATCAATAATTTGCAAGAGCCGAATTATGATATAAAAACAAAGTACAAAATTTATTTTGTGCAAATTGACAGAATTTCGGTAAGCCACAGATCGGACAGAGTCTAGCCCGGGAATAGACTCTGGGTGCCACGCTGAGCAACCCCAAGCACTGGCAGCTTCGGAGTGCGGCGGCACACCTAGGTCTCCTTCCACTCAGGTTTTTATCCTGTTTTTCTTGCCGCGGGCTAGGAAGTCCATTGTCCTTTTCATAATCAAAAAAGTTCCAAAGGTTTCTCTGGTCCAGTAGAATGCTATCTGATGGAAGGTGGTCCGGTCCTCGATGTCTTCGGGAATAATTCATCGGCTTCTGGTCTTGTGCTAGACAGGACTAAGCTTACAATACACAGTCTTATCCTGAGAGAGATATCCTTGTTATTACCCTGACTACCCGATACTCAGTTCTTACTGGAAATCCCTTTTACAAACTGAGAGATTTCCCAGAAGTAATTTAAAATTCTAAATAATGTGTGTTCTTCCCCCCCTCCGGTTGGGAGTATCCAGATGTACTGCCGGTGGCATAATTCCCTGTGTAGTTGCAACATTTAAACCGAGGATCCCCGTTGTGTTTCACTTGTAAATGTGGTCTATCAGTATGGTATGTGTGTTGATATCTTGCTGCAGACTGATTTCTTTGGCTTTTCTCTGAGAACATGTCCAGACGTAGCTCCCCTGTATCCCCCTTTACTTAATATCTATCTACCTTAATATTTTATACTATCTTGAATCTATTCCTCTATTCTAATAAATATGAATTTTGACATCTATTCATAACACCTGTCAAAGAGTCCTTCTGCCCTTGGCATTCGTGCTCCCAGCCACTTTAACCCCTTTTAGAAGCAAATCCTCTTTGCCCTCCACTCTGTCATAAATTACAGCTGATAAGCAGTGTCAGTTAGAATGTCCCTTTCACAACTAAAAAATGATTTATTTTTTGCATCCTAAATTTGGATTCTTCTTCTTCTTGTGCACTGAGCTTAGTAAAGTGCAATCATTTAATCCTTTATTCATCTAGAAGTTATGCTTTCCCTTTTTTTCTTGCTGTCTAGCGTTCTTGATATTAAGCAGCTAATTCAAAGTGTATTTCAGGTATTTATATAGAGTACTTCCTGGTGTAGGATCATCAGCCAAGTAACAATATTTAAAACAGAGAAAGGGAGGTAACTGAGGTGGCGTTTATTAGTGCCTTGCCTCACCCTCTGCTTGGAGCAGGAAGTCTGCCCCAGAGCAGACTTATGGGGTTGCTATGGACACTCGTATACAACCTGCTGCAAACAGGAAAGGACTGAACTTTCCGGAGGGCCCTTCTGTTGACTAAGTTTCAGCAATTTGGAAAATGTTGAACCTTTAAGGTTAATTTTTCCCCAGTAACAGTCAAACAGTCATTTGTAATAACAAATCACTGGCATTTGAGTATGTATTACAAGTGTTTTGGTTACGTTATTTAGATACATGCAAGAAGTAACTCAAATTTGTGCTCAGATTTTGCCTCAGTTATTTTGTTCACAGTCAGTTAGCTGGAGTCAAGGCTAAAGCACTTTCACAAATGAGCAGCTCAAAGTAAAGAGTCACAGCTGGAAAGAAATACAGTAAAATCTTGGGTATTAAGATCCTTTCAAGACCAAGATTAAGAAAAGTTTTATCAAGTCCAGAAGGGCTCTGCCTAGATGGAAACCATTGTCAGATCATGACCATGTTGAGGAGGTAATTCAAAATGTAAATGTGGAATGGGAAAGCCACTCTCAGGTATGACCTGAGAAGTGTACTTTAGATGAGTTTTCTTGAAGGTTTTATTATGCTTCCTGTGTTAGCCCAGATATGCAAATGTTGTTAAACAGGCTCAAACAGCGCAGAACTAATTAGCTGACATCAAAGACATTACTTATTTGGAAGAGGATGAAGTAAACATGATCCACGTGAACAAGATGATTATTTTCTGTGAAATAAACAGAGCATGACCAAGGCTGAGCTGTTCTTTATGTAAGCCTGACATCCTACATAAACTGCTAATGTACCTTCAATTTTGAGCACCAGGCAGTCCAAACTTTATCAGAATATTTAGAAACAAATACAAAAATACAAAAATGCACCAAACACCAGAAACCACTTTTTTTTTTTTTTTTTTTTTTTTAATGCAGATGAAACTTAGGGGTAATACTTCAATGAAAGTGGTAGTATAAAACCACAAAAGTGACTGTGCTTTATGCCTCTTGTGTTAAAGGAAACAGAGCTTTGTGAACACACTGTGCCAAGAAACAAAATTTCACCTGTGAAAGCCATGTCTTTCTATAGATTCACCTTCTAAGAGAAATAAACTTACAGGAATCTGCTGTAGGACCTAATCATCTTGCAGAGTAACAGGTATTCAACAAAGCACATTTCAAAAACATTTTAATTATTTTTTGCAATAACTTCAAATGTGCTAAAATATGTGTTTTGAAAAGCAAGAAAAAAGTTTATTTAAAAGTTTTACACATACATACAGAATGGATAGAATTACAGAATTTTTCACTGCTAAATATACTAAAATGAAACCTTCTGTTTGGGGCTCACTGTTTAGTAGTGCTTTGATCAGTAGCTCAGAAGCTAGAATTGGTATTCAGCATGGCTCTGATCTGTGCAAATTAGCTTGATTGGCAGAGCTAATTAGCCTGGATGCAGCATTGTGCTGATGCAATTAGACAGCTTTTTGATACATAACCTAATATTGTTGCATGGCAATGTGGTGTTCCAGTTCATTAATAACTAGATCAGCTCCTTCTCTAGTATGGCATTGTATTTCCTGCCGTAGATGTGTTCACAAGGACTTTGCACAAGGGACAATTTCCGAAAATTTACCATAAGGATTAACATCCTGCTGGAAACACTTGGACATTTAAGGTAAGACAGGTTGCTTTTGCTGCCGCTGATCTTCAATCCTGTCTTAGCAAGACTTCCACTAAACAGGTGGATTTGTAAAAGACTTTGAGCTATACTCATTGGGACTAAACTTAAAAAGAAGAGAGAATTTTTTAGAAAGTGATTTGATAATTGGCATAGCCTATCAGTAATTTTGGACTTCGTTTCACAGAATCACAAATTGGCTGATGTAGGAGGGAGCTCTAAGTATTGGCTAGTCCAATACCCCATCTCAAAGACAGCCAGCTAGGCCAGGTTGCTTAGTGCTGTCTCCAGTTGGGTGTTGAATATCTCCCAGGATGGAGACTCACCAGGTAGAATCCACAGCCTACATGGGGAACATGTTGTAATGTTTGATTGTCCTTAGTGTCAAAAAGTTTTTCATCTATTTAAATGTAAATTCTTGCATTTCACTTTGTGCTCACTGCCTCTTGTCCTGCCATCAGATACCACTGAGAGAAGTTTGACTGTCTTCATTATAACTTACGATCAGGTAATTATGCACACTAAACTTTCCCTTCTCCCTGCTCTCTCAGCCTTTCCTTCTGTGACAGATGCCTAAGTTCTCTAATCATGGGAATATCAGTCTCCTTCACAGCTCTTTGCTAGCGTTGGTCCATGTGTCCAAGTCTGTCCTGTGCTGGGAAGCCCAGAGATGGACCCAGCTTTCCAGGTGTGTCTCACCAGTGCTGAGGAGAGAGGAAGGATCACCTCACTCAATCTGCTCGTGATACTTTCCTAATGCAGCCCAGGCAACTGTGGGCCTTCTTTTGGGAAACTCTTGGCTTTGACTTGTCCAGAGGACTCACAGGTCTTCCTTTCATGTAGTATTAATAGGTTTCCAGCACTGTCTGGAATTGGGATTGTATCACTGGCATTATTTCCTTTGTTGCTAATTTATAGGAAGCATGTTTATCTTGCTGTCCTAATGTCGTGGTTTGAGAGGAAATGAGTTTTTGGGAGGTGGTAGTGGTCAAACCAATAGGTGCCCAGATGTGGATATTGGCACCTGGTTTGACCATTGAGCATATGGATCCGCCTCTGAGAACACAGGGGTTAAAAGCGAGAGCTCCCAACGGGAATGCTCTCTTGGTTCCGGTGGATGGAAGAGTTCAGACCTCCCCTGCCCAGCTTCGGGCTGGGCGGGGGAGGGGAAAAGGCCACGCGGCCGAGGGAGGTAGGCCGGAGCCATGGGCCGAAGACGGGAGGTGATGGCTTGGATAAGAGCGAGTTCCCCACAGAGACGGAGGGGTGGAGGAACTCAGAGAAGCAGTGGGCAGCCCCCCCTCCTCGGGAGAGAGAGAGTGAGAGAGAGGTGCCAGTGCTATCTTGAACTTGATAGCACCGGCCGGGCCGAGGAAGAGAAGTGGGGGGGGCAATGGGAACCGTGCCCAATGAAGAGTGTGTAGCAGTGTGGGAGTTCAAGCTGAGCAGAGACTGTGATTTTAACCCTTCTGCGGAAGGTGGAAACCTGGCAAATGCTGATCCTCCGGGAGTCGAAGGAGAGAGAGACGGATGAGAGGAAATATAAAGGGTGAGAGAGCAGTGCAAGTGAAGAACGACGGAGAGAAGCTGAGGAAATCCTAGGTGGAGGAGATGATAGAGTGGCTTTTGGCTGGACTCTTTCTTGTATAGCCATGAGCAGAATCTTTCCTGTAATACAGAGACTGCATTTTAGGGGGAGGCGGCGCCAAGGAGTGATGGTGAGACCCCTCGGCCCCAGGGGGTGAAATATTGGGGGGGACTGGTGTCCCGAACAGGAGGAGGCGGCGCCAAGGAGTGATGTGAGCAGAGACGACAGGTGATGAGTAATGGTGAGACCCCTCGGCCCCAGGGGGTGAAATATTGGGGGGGACTGGTGTCCCGAAACAGTGAGAGACTGTCGTTCTCTTCTGGAACTGGGCATTCTTGAAAGGGAAACCCTAAAAGCAGCTCTGGTCCATGTGCAGTGGTGAGAGCACTGAACATGGAAGGAAGAAGTCACGACGTGCAGTTGTTGAGTGACGGGGATTGGCCTGTGGCACAAGGGGGGGCTCTTCTCTCCTTGATGAAATGAGAAGTGATTGTCGGAAGGGTGGAGATGGACTGTGTTGATTATCGGAAGAGTGATGGACTGGATAAAGAACTGAGGTTTTGTGATATTCTGTGAGAATTGAGTGGGGGGAGGAGGAATGTTTGACAGGTTTTTCCATTCTGCTCTGTGTGTTCATTGTTGTATAAGTGTGTGATAATAAAGTTTTTTTTCCCTTTTGTTTACAAGTGGAGGCCTGCTTTGCTCTGTCTCTGATCACATCTCACAGCAGACACCAGGGGAGGATGGGTTTTCATGGGGGCACTGGCATTGGGCCAGGGTCAAACCATGACACCTTACATCGACTATATTTTTTTTCAGAAATCTTTGGGTTCTCTAATCTCTTTCCTACACTTTATAATTTCATTTGTATTACTATCTATTTTCTTCTTTTTAATATTAACTAAATTTGGTTGGGTTTTTTTTTTTTCCTTATTGTAGTTTCTAAATGCACTTTGTTATTTAGGCAAAGCTTACCAGAATAAAGGAGTTCTGCCAAACACTGCATTTGTCATAACTTCAAATTTTATCTAAAGTGCTCACAGCCCAGTTTTCTCTGAACATTCTTTTTCCCAGTAGTTTTTCTTACAGCTTTTTGAAATGGGAAATTTAGCCCTTTTGAACAGCAAATTACTTGTGGGAACTGTATTCTGTATTTCCATAACAAATACAAGTGTGTTACAACAACTGAACTTTAAGCAACCACTAGTTTGGACTAGTAATTCATTAATTTTTATTCTACTGAGATTAAAATAGATCTATTTACTGTTTTGTGTAAAGCCTTTCCTTTTCAGTTAACTTCTATACTATTAATAAATATGATGATTTACTGCTTATTGCATAAAAGTGTTGTATAACAAATAATTTGAAGTCTTCTCAAAGTCTTCAGGTTTAATTTTTATCTATTACAAACAAAGATATTAAAGAAGGAATTTTTTGTCTGTTTTTATCTGGAGATATCAAGCTATCAAGCTTCAATTTTTCTTGGGTTTTTTTTTTGTTTTCTTTTGTTTGTTTGTTTTGTGTGTGGGTGGTGGTTATTTTGTTTAATTTTGGGGTTTTTGTATAATGTATATTGTTGCATTCTGTAAATAAGGATGTGAAAGAATCTGCACATTTAATACTGGATTTGAATAGGAGAAACATTCATTGCTAATATTAGTATCTTGCATTGCTAGTTTTGGCACATCAGAAATCATTCTCTTTTAAGTGGAGTGAAATAAATTTCAAGTAATTAAAACAATTTTCATATGCAGTCAGACTTTAAAAAATCTGAACTTTCATGCTAGAGAAATCAGTGGCACAGGTCTTGCAGTTGTAGGCCAAAACCTAAATCAGAACTATTAATCTTCATTAATTACTGGGTATTTCTTAACCAGGTCATCTAAAGACCTGTTGTTAATTAAAGGTCTGTTTTACTGGACTGAAACAGTTAAATTTCCCTGTATTTGTATCATAAATTAGGTTTTCAAGTTAAAATGGAGACTAAATTTAAACTCTGCAGCACTTCTGTTAAGGTGCATAATTTTTGTCTTTCTTAATTTTACAGCTGGCACTAAGAACAATTAACTTGGATTCATGGCTAACTGGTGGCCAATTTTTGTCTTATTTGCACCTTTTTTTACAGCAAACAGAGAGTGTTCCTGATGCACAGTATTATAAATGTGAGGATATTCAATTCCAAAAAAAAAAAAAAAAAAAGATAACACAGCAATTTTAAGGCTAATAAAACCTATCTCTTCTTTTGAAGAATATTTAAGAAGCCCAGAGTTAGGGAGTGGGATTGACAAACCTCCACATTAATGCAAGAGAAAGGGCAATGCAGAACCTGTATAAATCTTGGGCATGTGGTTTCAAAAAGCCATTATCACTCCAGGAAATTCAACCATAAACACAATTAACTTTGGTTGCCTTTAACAAGATGTAAGTGTCTAGCAGCATGATCTGTCAGTATGCTTAATTAATTATCCATCCTAAAAATGATGAACCAACCACTATTTGATTTTGATAATTTACAGATGATTTAGAAAAATGTTTTTACACAGAATACATTTCCTTTCAGAGTTTTCCCTTGCCTGTCTCTTACTAGTCCCTGTAAATTAAAGGGGTTTGTGTGGGAAATTAAAATCTTTCATAACAAAAACCACGAGAGGGAGCCCATGTCACCACGTTGTTTTGTTGTTTTGTTGTTGTGTTTTTTTTTTTTTTTTTTTTAATATACTGAGTAAGTGATCCTCTGTGGTTTAAAGAGTTAAGCATGATGTTTTTTCTTTAGTATTCACATGTCTTCAGCCTTCTTTTCAACCAGACTCGGTGAAAAGTCATCTGATACAGTACATTTCTGAATGTTACCTTTATATAGAGGAAGTATTAAACAGGTACAAACCTTATTTTGTATAAAACCAGAAAAAAACAAAAGGTCCTGAAGCTCATTTGACTCAGCTGGTCTCTACTGAGTTCAGAAATTTTTTTAAATCAAGTTTTATTTAGGTTCAGTTTTTCTTCTGTGTTGCCACATTGAAGAGGAAAATGTTCACAGACAGCAATTGTCATAGATGTATTTTTGCATACATACAGTCATAAAATGGCTTTGAATTGGAAGGGACCCTACAGATCACCTTGTTCCAAAGCACCTGCCATAGTCATGAATGTCATTCACTAAATCAGGTGGCTCAAAGCCCCATCTAACCTGGCCTTCCTGGGATGTGGGACATCCACAACTTCTTTGGTGAACAGGAACATGCAGAGAAGGATAAGAAATCCCTTGTCAAGGCCTCAGCTACAAAGAAAATATAATGCATTTTATGTTAATTAAATATGAGCATAGTGTAAGACTGGGGAGCTTAGATATTTAGTGCTTATATCTCTAAGGTAAAGCTTACAGATGTAATTCCCATGGAATTGTCTCATAACTATAAGATGACACAGAGAACTTAGTGTTTGAAACATATATTATTAGGAACTTTTACATACAATTTGAGTGTATTTATTAACAAGACAGCCATATATTTCCAGAGATGTAGCTAGAGCATTTCATCCCTAGTTACAGGAAGTCATTCTACAAAAGAGGAAGACAAAAAAATAATATTATTTGGACAAGGAAAATGATTTGCAAACAATGTGGGGAAAATATTTATATCAAATTTTGCATAAGGTAACTACAGTAATTTGGATAAAATCATTGATAATAGAGATGAATGGATAAGTGCTCAACATTTTATAGGGGAGATACAGGTTAGGTAACACCTGCATAACTTAGATATTTGCAATTGATTTGGCCTTCTGTGCTTCCTCCTGGCTACTGCTCCTTAAGTGCAGGCAGATAAAACCTCAGCCATAGGTATAAACTTACCATTGTTGAGAAAAGGGTCCCAGAACACTAAAATCCCTTAACCAGTACTTATTTTTGAACGGAAGAGAAGCAAGCGCATCCATTCCTTGACAAATTTTCTGAGAATATTTTCACTTTCACTGATAATAGTGAAAGGGAAAAAAAAAAAGCAAAAAGTAAAAGCTGCTCTCTTTCAATCAATCTCTACCCTGCTCTGCAATATGCTAACAGATCTTGAAGAGAGAGTAAGAGTAGATACCAAATAAGTTTTTGGCACTGTTCTCTGTGATGTTCTCACAAGCAATCAAGGAAAACATGCTATGTGCAAATATTTACAAATAAATGAAAAAATGTTTTGAATCTATTTCAAGCGTAGATGGCAGTGATTTGTTTTAGTATAGAAATAATGTTTTGATCTCTTCACAGTCTTTGCTCTTGGTCCTCTATAGGTTAGAGTTTTTAGTGGTGGTCCTTATGATGCTTCTGGCTTTGTAGTTGAAACCAAACTGAGGGAGTGTGGCAAGGCTTTGCCAGTCAGAATTAGGTAACAAATCTGAGTATGTGTCAGTAATGTCATGTCACAAAAGGCAAGAAGTGAAGAAATAAGAAAGCTTTTGACATTTTGACTGTTGGAATCTCTGAGCTGCACCTGCTTATTGTTGTCGAAGAAAATCTCTCAACAATAGGAGTCAAGTAGTCATTAGGGACGGATACTTCATATGCATGGGTAAGTGCACAGTTGCAAACACACAGGTATAGACAAACTATTTAACACATTTAATATATTTATTATGCCCCAAATCGGTAGTTTGAGCTGGGTAACAACCAAATAAAGTGAACAAATCCTTTAGCAGCAAACCTGAAGTTACTGGTAAAAGAAATTAGCTTGTAAATAGATTGTCAGTTACACACATTTACTAGTTTTCTTCCAAATATTAGCTGTGGCTGCATGCTTCCTAATGCTGAATTACTCTTAGTCTTAAAATATTTAAGAATTATTTAAGACATAGAATAATTCTTAAATATTTTAAGACTAAGAGTAATTCAGTTGACTTCTGAGGCACTTCATTTTTGTGCAATAACTATTATATATCCTTTTCTGTAGGTTTCAGATGATTGAATTGAAAAAAAAAACAAAATCCACTCTGATAAAGGGGTTATGGGATATAGTTTCCAGTATTTTGTAGGACTTTGTTTGGTAGCAATATTAATTCTTAGCTCTGGTGCTGGGAAATTGATGTTTTATGAAATTTGGACTAAATACTCTTTCTACTCATAGCTCATTTAATATAACTGTGATTCAGAGCCAATACAACTTCCGTTACTGGAAACAGAAAGAATCCTAGTGGTTTCTGTGACAGACAGGTTCTTCCTTTCTTCTTTGTTCAAAGATTTTGAGATTCATCTGTTTATATATGGTCTTCTTCCCAGTGTTTTATAGCAAACCCGAAAAAATCTGGCTGGTTGCACAGCTCTGTAGCGACTCAAGAATTCTTATATCCATCTCTTCAGTTCCTATTTTTATTAACTGCTAATGGGACTAATTATATGAAACTTTTATTCCCAGAGGTCACTGGAAATATATCTTTTTAACCTGTCAAGTGTGATGATAACACAATCCAAGAAAACACAAAATTATCTTGGCAGATGAGTAGGGGAAGAATATTTGATTAAAATTATAAATAATTTTCAATCTTGTTAATGTATCTATCATGTCAAATAGTACTAGGTACTATTTCTAAAAATAGAAATAATTTATTTGTAGTACCTAGTGATTTGAAGATTACATGGATGAACCATTAATTGGCAATTGATATAAAAATTATTAAAAATGCAATAGAAACCTGTTACAGTGCTTTATTCCATAGGAGAATAATAATGACTCATCCATTGATTACCACACATTTTCTTGTTTTTTTTGGAAATTCGTATTTGCAACCTGTTGTACAGAGAAATAATTTGTGGTACCACAGTAAAGTTTCTGCCATTTCTTACAATTAGTTTCATTCTATTGGAGTGAGTAGGTTTCAGAGCAGGGATAGAGCAAATTCAGTTGCTAAGGGGACAGAACGTCAACCAGAGAAAAACCACAGGGGGTATCTGAGTGGGGCAGCCCGTAATACCTGGCTTAGTTCACAAATACTGGCATTCAGTGGACTGTAACCAAGAGGAAAAAAAAGAACTTAGAAAGGACGTTAGATTGCTTTGTGAGGAGTGATTAAGGGCAGCCTTGTAATAAGATTATCAGCTGTGAACTTGCCTTCTGTTCGGAGGACAGAGTGGAGCACAGGTCCCAAAGGCTTCACTGCACCGCTGGGGTTGGGATAGGGGATTTCACTGGCTGAAGAAGAGGTGAGGGAGGACACAAAGCCAGGCACTGGCTGTCTTCACACACACTGTAAACACACGCTGGTTGTCCATAAGAGTGAGTGTGGTGAGTGCTGTCACACTGAGAACTAACTAAAGATGAACTGGCTCTGGGCTGGGAGAGTGCTTGCTGTTGCTGCCCACAGCTTGTGCTTCGTAACTCCCTGAGGCTGAGCAGAGAGCAGCCTGGGAGCTACATGTTTCCATTTACTCGTTAAACTGGTATATGTAGCTACCTACAGTCACCCCTAAGAAAAGCATTTCTCCAATTAATTTAAGTTGAATTAAAACAGCTTTAAACTTATAGCTGGGGGTTTTGACTTTTAAAATTGATAGAAAATGATATAAATGCCCCAGCTTCTTCCAGTTTATAATTTTATTTCTAACAATAGACCAAGGAAACAAAAATTACCTTAGCTGTCCATTATTTATTAGTCAACATCTGTGACTTTAGCTAATGAACAAGTAATATTGGAATAGGATGTAGAGAACAAGGGCATTGCTATAATATTACACTGAGGTATAACAACTTCAACTCAAACTGAAGTGAAATTCAGCAGCACACAGCCACATCAATAAACAGCTAGAGTTTTGCAAAGGTGTATCCTATTCACACCTACAGAAATATTTATTTGGTTTTGCAACATATAAAATATGTAACTAAAGACACATAAGTTACTGTAAACACAGCTAATTTTTCACATCTAAGTCTACATTTTGTATATGAAAATTATGTAGTACACGAAGCATGTAGGATTATATATATATACATACCTATGTATTTTTAAATGTGCTGGTAGAATTCTATTAAAAAAGAAAATCTGAAGCCATTGAAATTGTTGGCTTTGGGTTGTTCTGTTGTTGTTTTTGTTGTTTTTATCTTGTGTTTGCTTTTCTCTTCCCTTTTCTGTTCTTTTTTTTTTTTTTTTTCTTTTATTCCTTCCAAGACTGGAGATATAGTCATCAATTACTTCTGCCCTTATATGCCATATTACTGATGATACTTTAAATATCCTGGTTGAAAAACATGTTTAAAGATAACTGCCATTCAAATGACCATGTGTAGTAAAATTATCCATTTACTGTGACAATGCAGATTTTTTGGCTTAAAAATTTCATCTTAAAAACTTAAAAGTTTTTGGCTTTGAAGTTTCATCATCTGTTTTAACCTGTCTCAGTAAAAGTGTGCACAACTGTGTCTACATTGGAAGGTGGATAGTAATACAATGTCCAAGGAAAAGTTTCCTTACATTTTCCTGAAATTGGGTTGTAGCTGCTACAAAACAGTGCTTGTTTTGCAGAACTCTAAATCTTTATTCTATGCAGGATAACACCTGGTGATAACCTAGTGGTTTCAACAGCTGGGTTGTGATTACCTGAGGGCATTAATCATTACAGCTGGTTAGAGATGTGTTTTTTCACACCCCAGAAACACAGGCCTATGTCAGAGCTTTTACTGCAGATTGAGCTTTCAGAAGTGACCTGACCACAGGTTTGAGACCAGTCAAGGCAAAACCCCATCAATTTCTCTACTCTCTGGTAGGGAACATCTCCTTAATATCCCTTGCCCTTACACGTATTTACATTCACCTGTGAGAGATCAGGTTTTGTCATGGTTTGGCGCTGGCGCAATGCCAGTGCCCCCATGAAAACATATTCTCCCTGGTATCGGCTGTGAGATGCGATCAGAAACAGAGCAAAGCAGGCCTCTACTTGTGAGCAAAGAGGGAAAAAAAAAACTTTATTATCTTACAACTATAATAAAATGAACACACAGAGGAAAATGGAAACCTTTCAAATATTTCTCCTCCCCCCACTCAATTTCCCACAGCATAAAACAAAACCTTAGATTTTTACCAGTCCATCATCCTTCAAATAATCAACTCAGTCCATCTCCACCCTTCCGACAATCACCTCTCATTTCATCAAGGAGAGAGGAGTCCCTCTTGCACCACAGGCTTCCCTTGGAAACACAGCTGAGTCCAGTTGTGTTTCCACGTCACTCAGCACCACCTTCGTGACTTCTTCCTTCCATGTCCAGTGCTCTCACTACTGCACATGGACCAGAGCTGCTTTTAGGGTTTCCCTTTTCAAGGATGCTTCACCCAGTTCCAGGAGAAAACGACAGTCTCTCACCTTTTCGGGACACTAGTCCCCCCCAAATTTCACCCCCTGGGGCTGAGGGGTCTCGAGAGCACCATCACCTCATCACCTGTCGTCTCCGCTCACATCACTCCTTTGGCACCAAGCCATCGCCTCCCCCTAAAATGCAGTCTCTGTATTACAGGAAAGGTTCTGTCCATGGCCATACAAGAAAAGTCCAGCCAAAAGCCACTCCATCATCTCCTCCCATCTAGAATTCTCAACTTCTCTCGGTCATTCTTCACTTGCACAACTTGCATCACACTTGCACGTTTCCTCTTACTTTATCCCTCTCTCTCTCTTCTCCTTCAGCTCCCGGAGGATCAGCATTTGCAAGGTTTCCATCATCCCACAGAAGGGTTAAAATCACAGTCTCTACTCGTCCAGAACTCCCACGCTGGCCCTGCCAGGCACTCTTCTTGCCGCCCCCCCTTCTCCTTCTCGGCCAGGCCAGTGCTATCAAATTTCAAGGTAGCACTGGCACCTCTCTCTTTCTATCTCTCCCTCCCAAGAAAGGGGGGCTGCCCGATGCCTCACAGAGTTCTTCCATCCTTCCATAATCTGTGGGTAACTCACTCTTGTCCTGCCGGGGCCAGGGGCCTTCACCTCCCCTCTCTGCCCAAGGCTCCAGCCTACCTCCCTCCGGCCTCGTGGCTTCTCCTCCCCTGCCCAGCCCGCAGCTGGGCAGGGCAGGTCTGACCTCTCCATCCACCAGAACCAAGAGAGAGTTCTCCTGGGAGTTCCTTGCTTTTAACCCCTGTGTTCTCAGAGGCGTATCCATATCCTCAATGGCCAAACCAGGTGCCAATATTCACATCTGAGCACCTATTGGTTTGACCACCACCACCACCTCCCAAAAACTCACTTCCTCTCAAACCACGACAGGTTTCAATCCAGATGTGTATATGAGTTATACTTTGAAACCAAACAAGAAGAGTCATAATATGAATTAGTACTGCTTGAGTATGTCACCATCTGACTGTTCAGATTTAAGACTGTGTGCATTCTTCACTAAAAGGATTCTGTGCTGTAACAGAGCTAATCAAACATGAAATAGAAGAATGGAATGAATGAATGGCTTGTTTCCTGGCATTATACAATTTCAATTGGTTGATGTGCTGTGTAAGAACCTGAATATCAACCCTGAATATCAAGCCAGGAGAAACAATCAAACTGTGAAACATTAAAGGTTTGTTAACGGTGAAAGCTATGCTAACATGATATTTAGAGAAATAAAGCAACAAGATGCATAAGAATGAAAGAAAATTAGCTAATTTTTGCAGTAAGTCAGTAGCTTTACATTTTTCATAATACACAAATCTAATAATCAGAAGGAGTACACTGTGCATATGTGTGTCACACATATATTCCTGGTTAAAAACAAAATAATTTTTTAACATAAAAAATTTTGACAGTAAGGTATAAGAAAGCATGTGTCACCCTGTGATAAAAGGATTCTTGGTTGTGTGGCATCTAAAGAATAAATAAACAGAAAAATTAAGGGTGTGAATTGTGACATTTTTTCAACTATCCAGATAAAGGAGTAATCTGGAGCAGCCTTGTTGGTTCATCATTGAATTTCCTTCTAATACATGGAATCAGAAAATATTTATATCTGTGGTTTGTATGTGTGTGTGTTTCTGACATTCCATTCATTATTGCAAATAAGTATGACGCAGAGGACAGAGAAGCTCAGCCAGATGAGACCTATTTGTCTTTTGTTTACAGCCAGTGGCCAGTCCTTTTCCTCAGATGCTTGCTAAGGGTGGAGACCATCAAATAAAAAGTCACCTGAATGAAGTAAAGGGTTATGTAGACTTTAATATAGATTTCGTCTGAAATGTAATGGAGCTGAGTTTTAGGTAAAAGCCTTGTTTGGCACAAGAGGAGGCAGATTGTTTAATAGCTCTGACAGTCAATATATTTTATTCAGTAGCAAATTTCTCACTGTGATTTGTTGGGAGGAAATGCTGGTCTCTGACTTTATTCTAATGAGGAGTTCATCTAACTGGTTCAGAACATCCTCAGTGTGCAACAAGTATAACCAAATTGAAATTCAGTCATGAAATCCAGTCTTAACTTCAGCACCTGTCTGACTTCAGGGGACAGAAAACTCCTCTGATGGTGTTTGGGCAACAGGTGAAAATACTTGTGAATGTCAGTCTTGTGAGTCACCTGATGCAGTTGTTGAATTCAGTGCAGGCTAAACTGATGATTTCTGCTTGTTTTGCACACTTCAGATCTGTACAGGAGCATGGAGCGTATCAGTCTTCCTTGTCTGGACTAACTGTTCCAGCTGAAGAGGCATGTCAGTCTATTTCTGACAGTCTATTTCTAAACTGCTGACAGCTACCCATTTCTAACCTCATACATAAGCCAACCAGCTGCTGTATATTAGAGAATCACAAAACCAGTTAGGTCAGAAAAGACCTCGAGATCACTGTGTTCAACCTTTGACCAGACACCACCTTGCCACAGAGACCATGGCACTGAGTGCCACATCCAGTCTTTCCTTAAACAGCTCCAGGGATGGTGACTCCACCTCCTCCCTGGGCATACTGCCCCATATGATTTAGTTGTGTAAGTCTTTTCTATTCATATCTTGGCAGGATTTTTAAAAAACTCTTTTGTTTTCCAGGATTGTGGGAACTGCTTTTTTTTGTTGTTTTGGGTTTTTTTGGTGTGTTTTTATGGATACAATAAATACAGAATGGTTACATGCTTATTAACCACTTAAAAAATGAGCAGTACTCAAACGATGTTCTTAATATACATGTTTCTAAGCAATATTCTGTAAGGAAATTTCTTTCTTATTCTCATAAGCATGTGAATGGTTCCACTTTTGTTAACCTCATCTAAAATTACGATCTTTTACATCAATATATACAAATATATATACAAATATATATATATATATATATATATGTATTAACTTAAGACCAAAATTTATCCCATCATAAAATTATTATTTTTAGCTAATGTTAATAACTAGTACATTTTACTTGCCCAAGTATGGTAATTGATAGTGTGAGGCTATGAGCTACCTGAATTTCACTTGTGAAACACTGATATGTGAGCACAGACACTCTATAGTGGTCAGCAGATAGGTAGCAAATGGAACAAGATTGGAACCCACTGTGTTAGCTGTACTGATTGAGTATATAAGGATCCAATGCATGGAAGAAGTGTGGGCTCACTGCAGGTGCTGCCTCTATATTTGCAGGAGCCTGAGATGTCCTAATGTCTGGTAACCACAAAAAGCAGTTGCTTTCATCAGGCTGCCAGGCATGTGTAAAATCCTGTTCATATGGAAAAATCGTAATTTCAATTTGTACAAAGTTTCTGGGGAAAAAAGGATCCCTTGAGGGAAGGTGGTGCATATGGATTACACGTGGTAGTCCCCTACTAAGTGTCATCTCCTTCTTTTTAGGACTTGATGCTTTGAAATACACAGGGAGGTGGTATCTTGTAGGTCTTATGAATTTGAAAAGCAGTCTTCCGTGTAAAAAGGGGGGAAAATCTGATCTCTCTTAGGGATAGGTAATTCATAGTTCCTATATTGTAGGAAATAGGAACTATGCATTTTGTAAAAGTTTTTGGAAATTTCATGACATTATCAGTTGTTTTCAGTTAAACTAATTGTGGGAAATTGAGCAATAGTAACCAATTCTTATCTGTTTGAAGCAGTTCATACCTGAGAAATCAGTTTATGTATTATTTGTTGGTAAGGATGACATACTTCACATATTGTAGTAATATCATCCAGTGAAAACTTTTACCACTTGTGCTGCACATTTTAGGGAAGGATATTTTTTCATAATTCAACAGGTCTTTTTTTTATGGCACATTCCTTAAAAAAATTACACTAGCAAGAAGAGAGGAGAGTACTAGTAATCAGCTGCACTGTCCTCAGAGCAGCTCTTCAGCATTCTGCACAGAGAATATGTGTTATAAATTAGGCTGATGGAAACAAATCCTTGCCCATATATCTGATTTTCTTCAACAAAGAAATCACGCATGTTTTAAAAGCTCTGAGGTTGCTTAAATGTTTTCTGTTAAGGTTGCATCTGACTGACTGATTTATTTAGACTGACAAGATTCTTTGCTTCTATAACATAAAATTGTTTTTATAGGATGGACTGCTGATCCTTCATCTGATCTTCCTATTTCTGATCACACAGTATTGCGCATTGTCATAAATTAATGTATATCAAAGCTTAAGACAGAACTCTGCTCCTCACAGTCAACTGGAATTGTTTGTGATGAACTAGAGCTCTGACCAGTCTAAAGGAAACCCAGTAGGGAACAAGTCCTTGCCACAGAAGCATCTAACTCTCCAGACTGCCTCTCAGAGTCTATCTGATTTTTTTTGTGTTTGGTTTTACATTTCTTCATGGCAGGCTTCAGTTAGTTTTAGCAGTAGGAAACACAATATAATGAAAACATTATCTTCCTTTGTAATTATGACACAATCTTTAGCCTGAGTTTCCTCTTCCAAGGTTAGGCATTTAAAATGAGTTACTTACATAACTTTAAGATTGGCTTGATTTTCACAGCTGGCAAACACAATCTGTGTGGCCCCTGTAGTTTTCACAGGGCTAACTGAATTTCACAGTTTAGGAAAACAGAAGTACTGAGTTGATTTTGAAGTGGTCCACAGTGACATTGGCAGGTGCCTGCAGCAGTCTCATGGCTGGATTGAAAGAGGAGCACAGGGGCCCTGCAGGCAGCCCTGCAGGACTCTGCTCCAGCTGCATCTAGGCAGGCCAGCACAGGGGAAACTTCTGCTTTCCTGGATAACTCAGTCACAGTTATCCCAGGGAACACTTCACCACGATTGGTAATATGTCCTTTAAGGACATCTGGCTTTAAACTAGCTTGGTTAAGCACTGGGCTCATCTGCTAAGTTACTATTGAATCCTTCAATTTCCTGTATGTCTACATATGGCTGCATGACAGGAGGTTGCCAAGTGCAACCAAATATAAACAAACCTGACAGGATCCATATCCTGTAATTAAAGTTTCAGTGGCACTCCTGACAGTTCTTCTCCAACTTCTCTTTCATGACTTTCAAATACCTACCTCTCTGCTGCCGTGTAGGTCTTGTATTAACGATGAATCCCCTCTTACTTCAGTCCCTTGAATTTTGGAAGACAGAAGTGACTCTGGGTCTTGCAAAATATGAAGACAGGTGGAAGTAGTTATGCAATGCATGGAGAGGGGAGCTCCTCTTGTTCTTAAAATAGTAGAAATGGCATAGTAGAAATGGCATTAGAGGCAGATAATATGAAATAACTGATTTTGTCTCTTTTCTTCAGATGAATGAATATACTTGGAAGAGGCAAAAAAGAATAATCATGATAATTTCAAAAAAGTTTTTTTTTTATCAGAGAGAAGGAAATATGTCAATAGAAACTGGTAATAAGAACAAAGAATAAAGTTTGAAGTAATAAAAGATGTATAAGTACCATATAATTCTCTTCAGGAGAAATGCTCTTTTGTACGCTCCTAGTTTCAGGAAATAATCACACCAAGTTTCCAGCACACTGCAGGTTCAAGCTTATGATGAGAAATTTAAACAGGGACTTTCTTATCTGGGTGTATATTTGCCATGTGAAAGCAGCTATAAAACCTATCACCTTGTCCTGTGTGACTCCTTTGGATGAATGGATACTTTAAGCTGCAGTCTGGTTTGTTGCAGAATACAGAAGGTGTTCCGTGAATAATTCTAGTTTGTCCCTAACCATAATCTGTATTTTCATGGCAGTTTGATCCCTATGAGGCTTGAGCTGCAAGTGAAATCTCTGGTGGATCCTACACAGCAGTAGCTTTAATGGTAAACCACTAGAGAAACAAGTGAAGAGTTGAAACTAAAACAGTGTCTTTTGCCTTCTCTTTTATGTCACCATTCCTTAAGGAAAAGTAAAAGAATGTAAGATGATGTTACTTACTTATTTCTCAGAAGAATTGTAAAGGAATTTTAAGTTGCATTTGAAGACCTTTTTCAGACTCTATATATTAAAATTCTACCTTTGTTATAATTTTTTTCAAATCTTGCTATTTTTCAAGAGGTTTTTCCTTTGACAACTTATACATTATTTCCTTTTCTTTCCTTTGATTTTTCTAAAGCATACAAAACTAAATTGAAATGTCATCAACATTAGTAATGTTGAAACATTCTGCATTTAATATTTATTTAGGGTTTTCCAAAAGTAAAGCTCACTCAGCCCTTAAATGGTGTTATGTGTGGGTCTCTATGCCTATAGAACCTATGAAGGTGTTTTTAAAGGCACCTGGAAGAATATAGGGTCAGCTTGGTTATTGTTTGTGGGCCTCAGTGCTGTTGGCCAGCTTTTTCTTGGTCTGTCTGCAATGTGTGAAGCTCAGTTTCTGCAGAGATGCCATTCAAGGTGCCATTAAAATAAAAACCACAGAAGACAAGCGAGTCTTCAGTCTTAGACTATGGCTACAGCATTTCCTTTCAGATCGTGAGGACTTAATTCAAATATGAAAGCATTATTATTGTCATTAAGGTCAAAATGTGTTCTAAAAGCCATTCACAGCTAACTTTAAAAATGCAGTCAGGTTTTGTTACTCTTACAGGAATTTTTTTGCACTTCAGGATGCTGTATTCATGTTATACTAATTCATAATGACTGTTGTTATTCACTTTTATATGCTGTCCATTACTTTTTCAAAATTTCAGCTCTCATAGGTAGAATTTTTTACAGCATTATGATATACCTATTTTAAGTAGTATATTTAAAATGACAGAAACAGCATGAAGAGATATATCACAGAAACTCATGAAGAGATTTTTTAATAAAAGAATGTGTTTTATTTAAACATCTCTTTTTAAAAAAGTTTGTCATGAAAGAAAGAATAATTATAAAAATCTATGTTACTGCTATAATAAATCATTTAACAAATTGTTTGTTAAGAGCATAACTTTTTCTGTTGCTCTGGATTGCTTGTGAATAATTTTTATATTATTTTCTTTTTTTTTCCCCTCAGATTGCTGTGTCCAGAATTACCTACTGGTTCATCCTCAATTTTGTTTGAAAGTTATCAATTCACACAGACTATTTGAAATTAGAGCTGTCCTTACTTCTACTGAAGACAGTCACACGAGATTATTTTCTTCCCATATCAGGTGGGAGAATGCAATGGCCTCTTTGTGCTGAGAGAAACCCCAGGAGTCAGCAGAGCACATTCAACTGTCATACAGCTATAAAGTGGTATGAAACATAATACTCCACAGCTTTTAGTCCTATAGTATAGTCAGCTAAAGCACTTAGACATCACCATGGCTAAAGCCTAGCTCAGTGCAGCTGAGCATGAGCTGAGCTGTAATTTTTGTATAGCTTTTTCAGAAATCAGGTGCTTTTGGAGAAGGGTCAGCCTGTCACCAAAAGCAGTTATGTTACAAACACAGAATTAAGTTCTTATAGGAGTTCTTGAGTATTTACTTAGAGGCAATTTCACTTCTAGGAAAAAAAAAATTATTGGAATACTTATTTTTGTAGTATTCTCCAGTTGTAAATACTGAGGAAAGTATATATCAAGTCTGTTAATGGATTTAGGCTCATAAGAACATATTATTTTTCTTTATGCTTTCAGGACAGGTGAAAATCAGCCCTCTTTTAATAACCCTTTAGTGGAAGAAATGTTCAATGGAATTAATTCTCTTTTTTCCTGTCTGATTTTATACTGTGTTGCTGAGATGAATTGTCTTTTCTGCAATTTCCATGCTGAGAAAAGAAGATTCCTTAAATTGGTAGAAATGAAAAATTAGTGTGGCTTTATAACTTTGTGATTATTTTATGGTTTGTTTTACTTTTCTGCTCTGAGTCATGTAATCTTTAATCTCTTTTGGTTTAAATCCCCCATTAATTTTGTTTGATGCTTCCTGTTTAAAAGATCCTTTAGGAATGCTTTACTACATCTCCATTTTTGTCCACCTCTGCAATATTTTATGGTAATATTTTTTGGTCATATATTGTAGTAAGTAATGACTTAGGGCTTTTAAATACACTTATTTTATTTCTCTCGTGATACAAAAAAGAGGTCAAATTGGCTGTGTTCACAATTATTCAGCATTTAGATTTGAACTATTGTCCAAATGCGATATATTCAGGAAGCAAATTCTAATAGGATTATCATCTCAAATGTTATTCTGACCTTTTATAAATAAAAAGGCCTACACAGGTAATTTTCCTACCCTTGCAAATTAAAAAAAATAAAAGGCTGTTCTCTGGGTCAGTGGACATGGCAGTGTCTACTTTATTATTGAACAGGACGTGCCTTCCAAAACAGGGTGGCTACATTAAAACTGGATTATCCCATCTCCCAAACAGTGTTCATTGAGACAGAATCATGGGAGATACTAGCTGTACTGCAACCAATCCCAGGGGTTGTTCTAAACAATAGAACAGCATAGGTAGTTGAGTTTCAGTGTCTTTGTCTGGGAACAGGCACTTACAGAATCATTAGTTGCAGTCCAGGCGGCTGACGGAAGCCATCTGGTTTTGGCTGGGGTACTGTTAATTTTCTTCACGTGGCTAGCACAGAGCTGTGTTTTCCATTTGTGCTGAAAACAGGGTTAATAACATAGAAATTGTTTATGCTGAGCAGGGCTTACACAGAGACAAGGCCTCTGCTTTTTCGTATGGCTGCACTGGTGAGGTCCTCAGGGTGTCTGGAACCTTGTGAGGGCAAACAGCCGGGACAGGTGACTCCAACTGACCAAAGGGATATTCCAGACCATATGACATCATGCTCAGTATATAAAGTGTGGAAGAAGAAGGGGTGTTTGGAGTGATCACATTTATATTCCCAGGGCACTTTATGTATAATGGGGGCCTGCTCTCCTGGAGATGGCAGGCTGAACACCTGCCTGCCCTTGGGAAGCGGCCTCAAATTGCAGGAATGTCCAATGGCCCTGTGGACACTGAGCGGCTCAACAGCAAACATCGCTCTTGAGATCCACAAGTAAGACATTCTTCCTTCATTCTTTTGAGGCCTTCCCTGTTGATGGTACACAGAGTTTGCCTAACATGAATACCAGAAGGTTTCACAATGTGAAGCAGTGGCAGCCACTTTTGCCTAGGAAAAAGTAGGAAGAAGTACTGAATATGTGTGTCTTCTTTAAGGAAGAACCTGAAGGTAAGAGCCTTACACACAAGACTGGAAAGGAATTCAGGTCTTCCTCTCTGTCTGAACAGATTTAAGTGTTTCTTGATCTAGGTAAGCAAGTATCTTTCAGACTGTCTTACAGCTGCTCAAGTGATTGAATAGATACCATTTAGTCAGAATCTGAAAACAATGTAAGACTTTTTGGACCAGACAGGGAGAAATAAAAGATGGATTAGAGATCAACTGGCATATGGAAAATTGTCATCTAGCATTTTCACTGAAGTCTATTTTTGTCTAGTTATAATGCACAGTAAAACACAGTGCATTGCTTGGCACAGTGGCTTTGAGCAGCTGTGTGCTTCTCAGTTCCATCACTGTCTCCAGTATCTTTGTGGTTAGGACACTTGCATGAGGAAAAAGAAAGGTAGCCTTAATTTCCTTCAGGCAAGGCAGTGATTTAAATTTGAATCTTCTGCTTCTGGGGAGATGTTCCAACACATTGAGCAAGAAAGGGAGATAGATAAAGGGTGGAACAGTGACCATTGTGTTTGCCAAGGAAAACCTGGACCTTGCTGTGTTTTTGAAGGAGCTTTGGCATCATTTTGCAGAAAAAGGTCAAAGCTAATCCTAACTGGAAGGAGGCATGTCTGTTCGACCTAACACTGTTTATCTCTGTCTTGAAAACGACACTTCTATCCTCTGTTTTCAGCAATGCTCATTGTTAACAGAATTTGCACATTGGGGATTGCATTTTGAGGTGTCCATTTCTTTAAGAACAAAGAAGTTTCATCAGTAGATGTGATTTTTTGACTAATTGAAAAAACTATATAAAACTACCCAAATCAAGGAAGGCTTCCCATAAACAATGAAATTCGTAAGTATTTATTGCTAGCTGCTTATGTTATTCAAAAACACTACAGATTTTGAGAATTGGCAATATAATAACATGTCTTTAGAACAGTCTTCTAATGTTATTTTTGGGGGGCTGGAGAACTCATTAGAACAGCATGAGGGTGACAGCTAACATGTCCAAACTAGGCCCATTCAGTCATTTCAGCATCTCCCTGGCTATTCAGTTGATCATACAGACAAGCTTTTAAAAAGACTGCCAAAACTTAAGAATTTCTGCAAAAGCACCTTGGCTACTTTAATATTTAAATATCAAGGGTCACTTTTGTCTTTTTCAGGCTGAAGATGCTTCACCTGAAAGGTTTATACTTCATGATCTGGAGTCATCATCTGAAGTTTGTTAAAGTGTTATAATACCATGAGGATCTTTTACAACTTCATTGTCTGAACTGCTAAATTTTTAGGAGAATTAAAAAAATATGTATATCCTGAGAAACATTTTTGGCTTTTAAAGTACCTCTTCTTAGACAAAGAACTTTTATTGTCACTTTTTGTGTCATTTTATCACAAAGTCAAAGCACAAAATTGTTCTCTCTCAAAAGATTCTTTTTTAATTTCCTGGACTAAGTTTTTAAAGACATAGATTATGCCTTTTTGAGGGTGAATCATATTCAGTAGTACTAAAAATTATGCAACAAGGAATGAGAGCATGCAGAAATGTTGTATGATCTGCCCAGACTTGGCATTTAATATGTGCACCTATCCTATGTTTTTCACACAAAATGCATGCAGGATAAAACCAGGTAAACAGTTAGTTTAATGCCATCAAAGCACAGTTTAATGCATCAAAGCAAAGAAAATGCCATCTAAGTAATAAAGAGTGCAAAGGAAGACACTGTTAGAGAATGGCAGAAAATGGAAACCAGTAGGAAGAACCGCTATCACAGCCCATCTCCTGGAGAACTCCTGGACTCTGCTCTGCACATCATCACCATCCTCTCCCCTTGTCCTTCATGTTCCTGTGCACATTGTGCTTCCCTTCCTGATGGTAGGGTTGATGAAGAGGTCCTGGCCAAATAGGTTCAAAAGGTACAGATGGAGTGCCACACTGGGATTGTGATGCTTTGAGATCTATAGTGACTCGTAGAGATGGTAAAGTTTGTGTTGGGGAGGAAGAAATTGGAGTAGGTTTATATAATTAGTTTTCAGGGTGTCGTGGTTAATATGATATCTGAGTGTGATATGAACTGTTTTCAATATCACTGGTTAATTCTATTTTATTTATGCTCTCTTGATGTCATGTACTTTCCAAGTAGATTGCACAGTTTATGCTAAATGCTTAATTGTCCTAATGTAAAATAGAAAAAGGTGAATAAGAGAGTAATTGCAACCACAGAGGGATAAATTTTCTTTCTTAGCCAACCCTAATGCTGGGAAATTTAGTTAAAGTATTCAGAAACAATCCAAAATATACATTCTGTACTCAGCAGAAGATCAGAATAGTATGGATGACATTGTAGATAATGTCTGAGTCCACAAACAATAGTGATGAAAAGGAAATCAGTAAATCAGGAATAATTGTTCCAATTTATGTTCTGTTTCCTAACTTTTAAATGCTTGATGTTCCAAGTTAAAAATCTTCCCTTAATATGTTCCTACAACAACATAAGACAACATACAGACATAAGACAAATAAGACAACTTATAGAGAGGGATGGGAAGAGGGCTGCTATTTCACGCATTGAATCTGACTAGAGCACAACACTCAGCTTTTTTGGGCTTCTGCATAGCTCTGCATAGAGCAAAGACCACATGCGTTCAAATAGCATTCCAAGGTTCCATAGTTTATCCCAGTGGTCAGCTCAGCTCCTCTGGTCTTTTGCTTCCTGGGACAATAAGTCTTGATGTCATGTGTTGCCAGCCTTTCTTTTCTGGCTTACCTGTCTCTTCCAATCTGTAACATTTAACCTCTGTCTCTACAACACTGCCAAAATCCACTTTTCCCCACTCAGTACAATAGGACACTTCAGTAGTGATACAATGAATCCTTTCTTGTTCATCTGTCTCTTAGGTCTCTCTAAAGTTCCTAAGAATGATTTCATTTTTGCTTCTGCCTCTTCAGCCAAATAGATGCTTGGGCAAGCTTGTGAGTTTCATGACACAGTGAAACAAAACTGATGATAGACTGAAAATTGAACGCATGGTATACCTGTATCTTCAGTCCCTTATGCGTGAATTTAAAACTTCTCTTATGAATTTAAGACTATTATTCCACATAAACAGTGCCTTGTATTTGCATATTTATTTAATTTAGAGCTGGATTTGAAGAGCAAATCATTCTAAGAACAGGGACATTATTTCAGAAGAAAGCATGCCATTACCTGCTGGTAAGCCTGGTCTCATGACTCTTTGGTCCATCAAGACCATTCTTTGGTCTTAACAAATAGACAATTTATTATCTTTGTGCAGTTGTGTCAGAACTATTCAACTAAACCATGGCCTGCCAAGCAAGCATGGGCTGTGTAGTATCATGAAGCATTGCAAGCATGATCTGTTTTGAAGAAGGTACCTATGCAGTGCTAAGTGATACACTGTGCTTCATGCCAGTGCCTGAGATTTGTGTGACAAAATTTCTCTAACAGAAAAAAGAAAAGGAAAAAAGCCAACAGGGACTACATGTCCAAAGTTTATGCCCTCTGCTTAGCAGCCCAAGGTAGTGACTATAACTAAAGATACACACAAGAGTACGTAAAAGATTGGATAGGATAGCTCACCAATGTCAACTCATAACTCTGCAGCCACGAAAAAAAAAAAAAGGCAAATAAGCCATAAATGAAGCAAATAAGGTGAGCATATTGATTTGAGCGGGAACTCCCTGTCTGGCTAGTCAGACACACTCAGACCTGGATGAGGCTGCTCCAGTTCACCTCATGAGCTTGTCTGCTCTGAAAGCCAAATGTCCCAGCTCCTATAATAAGAGCTGGGTTGTATATACAAGAGCAGTTTCTCTCTTTTGATGGACAAATAACCCTTCATCAACCCCTTAAGGGCTCCATGAGACACTTTAGTTATAAAAATTTGATGGACAAATAAAAGACCATAGAACAGGAAGAATACTTTTGTTAAATTAATTCTGTTTTACTAAAACACTAAGAAACTGATGAAGAGCCACTTTACTATTAGTAGTAGCTTTGCAATTGTGTGGTGGAAATGTAATAAAATGTGTAAAATCATAAATTTAAGTCTTTCTGCTATCTCATACTTTTAAGCTAAAACTTAAATTTAAATTGCTTATATTTCCTTAAAGTGTGGGGAACATTTTATGAAACTCTTTATTGTCTAGAGAAAGACTGTTGGCTATCTGCCTACTCCTGAGGGGTTAATAATCAAAAGCTGAAAAAAAAAAATCCCTTTGAGGGCATTCCACATCTTAGGCAAAGAAACGTGATAGTTCCCATTTACAGTATGTGCTTTATTCTGAGGTGAGGTAAGATGGACTATTTGTGCTTTGCTAGGTCACATAATTAGGCCATATTTTGGTCAATAAGGAAATGCTGTTTTGACCATTAGACTTGTAGTCTGTTTATCACAACTGTGTTAAAACACAATTTACATTTGCAGATAGACATTAACAAGAATAAGTGTAGGAAAATAAATAATAATTTTAAAATATCCCTTAGATTCAAATGGAATCAGAGTCTTGAATCTGACTTCAACAAGGAAAATATCTTGACTTCTGTCAAGAAAGACACTAGTTCTTCACAAAGGACTGAAAAGCTGTCTCCTCTGGTTTATTCATTTGAATACAGCTTTTACATTTTCAGTTTAAGATGGTATTTTAACAGTCCACATTTCTAAATCACGGGTGGTGATCTGTGAGCACATACCCACAAGGTGTAACTCCAAGACTATTCGTGCCAGAGAGAATTTATCTGTTCAAATTTTGTGTCATCATGTGGCTTCTGGGTCTTCCATGAAAGTGAAGAGTATTTTTATTATGCTGGAAAACGGAAGTTAGTTTTAACACCTCACGGTGACCGCATAGTATCAGGACTCACATTTGAGTGCCGCAGGGGGGTGAGACATGTTTTTTTACTACGTTGCTGTCTGTGTTACCTGTGCCTGTCGCAACATGCTGGGCCTGAGGGGACCGTCCTGCCCCTACACTCCGTGGGGCCGCTGCCGGCTCGGGACCGCCCTGCTGTCCCGGGGCTGCCGGCAGCCCGGCCCGGGGCCTGTCCCGGCCAGGAGCCGCCACCTGCGTTCCGCCTCCCGGCCGTGCCCGGCCCCGCGGGGCGCCGGGGCGGAGCGGGACCCGGCCCGCCCCACTGAGCCGCAGGTAGGGCAGCAGCCCGCGCCATCCCATCGCGTTCTGTCCGCGGTCGGAGTCTCCGCGCCGCCGGCGCTGGCCGATGGATCCCGAGGTGGTGGGGGACGAGCTGTCCCGCCTGCGCTCCCTCTTCCTGGCGTGCGACGCCAGCGGCTCGGGCCGCATCGAGCGGGAGGACTTCGCTGCTCTCTGCGCCGAGCTGCGGGTGCAGCCGGCCGAGGCCGAGGCCATCTTCCAGCGCCTCGACAGCGACCGCGACGGGGCCATCACCTTCCCGGAGTTCGCCCGTGGCTTCCGCGGCGCCACGCGGCCGCAGCCCGCTGGCAGCGAGCCGGAGGGCGAGGACATGGAGGAGGAAGAGGCGTCAGCGGTTTGGGTCGCCGCGGGGCTGGAACAGCCCTGGAAGGACTTCGAGGTGCGGCTCGGGGACGAGGCGAGGTACATCCCCAGGTAAGGTCCGGACCCGCCCGCTCCGTCCCACCCCGACCCCGGTGGTGGAAGCTGGTCCGCGGCCCCGGGGTTGGCGGGCTGAGCTGTGGGCACCCCGGCCGCGCCGCTGCCGAACTGGCCCTGCCGTCCTGCGGGGCGGGAACGGCTCTCCTGGCGGAGCCGCTGCCGGCGCTGATGCAATCCTGGCTGGGGAGCAGCCGAGTAGCCTGACCCCTCGCCCCCGTGCCTGCAGGTGTAGAGAGACCTCCGCACACCTGCTTCCCGGCTGGGGTGGTTTCCAGAGTTGTTCTTCCAGCGTGCAGCCGCTCCTGGCTTCCTCTGCTATGTTATGCCAGCGACTCACGTGGGAAAGTCTGGCTGCTAGAACGCACGAGACGTAAAGTTCTGCCAGCTCCGCAAGAGTTTTCTCCTGGTGTTGTTCCCCGACAGCCCCCAGCATTTTTCTTCCATCCCAGTCAGTCCTTTCCTGGTAAAGGCTGACCAGCAACATCGTTGCCTCCACGTTAACCGTGTTGGTTAATATGGCCCTCTATGTGATGAGCTTACTGAAGTTTGTGAGAGTCTTTGTCCCCGGTCTCAATGAATTGAAGACAGCTGATGGCAGCTTTGTTGGAGAGTAAATCCGTTTACCACAGGTCTGTCACAACCAGTACCGGGCTGGTTGCAATGTACAGAGATGCATTTTGGTGACTCTCAGGAATGTGCCTGAAAGCTGAGGTGCTCAAAATTAATTTGAAAATGTTGCCCATAAAAAGTACAGAGTGATTCTGCTTCATTTTAAAATTGTAATTTATGATGGAAAACAGGTAATCTGAGTTTCAGGACTTGGCAGCTAGTCAAGAGAGTTTAAAAAAGTCATGCACGTGAATATATCTCCATGTTGTTTCTATATAGTGCTCTTTAAATTCCTACCTATACCAGTTTGGTTCCAGCAACGTTAAAAATATTTTGGATTATGAGGCGAAAAGTTTCTTCAGAAAATTTTTCAGCTACTTAACCAACTAGTCATTTGTAAATCCGGAGTAAATTTTTTTTTTCTTTCTGGAGTAATACTCTTTAGTCTTACTGAACTGCCCCATTTCAGTCAGATCAGTATTTTTGTACAGGTTTTAATTTGTTCATGGTGCTTTCCTCGTTAGACACTTACTTTCTAAAGAGGAAAAGACTGTTTGAAAGCTTGCAGACACAGTTAATAACCTGAAGTCAGAAACTCAATGGGAACTGAAAAAAAATCTGACTCGTGAACAGTGGTAACTTGTGAAAGCATCTGTCTCCTCTTGGTAACAGCTCCGTTTCAGTATCTTGGTTACTGTTTGCAGCAGCAGTTTCAGTATAGTCTGATTGTCTAAAAGGATAACAGGAGGGGGAACAGCTTTAATTTGCTCCACTATGCAGACACATCTGGTAGTTTTGCTGAATTCATCATGACATAATGTAATTTGTGTTATGGTTCTTTTCCATAAAAACTGAAAACAACTAAGTTTTGATGGTTAAATACTATCAGGTAGGCAGTAGTTTGATGTAAATATTTCTTATTCAGGTTCAGATTTGAATATCCTTCACAGTTGGCTGTATTTATTAAATGTGTGTTGTCAACTGAAAAACAGTGTGCCCTTTGTTTTTTTTCTCTCTCATCCTGAAGTGATAGAACCAGGTCTGTTCTACAACTCAACTTTTTTTCCATTTGTAGCCTATGTCTTTTTTTGTTGAAATGTCTGTGTAAGGTTTTTTCCCCATGTGAGTAGTCCCACTAAAATCAGTAGGACCACTTACATTAATAATTAATAAATTGAAATTCTTTGAGGAGTCTTAAGCAGAAGAGTATAACAAAATCAAGTGAAGTACAAGCTGGAGTTCAAAAAAGATATTTTTCTTTTTGTTTAAGTTATTTACTTTGTTTTAGTTGTTTGTCATTTCAAGTTTTTATTCAGAAAAAGGCAGTACTTTGAAAACTAGAACGGACTTGGAGCACACCTGAGTCTTCAGTGCTGTAAAAGAGTTGGCATTCTTATATTGGGATTTATTGCTCTTCATAGATTAGTTGTGACATTGACATCTGTGAGAAAAGTAATTACAAAGGAGAAACTCCTCAAAGCCAGATGAGTGCAGTTGGGAGTCCATGTTTTTTTTATCTCAGTTGTGTAGTTTTTATCTTGATAATTTTGGGGTTCAGTTCCTCAAAATGCTCTGCCTTGTGGCCAGAGATTACCAAGACACTGGCACAAGTGCTGTGATGCTGTTGGGGTTTATACAGAGAGAAACAAGGCATAGCAAATGGAAGTAGTGAGGTAAGGGTTGAAGTCGGGAGAAAATGCCACAGTAAACACCTGTGGTCTCTGTCGCTCCTCAGCTTGAGTGAATACCCATGGAAATCAAAGGGAAAATTTCCACATGGTTCTGTCTCCATTTCAGAAACTGAAAGTTCAGTTTCTGTGACTGAACTTTTAAAAAGCATAAATACCCTCCATAACGAGGTGTGAAACCCAGTAACAGCTCTGTACCTTGCCCCAGTCCTCAGTGTAGTAGCAGGCATTTAATGCAAGACACTGCCAGTTACTAAAATAAGCATATATTACAATACGCATACTTTGTATTTAATTACTTTTTTGCAAAAGGCAATATTATTATGGGATGGATCATATCTCTGCTGTTTGGTGTTAACAATTGCGCAGCCCTTTAAGATTATACTTCAAAAGATTCAAGTCTGTGCTGAAGCTGTAGTTTTATTGTTTGCAGTTAAACAGGCAGAGGCACATTAGAGTCTCTTTACAGCCTTGCTGCTTTCCTCCTCACTTGAACAGATTTTTTTGACTAAATTAAGTTGGATTTCTTGGTTAGGTGGTTACTGTGAGTCAAAGTATTGTTTGCCTTAGCCTTTACTTGTGCTTGGTGGGTGATTTGCCTCTCGGAAAAAAAATGGTGGAAGGTCTTTGCGGGCTGATAACCTAATGTGTGAAGTCATACTTAGGTGGAATCGTACAGAGGGTTGTTTGTTCTTTTCCTTCTTGTTGCTGTTTTGATTTGTCTTTAATTTGATTTAAAATGCAGCTACCCTTCTGCATTGTTACATTTAATCAGAAATAGTGAGTAATTAAACATAGAGTCATGCAGTGCCTTTAGTTTATATGTATTTATAGTGAATTGCCAGCTGGAGATCTGTTTTATTGAGAAGTCAGCCATGTTCATTAGTTTATTCTTCTAGGAAGTATTTGCAATGGTACAGGAGTGGACAAAAAAGAAACTTACCTTTTTGGTGGTCCAGACAGTGAGTGCTTCAGTGCACTGCCACACTGGAGATATTTAGCCCTTGATGGTGTTACTGGACATTGCATTCTTTCTTGTGGCCAATCTCAGTTTGAATTTCAGTAGCAAGACTAAAAGGTTCCCTCCATGCTCCTAATAGACAGATCTTTTCCTTTAAGTGTGTGGGAATGTCTCCCTAATGGCAATCCTTTCCATTCGTCAGCTTGAGCAAGGAATAATCTAACATCCTCTGACACTACAAGAAAAATCCTGTACTTAAAAATGCTATGGCATTTCACTCTATATAAATTACAGGCAAAAAAACTTCCCGGAAAACAGATTTTTAAATTTCAATGTCAAAGACTTTAGTCAGGAAGAACAAAGGCTTGGGACTGTCAAAACGACTAAGCCCTACCAGGCAACTTCTGTGCAATATTTGGCAAATTGGATAATCTTATTGGAAAATGAACTAAATTAATTAGAGCATGAATGGGTGGATAAATCTGAAGCAGGAAGTTTGTATCCCTGTTTCAAGTTAAATCTGCTGCCACTAAGAGGCCTCATACTCCATTGCTTTGCTTTTTAGTCTTTGTTTTATTTGTGTGCCTTGTACTTTCAGCCAAGCTGACTATTCATCAGACTCAGATTTCAGTGCTGCCTGATTGTGAGATTTTATGCCTCATACAATTCCAAAGTCTCTTAATGTGATTATGATAACAGTGTGCCCCAAGTCATGTCATCTGGAGCTGTATAAAAAATTTGGATCTGGGGGATGTGATAAAATGAGAAAAGCATGCTGTTCTTAATGTGAGCTACTTAAACTGAAAACAGGCAATGCTCATGGGATATACTACTGTAGTACAGCAAAGAAGAGAAGCTCTGCTACATGAAAAACCCATCCAAAACCTGTCTTGCTCTTGCTGTCATAAATTAGGATGGATTTTCCCCAAAGTCAATATAGAGCACAGTATTAACTTTTGTCAGCAATTTGTGTTTACTTCCATGAGATGAGGAGCCATGATGTCAGAACTGGAGAGGTTTCCTTGGAAGTTAAAGCATGTTCCCTGGAGATGTGATAAAGGCAAATCCTGGAGAAAACCAAATGCTATGTCCTTTTTTTTGCCACCATGCTGGAGAGGGGATCTCTTCTGCGGTAATGTTGTCTTTTAGTACATATCATGACAGGGGTTTGAGAGATGTGCTCTGCTGGAAATGTGCCTTTCTATGAGCTAGAAGACTTTCTGAGCTACCTTAAGTTTTACTGCTTTTCTGATTTTTGCTTTAATCCAAACAGCATATGTGCCAACTAACTTAAGCACTGTAGCATTCATTTTCCTGGATTATTTTCCTGGTATCATCATGTGATCATTTGCCATAATATCTTTGAGGTGTTCTCCTTATCCACAGACTTAATCTTTCCCTGCATGTCCCACAGACTTTTCCACTGCTGCTCCACTGGCTCTAAATCACACCTCTAAGGGAACAGCATTCATGCCTTGGAAACATTAAAAGTCTTTCTTCTGGGAATCAGTCCTTGGCTGGGCTGTATCATCTGGGGGTTACTGATTTGATCATCTTCTTTTAATGCAGCCTGTTTCTGAAGGGGCAGATACAGAAAAATAAAAGGTAGTTTTAAAAAACCCATAGTGCTTCAAGTTCACAAATATTTTGAATTTTGCACCATGGTAAAGTTCTGTGTAATCTATTTTTCCTTCAGACAGTCAGTCTAGAGAAAGTGTTAGGCACTCAGCTGTGACAAAGTTAGATCCTTTCCAGTCTGTTTCGGATTTGGTTGTTCTTTTCTGCTGACTGGTACAGTGGCACATCCAATGTGTCTGCTTTTCAGAAAAAACTACTTGATTTCTTGGAGGCACACATAGGCTGTTGGTCTCCAGTGTAACAACAGTTATCAGATGCATAATGCTTGAGCTTTGTTCTGTTCTGACTGCCCAGCTCAGACCTTCCCAGCTCAGACCACCTTGTGCTTCATCTCATGTCCATACTAGAACAGAACTTCTAAAAGTGATCAGAGTAATTTTACCAGCTGACCTACAGTAGAAAGTGTAGAAAAACCAAGATTAGTGTTCTAAAACCAAGTACTGCCTTTAGGGTCAGACTGGGTGGCCTGTGTAATACAGTGTATTTTTTCTGGCGACTACACAGGGAGCACATGTAAGATACTGAGCAACTTTGGAGCTAATATTAGTTGAAAAATTCCATCATCTTTCTCTGAACTGCATTCAGAGTGTGGATTATGAGGCAAATGGTCGCTGTAAAATCAGCTAACCAGAAATAATACTGTGAACTGATAAGAATTAATATAGCTGTGTGGATTAAAGGAGATTATTACTCATATAATTTAAATATCTGATATCCCCAAAATCAGTGTTGTGGGTTTTTTGGTGTGGGTCGTCTCCCTGCCTCCCTTCTTCTCCTCTTCTATTCAACCATAGTATTTTAAATCTATCATATTAGAAATTGCATTATAATCAGAGCAGTTTTATTTTCTTTATGCAGTTCTTGCAGGAACTCTCTGAAACCGTGTGAATACTGTAACTTTGCTTAAGTTAACTCATGTGAAGCTGTGCAAATATTGACTAATTACTCTTACTAAGTACTAATTTTACAGATGGTTTATGTTATAAAACCTTTGAGATGAGGTAAGGTAAAGACAAAGTAGCCCTTGGCCACAATGCTATACTTTTTGTGGATTCCTAGTGTTTGGTGTCTGCTCTTTGCAGAAGCAACAGAAATAAATACATGCATGATGAGTAGTATAACCATAATGCCAGATGAACAAAGTGACAAACTTTCATGCTATATATTAGAAAGTGCTCTTTCTATGCATTAGTTTTTATGAATACCTTTAAGCTCCACACTAACACAGTTGTGTTAGTGTGGAATTTACAGATGTGCACGTAAATACACTGAAAAAAAATTAGGATTTCAAGGAAAACCAGTTTTGAAGAGCAAGTCCAAGCATTTGAGATTAATTTTGCTGAAACATTTTGTCTAGCAAAACAAACTATATAGAGTTCAAGTCAGCTTGGTGAAATACATTTGTAAAATCTTCTTTGATAATTAATTTTGAATAACTAATGAATTTGCAGAAAGAAATAGCATGTATTCAAGAAGACGTGACAACGAACAAATTGGGCAATATTCATTGCAGCTAATCTGCCCTGCTGCAGCGGTGTCACTGATAGTCACCAAAGCATGTGAAAACAGAGGAATGATTAAAAATATAAAAATGGCAATTTGGAACAAATAATCTTCAAATACTAACTGCATGTTGATACAGAGTCCATATAATTGCCACTACCTACCTTCATCATGGATATTTTGAGTGACTAAATCACTGACAGTCTTTCCAGATCATGAAAGTTGTATTACATCTTCCTAAACCATAGGTGGTTAAGTAATCCTGCTAATTTTGTTGCATGACTTTGATTTTGTTGTTGTGTTTGGTGGTTTTTTTATGATTTTTTTTTTTTTTGGTTGATGTAGTAGTTGTGATGCTTTTTAATTGAGGCATCCTGTATTGTTGCTGTAGAAGCACTCATACAAGTATCATTGAGAGTTTCAGTGACCAGCTGTGATCTTTCCGGACTCCTTCCTGGTTGTGTTTGTATGGATGTTGGGTATGGATACTTCTTAAGCCTAAGTACTGTTTCTTAAAAGTGTGTTACTGAAATGTTTTGAATCCAGCTGGGTGGTAGCTGGTCATTGGGCTAAAAAGGGATATGAAATACAAAATTTTTTTAATCCCAGAGGGAGAATAAAACCTCACAGTAACTACTTTGGGTTTCTGACAACTGCATCTTAAGGCAGACTTAGCTGTGTGGCAGAGGGTCAGCATCACAGGCCTACTGATTTCTAGCCTAAGTTCAGGCATGTGTATTTCCAGATCACAGAATATTCTGAGTTGGAAAAGACCAACAAGGATCATGAAGGCCAACTCTTAAGTGAATGGCCCATACAGGTATTGGACCCACAACCTGGTGTTGTTATCACCATGCTCTAACTAACTGATCTCAGTTTTGCACATACTTCAAAAAGAACCACAGAGTAGTTATGATTGGAAGGAGCCTTTGGAGATCTTCCAGTCCAACCTCCCTGCCAAAGCTGGGTCAGCTAAGAGCAGGTTACACAGGAATCTGGCCAGGTGTATTCTGAATGTCTCCAGAGAGGGAGACGCCACAATATCTTTGGGCAGCCTCTTCCAGTGCTCTGCCAGCCTCAATGTCAAAGAGACTTTTCCTCATATTGAGGTGAAACTGTCTCTGTTTTAGTTTAGAGCCTTTGCTCTTTGTCCTGTTGATGGGCACCACTGAAAAGAATCTGGCACCATCCTTTTGGCACCCACCTTTCAGATATTGATATGTGTTAATGAGATATTTATATGTGTTAATGAGATCCCCTCTCAGTCTTCTCCTGACTAAGCAGGCCCAGTTCCTGCAGTCTCTCCTCATAAGAGGGATGCTTCAGACCACAAATTATCTTTGTGCCCCTCTGCTGGACCCTCTCCAGCAGCTCCTTGTTTCTCTTTTAGCGAGGAGCAGAACTGGACACAGCGCTCCAGATGAGGCCTCACGAGGGTGGAGGCACAACTCCCTCAACCTTCTGGCCATGCTCTTCCTGATGCACCCCGGGATACCCTTGGCCCTCCTGGCCTCAGGGGCACTGCCAGCTCATGGACAGCTTGTGATCCACCAGGAGTCTCAGGTCCTTCTCCACAGAGCTGCTCTGTAGGAACAACCCCTGGCCTGTGCTGGCTCTTGGGGCTGTTCCTGCCCAGGAGCAGGACCCGACACCTGCCCTTGTTGAACTCATTAAGTTTCTCTGCCCAGCTCTCCAGCCTATCAACGTCCCACAGAATGGCAGCAGAGCCTTCAGGTGGATCACTGCTCCCTCAGTTTAGTGCCATCGGCAAACTTGCTGAGGATACATTCTATCCCTTCATCTGGGTCACTGATAAACAAGTTGAACAAGACAGTTCCAGTATTGATCCCAGAGAATGCCACTGACTACAGGCCTCTGGGTGGGTGGATGCTGGATGCGGTCCTTAACAGTTTTTTTAAATGCAAATCATTAATTGAATAAATATACATCTGAGGAGTTCTTTAATGTTGCATTATTTATGCAGAGTTTGTAGCATCTGATGATCAGATAAATCTGTTCACTATTGCTACTGCTTGTGAACGTCAACATTACTCTCTTTAGAATACATTTTGAAAAAGAAATTGTGTACATACATTGGAAGATATTTAACTCACTAAATACAGGTAATACAGGATTAGCTTTTGTAAAGGAAATCCTTTGCAAGACAAAAACCACAGAAATTTCTCAGGCATCAGTAAATCTTTATCTCTTTGTCCTGGTTTTATGTCTCTCTCTATCTCAAAATGAGTGTCAACTTTTTAGCTGGAGACATGGTTCATAGTGTCCTGAAGTTGTTAAATTGTTTAAAAGGGAATTTGAGCTATGGTAAGAGTTACGGTACTGTTTTAAGTACTTCCACCTTCAGTGGAGAAATCACATACAAGAAGCAGAGTGCTGCAGCATTGATAATCAAAGCTGTGGAATTGCTTGAAGTGAGAAAAAAATGAAGAGAATGAACACTTGTTGAATTGCACAATTGGTGATATCATGTGTATGGTGAAGGTATTAAGTAGCGCTACCTCTACTGAAGACAGGAAAACTTTAGCTGTCTAACAAGGAGGATTGTTTTCGAAAGCTTGAAGGAGTTCAAGCTTTCGTTAGCAGCAAAAAGAGGGCATGTATTTGCGATGTTAGGTATGGTGTTAGACTTGAACTTGCAAAACATTGTTTCTGGTTGTATTTCTGCTTCTGATAATGTGATTTCCTCATTACTGGCCTGTTTTCTCCACCTTTCTAGACTTCATCTTCTCTGTTCCTTTTTTCCATTTGGTTTCTAAGTCATTGAATAGGTGTTCATGTTCTAGCATAAAGTCTATGTCAGTCACATTCAGTTTTCTTTAGGACAGCTAAATTCTGTTTCAGAATGTTTTCTGCTGTGTTGCCTAATGTAATCCAGGAGTTGGAACCTAACATGTAAAACAAAGGTTTGCATGACGTACCAGTATCATGAACAGAAATCAGTGCTATTTATGTAGTAGACTTTGTAATAGTGATTTGGCTCTGACGCGATTTTTTTTTTTTATCTTGTAAAGGTTCTTTGCTCTGACAATTAGAACAGTATGCAATCTGTGTAAATTAGTCTAGATTAAAGAGAAATCAGAATATACTATTCCTGCATTGAGGCAACTTTTCACTATGAATTTCAGGAGAGCTTTTAACAATTAAAACCAACAGAAATACTTTCTTTCTTCTTTAAGAGATATATCTGTCATTTTTCACATGAGAGTCATGTACAGAATTAACTTCTTATAATGACAAATTTATTTGGATATAGACCAGAATAATTTCTGTGAAACTGAAGAGCTGCGTTCTTATTTTGCTTGCAGCCCACCTCCCTCTACCTCCTTCCCTTTTAACTTAAATAGTTGGCATTCATACCTGTTTTCAGTTCTTAAGCAACCTCCTGCAATCTTAGGTTTCTTCACAGATTATGATTAACATTACAGCAATCAAGAAACTTGATGTACATTATGGGTTACTCCAGTGGCATTCTCTTCACTACTCTATGAGCAGAAGTAAAAAAATGACTTCATTAGGCAGTTTGTTTGTTTGTTTGTTTTTCTTTTTTTTTCAGTAGCTGTATTAAAGTGGAGAAGTGGAAATGGTAAACATAATTTAAGGAATTTAGACATGCTGTACTGAGTGTTGAAAGCCAGTATCTAGCTTGGTAAATTTTAAAAATTGGCAAAGAGGGGAATATTTTTAATTTGTAATAAGTTTTTCAAACCTGTAATACAACATTGTTCCAAGTAAGTGCATTAAAATGTTCATATCTCTCTTTTTCAGACAAGAGCAGGTCAGTGTTCTGTATCAGAACATACACATAGCAGAACCAAGATTAATCCAGCCATATGAGCATGTCATTAAGAACTTCATCCAAGAGATCAAACTTCAAAGCACAGAGATGGAAACTCTGGCCATAGCGGTAAAAAGGTATAGTGAATTGAGTTTCTAGTTCAGTTCTGCAGTTTCTTTTTTATTTCTCTTCTCATGCTTTTTTTTATTAAACTATTGAGAGTTAATGACATAATATGCCATGCAAAGTATTTCCATAAACTGAGTTCTGAAGTTAGTGTGCATACCCTTGTGCATAAGCACATATAGTGGCCTGCAAATGATTGGCTGTTCATACTTTCAATAAATTTTGGATCAAATTTTTGCAGACTCTGTTGTTAGTTAAATGCCTTAAAACATTTTTGCTCCTCTTCCTTGGCTGCAGCTTTGAGTTTTATCATACACGTTCTTTATACTTTCATTTTAGAAATCTTATTTTTGCTTCATGAGCTTGAAGGACTGTATTTACCAGTTTTAACTACTTGGCTCTGTCAGTCTCACATCATAACTGCCAAAACCAAGCAGATTATCTCAGAACAGAGATCTTGTATGTGTGGGTGATGCAAGTTGCTTTTGAAGTCTCTTCATAGGATAACAAGGGGCACCTTTCATCTTTGTAAATTAATTTTAAAAATGCAGATATATTTAATGCTAATCATCAGCTTGCAGCTATTATTTAAAATCTAATTTGCCAGTATCTTCAAAATAATTTGGGATTTATGTTCCTAGCCACACCAGTTTCAAGGTCTGGTCAATGTTAAAGTGTTTCCCTGTCTTTCTGTCTAATTTGTTTCAGTTGAGGTGGGCAGATGTGTTTCACATAGTGTTTCTTTCAAGCTGAGGGGCAATTCCTAAGAGAATATTTTCTTCTAAATTTTAGAGCTCAGGACAAAGCAGCAGTTCAACTCAGTGAGTTAGAAGAAGAGATGGAACTACGGATACAGGCTGCAGAGCATAAAGTTAAAAAGGAAGTGAGTGTTTTATATTTACAGCATTTTATAATTACTGAACTCTCAGTGATCTTAAGCAGGATTGATGGCCGTGTATGGTTTTGATCCTCATGGACTGGCTCAAAGCTGCTGTAGGCAGGGCCTGGATGAAAAAATGCTATATAGGAGATAAAAAAATGAATGATCTTAATGATTTCCTAAATAGGAATAATATCTGCATAGGTGTAATAAACCAAGAAAAAAAAAGTCTCTCCCTTTTGTGGGAACATCCTGGCCAAGAAGACTTTTTTTCTGAGACCAGTAGTGGAAACGGACTGGAGAAAATTATATGTCAGCACTAAAGAATGCAATTTAGTTATCCTAGTAAAATCATTTATGTATAATTTAATGCTTTGATTATTTGGTCCTGCTTTGTATATCTGCCTGGAGTAATGATCTTTCTTTCCTCCATTCTCCTGCAACTACATTTTAGTGACTTAAGAGAGGGTAACTGTGATAGCAATGTGTGAGGGTCTGGGCCCCTCAAACTTAATGGGAAATTCTGTTTTGATCTGCTCAATTTTAGCTGTTGTTTCAACCTGCTTGCAGTCTGTATGAAAAGGAGTAAAAATCCTCTTCTCTTACCCAAGGAGAGATATATTAGAGCCACATGTGACTGCATAATTCAAAGGAGCAAGACCAGCTCCCTGGTTCATTTTGAATTGTTACTACATTCATTCAAGATAAGCCAAACTTTATATGATTTGTGAAAGTGTTTTAATGAGGGCATAAGAAATGCATTAATTAAAAAATATACTATTGTGGTCTTCAGGGCAGCCAGGACAAGGGTGAGAGATGGAGAAATCTTGACTGCGTGTTTCAGAAGGCTGGTTTATTATAGTATGATATATCTTATATTAAAAATGCCGCACTAAAACTATACTAAAAGAACAGACAGAAAGATGCATCAGAAAGGCGAGACAGGAATAGAATGGAATGTATAACAAAGGCTTGTGACTCTCAGAGAGTCTGATGCAGCTGCATCCTTGATTGGTTATTAAGTAGAAACATCCAACATGGACCAATCAAGGAAGCACCTGTTGCATTCCACACTAGCAGATAATAATTGTTTACATCTTGAAGCTGAGGCCTCTCAGCTTCTCAGGAGAAGAAAATCCTGACAAAAGGATTTTCATAAAATATCATGGCTACATACTATGGGCATAATTATTGCTTGGTCAGACACGTGGTTTACTGAACATCTATATATATTTGCTGTGGGTTCTTTCACCAGGGTACTTGGACAACCAGAAGTAACAAAGTGCTGTCTGCCAACTTGCTAATTTTAAGTAGTTCACACTAATTGATATGTGAAGGTAAATGGTATTCTGATAGATTTACTTCAAATAGCTTTTTTCCCTATACAGGAGGAAACAGTCCTACCACACCATAAAAGCCTATTGTGTTCCAAGAAACAAAACATAAAAATCTTAAAGATATCACACCTGCAAAAAAAAAGTGTGGTTTAATATGTTTAACTAATGGTAATGCAGCTCTTAGTAGAGATAAATTTTCACTTCCAGAGAAGCTAAGTTGTTAATGTTTAGAAAAGGAATACGTTTTCTATGAAAAATGACTGTCTCAAAAAGTGATGAATCACTGAAAAAAACACTGAATACCCTTTTTCACTGTTTTAAAAAGATGACTGGGATTTGTGTGTTTGCTTACTCTGAGAACATCTACACTTATGTACTGGCATTATGCAGAAGTCGATCTTCTATGTATTATCTGCATCTAGTCTGTATTCTCAATCACCGTTTGCATCTAGCCATAGGTATGAAAGATGGTCTGTTAACTTATTTCTCGCAAGGCTTTTTTCATTTTCACTCCCCAGTGTTCCTTGTAGCTCCTAGCTCCACATACCGCACCTACTAAAACGCCCTGAGTGTAAATGTTAAGTTATTTACTTTGTGGGAATGTACTAAGCTATTAATCTTAATGTCTGCAATCAAGGCTATTGTTTGTCAGAGTGATCTCACTCATGCCACCGGGACACCTGCTTCTGCATGAGCCTATCCTGTATTTTGTTTCTTCAAGGGAAGTAAAAGTTACACAATACTTAGGGTCTATGCAGTTGGCAACGGTAGGGGAATCCAACTTAAATTGATTACTTGGATTACTGTTTTAACACTTGCATGCCAGCGTCACCTACAGGAAATTCTAATTCTGAATTCTAACCAAAATCCATGCCTGCCTCTTCCAAGTGAAAACTCAACCTGTCTTATTGGCTCCACTTCTCAGTGCTGTATTCTGACTTCTTGTGTTGCGAAACTGGAGTCCCTGGGGAGTGACTGGAGTGAGTGAAACACACCAGTTAGTATCACACCACACATATTGTGGTTGATGCACAAATTGGTTTGATACTCAGACTGAGTACTATATACAGGTATTGGTATTTAGACTGAGCACTTGTGCTGGTTTCAAGCGCAGTGAGAAAATTAAACCAACTCCTGTTGTCTCCTTTTACCCCCTTTGCTCCTTCCAGTAATAGAGGAAACTGGGAGAAATCATAAAGTAGAATTACCGTTTACTGGAAGGCTGCAATAATCACAACAATATTAGTAATGTAAGATATACAAGGGAAAGAGAGCATTTTACCTACAAAAGGACATTCACTACTGAACATCTCCATGGGCAGTACTTGGTGCAATCTCTAAACATAGGGCACCCTGCCATGTGCCCTGGTAAAAGATGGCACTGCTTCCATTTCCATCTGCTGAGATCATCCTGGTGGTGTGGGTGGCATTGAATAAACAGCAGTGAAACCACCCCCTTGTCTCTGTTCCTGGGATGGTACCATTTATCTAAAACTAGAGATACTGTCATCTGCTTGCCTTTTACTGGCATGGGCCTCTAAAGTTCTAACACTTGCAAATGAAAAAAATTAAAAAGAAAAACAGAAGTAAAAAAGTAAATGACATTGAGAATGTTAAGCACAGGAATCAGGAATGAAGAACACTGAATGGACCCATATCTTTGCTTTCATGCCACCATTTCATTTCTGTTGAGTGTTTTAGAAATGGACTGCAATTACAGAATCAGAACCTATCTTAAGGAAGGGACAGAATGGAAAGACACACTTGTCTAAGCAAAAAGTATGTACTTTCCAAACTGATGAATGAATTTTTGATAAACATTTGAAACCTGTCTCAACTTCTAATGAGATTGAAAATATTACAGGAGAAGCAAAAAGCTGAAGAAGCACTAAATGAGCTGAAGCGCCAGTATGACACTGAAGTTGGGGATCTTCAGGTGACAATAAAAAAACTTAAAAAGGTAAGTGAGTTGAAGTCTGTTTTAAGAGATCTTGACCTTATGAAATGCCTCCCTCAAGATGTGTAAACATAACTGTAGGTTTCTAATTTAATTTGTATTAGTAAATGGCAACTGCAGATAACTTTTAGGTTGTGTTGTCGTTGTGTGCTCTTGTATTCATGCTGTGTAATTTGTTGAAATACTTAGGAAAGGGAGCAGCAGCTATTACCTGAATTCTTACCTAGCTTAACAATTTTCGAGGTCCATGAAGTTATTAACATTGCAGTTACCTAGTCTTATATTTGGTCCATTAGAAATAGTCCAATATATTGCCACTAAGTATTTGTAATCTATAAATAAGGATGGAATTGGCAACCCAGATACAGTAATTTACGTATAGTGCCTTTTAGAACTCAACTGCAATCTGTTCTTGTAATTTGATACCTAGTAATAAAACAAAATAAAATTTCAGATAGGAATGATGTTTTGGGATATTTTGTAATTTGAGTTTAATTTGACCCTGGTTTTTGCTGTAAGTTTTACCAGAATGCAAGCAAAGTGGGTATATTTTTTGGGTTTTGTATTTAATTGCACTTAGAAGAACATTTGTAGAAATGGAAATTTCTTACAAGAAACACAAGAGCTTCTTGTCCACATACTACATAGCTGTGGTAGTAAAAATTTTTTTATATTTTTTTAAAGTTAGTGTTTATCTCTGTTTCTGTCTTAACAGCTGTCTTCTGTGTCACTAGTTATGAATATTTTATACCTAAAGAGTGCAAAATGTATATCAATTTTCTAGAAAGCCAGTGATTTTTGAAATAATGCTGTCTGCTAGTACATTCGGAAAAACTCTGAAATTTTAAACATTTCAGTAACTGTAAAACCTTTTAAGGATTATTTTTTGTGATTTCCATAAGGTGGGTTTTTTTAAATCAGAACAATCATAATTGATCTGATACATTAATATATTAATTTTGAATTTTTTTAATACTTAAGCTGGAGGAGCAATCCAGGTATGTCAATCACAGAGAAGATGTAGCTGAACTGAAAAAAAGGATACATGATATGTTGCTGGTAAGGGAATATTATTATTATTATTATTATTATTATTATTATTATTATTATTATTATTATTATTATTATTATTATTATTATTATTATTATTATTATCACATTAATTTAGCCTCAGTTTTAGTGTCTACAGTACAGATGTTGTACTTGTGGAACCTGTTTAAATGTATACACATTCTATGTAGGACATTTAGAAATGGCTTGAGATGATGTGGTCCCATTTTTTGTAATTGAATGGAAAAATAAAAGTTAAGAGGTTCTTGCATGATAATTTAATGACTTCTCTGTTGATTTAGCCTTCTTTCATTTTCTTTCCCTCTCTATGCTAAATTTTATAGTGTTTCATTTTTATGTAACTTCGGGTTTTAAAAACTATGGCTTTTATTCTATTGTTACAATATATCAACATTTTGTGGAGGTGACTATGACAGTTAACATCTATCTTCCTTTTTTGAAGGAAAATCAGAGACTTAAGAAAGATCTCTTAGAAGCGCAGACAAATATAGCTTTTCTGCAGAGTGAATTAGATACCTTGAAAAGCGAGTATGCAGATCAGTCTTTGAACACTGAGAGGTAAGTTACTTCTACATGATAATATTTTCACAAGGGAAAAAACAAAATCTGTTCTCTGATGTAATCATTATGTATGCATTTGGCAACTGTTATTTTCTAAATTTGCCTTAAAGGGTAGGGACATGTTTGATACTGTGTCATCAATGCTGTTCATTTTTCTTGTTAAGTTTCTGAAAGAGCAAGTTCTGGCTATGATGCAAACTCTCTCAATCTTGCAATGATATCCATTGATTTTAGTGGGACTTTATTAGGAATAAAACAACAGTACACCATCAGGATTTTTTTTTCTTCAAGGCTTGCACTCACATGAGGATCTGTATGAATTTTATGGAAAATAGTTTTGGAAGCCTTCCATGCCTATCTTAACCATATGTTTTTCTAAAATGAATGAAAGCTAGTTCTAGTTACTCTTTTAAAGGAGCATAAAGGGCACTTTCATTGTGTGGTTATCGTCAGATAATACAAATTATATTTGAAGGGAAAAGGAGACAGTCTCTATGGTTATTTTGTACAGCTTTCATTTTTCATTCACAGTCTTTGTTGAGTTATAATGGCAGAGATTAATGAAGTCACCAAATGATCTATGCATAAAACTGCTCTCAGCATATTTCAGCATAAGTGTAAACTCTGCCAAAGGCAATATGGTGAAAATGTAAAGCTGTCCTGTTAAGTATAAGCTCATTAAAGTTTGGTGTTTGTTTTTGGGTTTTTTTCCCAGGGATCTGGAAATTATCCGAGAGTATACTGAAGACAGAGATAATCTGGAAAGACAAATTGAAATACTTCAGTAAGTTTTTAGAAATTCAGTTTTTTATTATCAAACTTTGTCCCACCATATTTGGGATAAGTATGCAAAAGATCAGGTTGAAATTTGGGGAAAAGTTCTGAGTGAAAATACTGAAATGGCCTAAATTATCAAAAAATGTGTTGTTCTCAACTGTCATAAATATTACTGTGGTATTAACTCTACTTGTGGTACTGACCCACTAACAGTTGGTTTCTTTCCATTTCTTTTCTTATCCCCACTAACTTTCATTTCTTTCTGATAAGCTGAATGGGATTTGAGTCTATCCATGCTATCATAAAAATTACCTTGCTCCTTTTTCTATTGGCTTTGCTTCTCCAGAAACTCCCTGTCTTACTGTTGTCTGGAAAGAGTGTGCAGTATTATATAATAGGTGCACAAGAAGGGTCACAATGAATAGATTTTTTTATATCTTTATTTAAGATCTTTATTCAATATCTTTATTCTAAACAAATTCTTTATTTTAAGCAGATTAATTATATTTGTCTTCAGAATCAACTCAGCAATATTTACAGGGTAATCATTTTGTACAGAAATGACTGGACTAGTTGTTTTGTTGTGTGGGTTGGTTTTTTTTATTTTTTTGTCACCATTCCTACAGTACCTTTTTTTCCACTCAGCTGACCAGAGACCATGCTGTACAAATGAAAATGGGCTTCCTGGGCTGCCACTGAAGCCAAAAATTCACAGTGATTTTTTCAGATAATTTTTTTGAGTATCTGTCAACGTTTTCCTAGTTTCATGTTACTATTTAGTGTTTAGCTAAAAAAAAAAAGGGTTTTTTATAAGTATTTTGAAAAGTTTTGTTTTTGAGGAGTTACATAGTTTTTTCATGTTTTCTTGAGTTCTGCAAATTAAACTGTTTTTCCTTGTTAGATCAGCTAATAGAAAATTACATGACAGCAATGATGGTTTAAGAAGTGCACTTGAAAACAGTTTCAGCAAGTACAACAGATCATTGGTATGTATTTATGATTTTGTTGCATTGTCATAGAAAGTATAAGAATCAACACAGCACATTTAACTGGTACCTCACTGGGTACTGAGAAAATTGAGGTTTTTTTCAGTGGACTCACTGTGGGAATACTCCTGTGTAGTTTTGTTAGATTTAACTTACATTTTGTTAAAAAATTGAAGTTTTGTTAGAGCATAGCTGCTTTCCAGGTGCTTTGGAAAACTACTATTTTTTTTTAATATTCTGTGATATTTAATGAGGTGAATGAATCAACAGTTTCTCTTGTGCTAAAAGGGATGTATCTCTGTTTTGTATGGGCGTGTCCTACCATTGACAACACACTTTCTCAGAAAACTGCCCTTTTTTAATAGCAAGGTCTTAACCTAACTCAAACTTTTGTCTGGGCAAGCCATTGGGAGAATGAATAGCATGGACTACTGATAGAGACCTTAGTCAGACCCTTTTGGGCTCTCAGAGCTGCATTGGAGTTTCTTGTAGCAAATGTCACCTGACATCCTCCAAGCTAGAGAAAGGAAGGCTTGAAAGTAAGAAAAAACCTACTCTACACTGTCATTTCGCAATCCTGTGAAACCTGTTAAAACTCTTAAAACTAATGATTTGGCATCATGAGGAAAGCAGATAGCTTTTTTAGAAGGATGGGACCAGAGTTATGGGCCCACAAAGGCAATACTGGACAGGAAGGAGGACAATAGGGGTCAGGTCACTGCCTGTTTGCAGTATTCCATACCAGTGAACATGAGTGCTTTTTGTTGATACAAGCTACCAGAGCTTCACTACAGATGCTACAATGGATACCATTTCCTACTGTCATGCCTGGAAATATAAATGAGTATATTACCTGGAAGACAGAGGAAGCTGTTTAGAGTGAATAAATGTATGGAGGCACAGCAGAATGTACAAAATACTTTTGTCACATGCTATAAGTCAAGACTTTTCCTTAACTATCTCTCTGAGGAACTAGGAGGTAGCTCTCCTGAAACTAGCCCAGCTAGTGACAGTTCCCCTTTTTTTCAGTAGTCAGCATGCCATGGTCTAAATAAAAAGCTTAGCATTTCAAAATCTTGATGTCAGAGTTTTGAGGTAGTCAATGATATCATCCTCTTGGAAATTCTATTGTCTTTTGTAGTTGAACATGTCTAGTATGTTCAGTATAAAAGCAGTGGTCAAGCCTAAATGCTATAGGTAATAAGCCTTCTGACCCTCAGTCATATGTGAAGTATGAGGTTTAACTAAACATAAGTAGCTAAATAAATAAATAAATAAATATAAAGAAACATATATTAAATACATCCAATTTGTAATTTTGATGATGCACACTTTTTTCCTCAGCACGTCTAGATATAATCCTCTGCGTTCATCAAAGTTATAATGCATTTACTATGTATCTGTTGCAGCGGTTAGCAAATACCTCACCAGGAAGTACCATTTCTAGAAGCAGTCCTAAATTTAATGGTGAACATTCTCCTTTAAACCCACGGTATGACAGGTAAGCCAGGCTTGCTTTTGTTAATTTGAGAATGGCTTGTTTTAGAAGACCAGATTAGTGTTAAGTAACAGACAATAGTTCTGTTTGATTTAGAGGTAATGTATATGATATAGCATATGATCCAAAATATACTAAAGTCAATAGGAATCTTCTCAATTACTTCAGAAAGCTCAGGATAACCCTCTTCAGTAGAAGCCATAAACTTATGAAGTGGTCAGACAGCCTCTTGTCTGGTCTTGGCCTCTTGATTCTAGTTTGAGTCTCAGCCTCTTTCTCTCCAAGCAACTATGAAACTCTTCTGAGGATCTTTGTTAGCCTTTCTCAGTACTTGAGAAATGAAACATTTTTCATTTTATGTTCAGCTTGTGTGCCTTTTTTCTGTCATAATAATTAGTACAAATATGGGCCTGATTGTTCAAATCACCTCATCTCACACTGGCATGCAAGAGTAGTGGAAGCACTTAGATATTAATGGGATAAGAGTACAAAAACAGTAAGTTATCTAAATGCAATTAGATAGAGGTATTTATTTTTGTACTTACTAGATACAGATCATGGATAAGAACTTCCTCATCATTTCAGAGACTCACTTAAGACAGTGGGTAGTGGAGGCAACCCTGAGTGCTGTTGCTTTTTTAAACACATCCATCAGCAAAAATGTGTGTCCTTACTCAATTGATAGATTATTTTGTCTTCTTTTTCCTTCAGTGGTATTCCAAACCATAGAGAGATCTCTAATAGAGGTTTTAGTAGTCTGCCAAAAAGAAAAATATCTTGACTAGGAATGAAATTGACTTCGCTTCACACTTATAATATCCCCATTAATTCAGTACTGTCCTTATTCTGTCTCCTTCTATTAAGAGAGACGTGAATGTCCCAAAACTTGTTTGTTTTCAGTACTTTATCTCCTGACATCAGATCAACATTAAGAGGTATTTGTTTGGTTTGTATACTAACATGTTTTAAGCAATCTGTTCTAAAATGTATTATTATTATTTTTTTTGTCTGTAAGGTGCATCTCAGTCTAACTTGCTTTAAGTATATATGAAATTCCCAGCATTGAACTCATAGTTCAGTGCAGTTGAGAATTGCCTGCTATAGAGCTTTATTTCAGGGGATGCCTGATGAGCTTAACTTTGTTACAGCATGCACTCTTCCTCAGTAATTAATTGATTTGATATAGGCTAGTAGGTGCATGAATGCAAAGACCATGTATGCTTTGATATCCTACAGCAAAGATCACATGCATTGATGTGATTATTCATTAGCCTGAAGGGGTGTAAATTAGATGGTTCTGAAGGTTACTGCATAGGACAATAATGCCACTGTCATCCCCATTTGGCCAGGTTCAGGGAAGAATTCAACTCAGTAACAGCTTCATAATTTGGTGATTTTCCCCAGTGTACTCTCCTGTGTTGTGCCATCACAGGGGAGCCCCTCTGGGAGCAAGCTGTTATTACAAGGATTGATGCTGACCTTGTCTGGTTTAGCAGGTCAGTGCATCACACCTATTCCCAAAAGGGCTTAGCCAGACCCACTCTTCTCTGCTATGACTTGGAGATCTTTACTGCCTCACTTTCGTTGATGCCTGTCCCTGTCTTGCTGAGGGAGCATGATAATGATTGTTGCCATTGTAACCTTATTTATAAGATTGTTTTTTTTAGGATTCACTCTATTAACCTTCCTTTTTCTATGGTTTTATTTGCATAAATAAAACCTTTTTTTTTTCTGTTACCCATACTGTCATTGCAGCATTCATTAAAATCTTTTTATATATTGCAGTATCCAGAATAATGAAAAAAAATACTTATAAAGGAAGGTTGAGGGAAAAGAGAGGAATTCTGTGTAAAAGATTAGGTTTTGCATAGTCTGTCAAACTGTAAGAAAATTATTCAGTGACTTCTTCCACCATTACTGATCTCCTGAACTTGGCTACTCCATCTTCTATATTTATAGCTGTTTCTTATTGGCATGCATGCCTCTGTGAACAAATGCATTCATTTAAATGAGATACAGTATGTCAGGGTCGTTTTATGTCTTAGAGTAGGCCAAAATTTGCTAAAACATCATATGTATTTTTTTTTCTCATGTCTTCATAGTACATTACTTTCTCAATGTTTTTTTAGATAGGCTTTTTAAAATTAACAGTCATAATTACGGAGACTTGGAAAGTCGTCATCAATAACACAGCATCCTAAGCATCCTAAGACATATGATTGAGAAAGAAATTCTTTACAAAGGCAAGATAGGGATTGACATATGTCTTAAACTTAACATTAGGATTTCTAAGAATTGACTGTTCCAGAAGGGCTCAGATTTTGTTGGGAAGAGCAATTATTTATTATTGGGATTTATTATATGGTGTAATTTATTTTTCCCACTCCAATATTTTCTTATTAGGTCGTCTCATTCGTCTTGTGTCGATGAAGATTATGATTCTTTAGCCCTTTGTGACCCAATGCAAAGGATAAACTGTGAAGTTGACAGCTTACCTGAGAGCTGTTTTGACAGTGGTTTGTCTACTCTGAGAGATTCAAATGAGTATGATTCAGAAGTGGAATATAGACATCAAAGGATTTTCCAAAGGTCACAATGTATGCAAGAAGGCTTTGGTGGTGATGCTTCTGATACAGATGTAAGTGCCAGATTTACTTCTTCTCTGAGAAAAGCCTTTGATTGGAGACAAAATTAGCTTCCTGTTTTTAAAATAAAATGGATCTTTGCCTAAAGGCCAATTAAAAGTAAATATTTGGGTCATATGTATTTAAATTAATTAGTGAACATTTTTTTGAGAATGTATAAGTAGTTCTCTTTTTGAATTTACATTTTTTATATGTTTTTGAGGTAATAACTTCATTTTTGAAGTTTTTATGATTTTTGAAGGTTAAACCGTATGCAGAAAGGAGCTCATTTTCTAATGATAAAAAAGTGGCTAGAAATAAATTAGGTTTCTATTCACTTCCTTTTACTGTGCTGTGGCAGTGGAGAAAAAAGCACGTATGAGATAGAATACTGTAGTTCACACATTGACTTACAGACTAAAGTCCTGGAGAATTACAGAAATCTAAGAAGGTGTTACTGTGTCTGTTTTATTGTTAGTAACATTGAAAGAGTTTCTGGGGATTACACAGTAAAAATAATATCAAGCACAGTATAATGTGGGGTTTTTTTAAGGTAAACCTTTTAGTGCATTTAGTAGACATTAAAGACGTTAATCTCTGTAGAGACTTTGCTATGAATAATGTTGATTACAGCTGTGCTCTACTTAATTTAGCTTGAGTAGTAATAGCATAGAGAGTAATGTTTTTGGGGAAATTCTTAATGTTTGCAAAATAAACTTTGAAATAAAGTATTGTCCTAATTGTTTATTGTGACTATGTTCAAAGCTGAAATTTTCTTACAGAAATTAGTTTGCTCTATTAGAGTACTGAAAGAATGGATGCCAAAAAATAAAAAGTGTTAAAAGACAAAATGTAGATTATATTAAACAGCAGAAATGAATGAGAACAGAATTGTCACAGTATTTTGATTAGAAATGCACAGCTGTATCTGGTTGTTTATCTCTGTTTAATTCAAACTGTTAAAATGTTTTAATCTGTCTTAGCTGTGCCTTTCCAGAAAAACATTCTTTTCTCACCAGAGAACTAACTCATGCGTTCAGATTCCAGAGATCAGAGATGAAGAAGCATACAGTCCTGCTAATAGCACTGCAGTTTTAGACTGGAAGCCTTCACGACCAGTTAGTCGAAGCAGCTCAGTTGCTTCAACGAGGAAACACATATCTGCTCTCACCCCTCAGGTAACCAGTTCTTCAGGGGAAAAAGTGGAAAAGAGTGATACAGAGGGGTGGGCTTTTTATGAGTTGTTCTGAGTGATTCTTTGTATTTTCAGTCAGATGCAACTGAATGCGCTCCAAAATACTCCAGTACAGAGAAGGCTTACAAGATTGTTCTTGCTGGAGATGCAGCAGTGGGAAAATCCAGTTTTCTTATGAGACTTTGCAAGAATGAATTTCAAGGCAATACCAGTGCAACTCTGGGTACAGTTGGTGTTCTTCTTAAAATATTGAAATGACTTTCATTGTTATTTTGCAGCAAAGAGGATGAAAAACTTGCCTTTGTGATTGCTTGCTAGGGTTTCTTATGCAGGCTGTGAGACCTAACTGAGTACTAAAGCTTAGTAATAACAGCTGTTTGTAGTGGAAAATAGGGTACTGGTCTAATTTAGTTTTTCTTTATGAAGCCTCTTTCTGAACAGCACAAAGCACCAGAGGAGGAATGTCAGAGTAAGGAACTTCCAGTGTGTGTATGAGCTTTTCTGCATTTTTCATTGCTTTCTTGTTTTCTCAACACTTCCCTCTTTCCTTAGTATTTCATACTATCCTTTGATGTCTTTCCTACTATTTTTTGTTGCAATTTCTTCAAAGTGGTATTGAAGCTTTGGTTTAAATACAGCTAGAAGGATTTCTGACTGACTTCTTCTGTATATTAGTATACTTGTCAGCTAACAAACTTAAGTGTTAAGGATTCCAAAGACTGAATTTTGTCTTCCAATCAAATCATACTTACATGTTTGTTTTATGCCTCTTGTCAGGATTTTTGTTCTAATTTATCTTTTTTTTCCTTGGTATTTGAAATCAAGTTTTTTATAGAACATTTTCACTTCTTTGATAAAACTGTTTAGTGAAATAAAGCAGTGAGAGATCTTGCTTGTTGTTCAGAATGCAGTTTGTATCAATTCTTCTGCGAAAAGGCAAATACATTCAGGGGATTATTAGAGTTCAGAAGTATGGGCATGATTGACTGAAATCTTATAACCTATTAAAAAAGATGAATTTTGGATAAACTGTTGTATATTGCCCCTACCTTTTAATTTTTTGTGGTTTCTTTTAGATTATTGATGGATTATTTTAGACTATATATATGATTCTTTTCAGGTGTGGATTTTCAAATTAAAAGACTAATTGTTGATGGAGAACCTACAGTGTTACAGCTGTGGGACACGGCTGGGCAGGAGAGGTTAGTGATCCTCTTCACTTACTTATTTGAATTCTTTTGTTTGTAAAAGTCATTTGCCTTTTTTCATCTAGCTGAAAAAACCCCGTTAATTGTATTGGAAATATCTGTAAACAGATGCAATTTTTCTCTGCTGAGACCTCAAGACAGGTAGAATGTTTATGTGTTAGCTTCTATGATGCTTGAGGTATCAAGAGAAATGATTTGGGTTCACCGCAGGATTAATTAACTAAATCTGTGTGTCACTCCTTGGCAATACTAAACAATGGAGTAGATGCATATGATTTCTTCTGTTTTTATTCTTTAGCTTTCTTTGTTCTTATACACCTGTATTTTTAAGCGGGCTTTTTCTTAGAGATTCCCTTCCCTTCCTCCCCATCTCCTGTTCTTTCCTTGAAAATCATGGTCCCAATTTGCATTGTATTTAGTATATAAAAACATTTTTCCAAAGACTTTGGAATTTTGCCAAAAATGTCTTTGTATATTGCTGAATTTATATCCATGATTCTTCGTGGATATAAATTGTGTAAAGTTTCCTCAAAATCCTATGACATCTTTCCTTGAGAGCCGTTATTTCTTTACTGACAGCTTTTAGGGCTTGTTAAGAGGTTAATCTAGTGCCGTGGAAGTCAGTTTAATATGTTAATTGACCAAGATTTGTGTTGGCTGTATGTGGCTAGGGATCCAATCAGTCTTCTTCTAATGTAATAAATTTGTGAAGACTATTTTAAAATCATTGTAAATACCTTGTTACTAATCTTGGTTGAGTAGATTTTATGAAGTTCATGACAAAGATGGCTGCAATTGATCATGAAGTCCTCAAATAATTTTACTGGATTTCTATATTTTTCAAAGGAAGTAAAGTGAGCAATCAGTTTAGGAAGTTACGTGTAGGTGGACCATAGAATCATAGAACCATTAAGGTTGGAAAAGACCTAATATCTTAGTGATATTAAACTGAACTATTATTTGATAATGTGGCCTTATAAAAATCTTTACTTTTTTTCTGAAAGATTTCGAAGTATTGCTAAATCATACTTCAGAAGAGCAGATGGTGTCTTACTGCTATACGATGTAACATGTGAAAAAAGCTTTATTAATGTGAGAGAATGGGTGGATATGATTGAGGTAAGTAAGACCCTTCCATATGTTAGAACTTACAAGCTATGGTTCACTGCATTAGTTTTTTTATTTATAAAATTATATTAGATGTAAATTGTAATTATGCAGACTGGAGGCTGTCATAGAAATAAAAGCTACATGGAAGTCCTGAATGTATCCTGACCTACTCCAGTTAGAATTCAATCTGATACATCTTTTTGCGTTAAAGGATGTTGTACAATGACACTCTTCCCATTCATTTCCTTTTGAAATTAATGTGGCAGCACATTTCAGATACCTTCTTGTGGATGGCTTGAATATTCCTTGGAGTCTTTGCACTTTAAACCAATGTATTAGATTCTGTGAATGAGCTATAACTTAAGTGAAATTTTCAGTATTTCTTTCTACTTGTACTTCTTTTTTTTATTTGAATATGAATTTACATTTAGTGTAAGGGGTTTTTCTCTTGTGCTGGGGATGCTTAATAGGAGGGATAGTGGCAAGCAAAATACTTAGTTCATCTTCTGTGAAAGCATTTTCTTTTAGTCATGGTATAGGAGTTGGTTACTTTTCCCTTAGTAATTTTGTCATATAGCATTTAGATGCAGTAACCAATTCCATTGGATTAGCTTAATACATTAAATTCCCTTTTGGGAAACAAAGCTTATGGGAATGGAAACACATCTTTGCGGGCTGACAGTTAAGCTGACTGCTTACATTTTTAGTGGTTTATAGAAAGTTCTCAGCATAGCTTTCATAATTAGTCAGTTTTTTTTCTACTAGCATGCAAGACTTTGTGGAAAGAAGATTGATAGGGCCATGATGATGTTAGCCACTTCTTTGTATTCTGAGCATTCTAGCAATAAGGAAATAAAATTCTCCTTACAGGATGCGACTCACGAGAATATTCCAATTATGATGGTGGGAAACAAGGCAGATCTCCGTCAAGATGTTACAGAACAAGGGCAAAAGTGTGTGCCTATAAACTATGGAGAAAAGCTGGCTATGGTAAGGTCCAAGTGTACTTCATTAGTATAAAAAGGTCTTAGGAATTTTTATCTGAAAACCATGTGAGAAACTAGTTTATGCTCATTTGTCCAAGTCAAGTAATGAGGATTCATGGATACTTTGCATTAAACTATCATGTTTTGATGGTGTTTGCTAAGTTAAATCACATCTCAGTGTCTGCTGAGCTGAAGTTCATTATTGAATCTGAAAGACTTGTCAGTCTTTCTCGTAAAAAGGTAGATGGACAGAAGACTGATTTTTTTCTGGTGTCAAATAGAAGTTGCCAGTTCAAATATGAGGCACACTATTGACTGATTTGTGTCTGTCCAGATTTTGTGTGGAGTATTTTCATCTTCAAGAGACTTTCTTATATTCCTGCCATGTGTGCAGAACAAAAAAAGGAATTCTCTGCTATACATAGAAGTGTGAGCAAGTTTTTTTTGCATGTATTTATATGGGTGAAAGCGATGTTTTGTAGAAAAATAGGAGGAGTCTTAAGGGTCTTGAGTGGCTGAGTGCTTGCACAAGTGCTTGATTATACCAGAGCAGATACCACTTCTGTTACTTGTGGAAAGATGTTTTTTTGGTTTACCTACAATAACCAGATGCTGTAGTTACAGTAGCTAGCAAGTTAGATTAAGTAACCTGCCCTGACCATTTTCTTACTATTTTGCAGTCTTATGAACAAGAAGATTGAGTTTGAGAATTAAGCTTATAATATGGCTTTTATTCAGTTTATTAATTCAGAATATACTGATTATAAACCAGAGATAATTAAAAAACAATTACTGTTTTATTTCACAGTAGTAAAGAGAATGTGTTGGACGATGAAGAGCACTAGAAGAAATCCTGTTCATTTAAATGTATTGTCATTCTTTGTATTATTCAGGAAACAAACATTTGTAATTAAATGTACCCATTCACATGGGAACCATCTCAGATCAGTTAGCTTAACATTTTATTTTCACTCACAGACTTACAATGCACTATTCTGTGAAACAAGTGCTAAAGATGGATCTAATATTGTAGAAGCAGTTCTTCATCTTGCTCGGTAAGTAACTATGTTTCTATTTTCTCCTAAACACGTCTGAGTATATTTTATAAAGAAGATATTGTATGTGACTGCACATAGAAAGATAAACATATAGTTTCAAAATTGTACCAATGCTAAAAAAATTTGAAAAGAATACTCTGTTAAATCATTATAGATAAATGCAAGATGGCATGTATTCTCAGTTTAATGAACTAACATTTTTGCTTGAAAATGTTAGAAAGCTCTCTCAATAAATAATATTTAAACCAGGACTCAGTTTCAGAGCCCACAATTTTAAGAACTGTTTGCTGAGTGAATTGTGATTTTAATTGTACATGGATTTGTTTTCTTGATACTTTCATAATTTATTTTGAAATGTAATGATTCTATGTGTAATTATTTTTTTATTCTTTCAGACATATTAATATGTATTCAGTTTTATTACTGACCATTCTAATTGCATATATTTTCTTTGATGTTCCCTTCTGTAAATTATTTACAGATAGAAATTCTGATTTTGTACATTTAATGCCATGGTATTTCTATTATAGTGTGGGAGCCAAATATTATGATTTTACTACCTTTTCAAACCATTTTTGGTTAAAGTATAATTTTGAAAGGCCTGTAAGAAAGAAGAAGTTATGATTCCAAGAAAGTAGTCTGTAACCCATAATCAATCGTATGTGCTCAGCTTTTAAGTTTGCATTTCTAAAAAACATCCATCAACATGCGTTTTTTCTATGAAAGTAAATTTATATTTGAAACTGAAGTTATTTGGTTTTGTACTTAGAGCTATGAACATACTCTTTTTTATGGTAAAATATAAAAGCAAATAATAAAAACTTCTCAAAAGAAAATGGAAGGTAAATCAGAACATGGGGGAGTTACTAGGTATAAAAAAATACATTTTTATCACTATGAATTGCATAGAAACATCAGTATGATTACCAAGTTGGAAGCTTGTGAGACATGTTGATTCTGTGCTAACTTACATTGAATTAGCTATACAATAGGTGGTGATGAACTCTGCAGCATATAGTGGTAAAAACAGAAGAGTGAACATGAATAGCAATGTGTTGAGTGCAACTTTTTGTTTTTGTTTTTTTTACAGTGAGGTACGGAAACGAAGTGATAATCAAGATGATACAAGATCAGTAACCAGCCTGGCTGGGACACCTGTCAAAAAGCCGGCACTCACGAAAAACTGTTGTAATGTTTAAATGACAGATAATTTTCCTTAACTAAATAACTTGTATTTTTAAAAAACCCAAGCTAACAAAAAAAAAAATCAAAATATTTCAGTAGTGTTTCCTTTTTATAGTGGATTTATACATTTGTGTATTTGGAAGCTACGCATAATGTTCAAAATCCAGACTGTACTTTCTATTCATTCAAGTTTGTGAAATTGCTTCACCTCATAGACTGTTTTTTCACTTTTTAGAAGTAATATTATTCAGTGCAATGAGCTCAGAATCAATGCTACAGTAGTCACTGCATACAATATTGTAATTTATATTATTGTCTCTACCTGAATATTTCTTTATGGCATTCATATTTCTTATATGCAGAATGTAGTAATATCCAATATCACTCACAGGTAAAGAAAAAATTACACCTTCAGTTAATTTAATCTCTTTTTGATCACAGCTGTTTATCTAGTTTTTGCCAGCCTTAAGTATATGTTGATTAAACATTTCTTATGAAAACTCCAAACCATTAAGGTTTTGGAGGTCCAAGTAATCCCTAAGTTTAAGGGAACCAGGTCTTTATCAGGAGAAGACAGTGGCAGGTGCATGGTGTTCTGTAGTAGTTCCTCAAAAGTTGGCTAGTTAGAATGTGTTTAATTTTGAGTGTTGGGGTTTGACTAAGAAGTGAGAAATAGACTTTATAACTGATGCTACTAAGAGGTGAAAGAAACATTTGTCTGGACTACTACAGTTCAAAATTCCAGAGAGAATGTAACACCTGTGATATGTTGGATTGCTGAAATGAGTTATGATCCAATATCTATCTGCCTGTTTAAGATCATTATTATTACTACAGACTGGTACGAGTTGTAATTTTTCCTTTGCTTTTTCAAATATCTTCTATTCAGTCAGTCACTGAAGGATTGTAATAGTACATAGGAGTCTGATTTAATATATGTTTTAATGCATTTTTATAAGATTTAAATCAGCAGGTGAAAGAGTTGCTGCACATGTACAAGTATTTGTATAAATTTTTCAGTAAAAGAGAACCGTGGAATGAACAGCAGTCACTTTAATGCGAGTTCCTTCAACTGATTTTAGAGAAGTTCTGAGAAACTTACCAGGGGGTGGTAGCTTTAGATGTCAGCATCGCTAAACACTGAATTTTGCTTAAAATAGTTCCCAAGAGTTCCATAATGTAGTAAAAAATTATGGGCATTTATACAGTTAGCAGTCAAATTCCAGTTCTTCTTAACTTTCACTGATTTTGATCAAAATAGGATAGGACCTTTTCAAAGCCAGAAAACTGTTGTCTCCTCTGTTTCCATTAGTAAAACATCTCCAGGCTGAAGCCTAGTTCAGTAAATCAAACCTGGATAAAGTTTTATCAACTGATGGAAAAACCGTATGACTAGCAGCTGTTTGCTGCATTTTATCAGCACTGTATGTCAACACTGTATGCCTGTACTGTGTTATCTCTTGTATAAAATGTGGGGATCTGAGAAACAGGATAGTTTGTAATTTACAAATAATAAAAAGGTTCCAACTAAGAAAAGATTTCAACTAAGAAAAGAATTGTTTTTAGGCATCCTTTCAAATCTGTAATCAGAGCAGCTAATCCTTGGGTAATTATCAGAAATTTTTTACCAAGAGGGAGAAATCTAATGCCAGAATGAAGAAGACATTTTATTTCACTGTATTTCACTGTTCAGCCCTCAAAGACAAAACATATTTGGTGAGGGTTTTTTGAAGTACTAGGACAATCTTCACATGCTACCTAATTCCATGCAGGAGATTTCAGGGTTGTGGCGTCTTCCCACACAGCAGTACAGGACGCTTCACATTAGTTCTGAGACTTATCTGAAGCATGTGGCAGAGCATGCAGGACACTCAAGTGTATCAGGAATATGCCTAATCACATACATATTGTTTGCTGTTAACCCTATATTATTAAAAAAAGTACAGCTTCAGTTATCTTCTTTGAGGAGAAAAGCCAAATTTAACTGACTGCTTTGATGAGGGCCTCTTCTGTGTTCTTTGTGTGAACCCTTCCCTTTGACCATATGAATGAAATGGCAGTAAAATTAATTTAGGAAGTGTTTGCAGTAGGGAGAAGAGAGGAAGATGATACAGTTCTTGGTTTGTGAAGTGTGAGCCTTCAACATGGAGGCATTTGCATTTTCTCGGGATAAGGTCAAGATTATAAGTTGTTACTTATGTTCCAAAAATGTTTCTCATTCAGTGTTGTTAGCTTGGAGAGCATGGACTGGGGATCAGTGTTCTACGTGTGTGTCCTGAGCTACTGTGTTTGACCAGCTCCCCGGTCTTGGCCTCCAGTAAATGAGGTGCAATGCAATATTTGCTTAAACATTATTGACACACCTGCATGAGCAAAGTGTTTTGGCTGGATACAGAGAATCACATAAAGTGATTTCCAGGAAGGATTTCTGGAAGTAGTTTGTCCAGCCTTCCAAGGACCCAAGCAGAGATGGACTTTGGCTGGCCCTAGATTTGGTTATCTGTGGGTTTGGGTAGCCAGCCTGTGAAATGCCCCAGGACAGAGGTACTACTACCGTTCTGGGCAACATATTCTCATACTTGTCCTCCTTTTCTGGATGAACATTTCTGTTCATGTCCAACTTCAATTCCCCAAATGACTACAATTATAACAGTTTTCGCCCATTATGTAGAAGAATTTGTCTATAATCTTGGTGATTTCCCTTTCAGTATCTGTGGCTCTCCCTTGGCCTTCTCTCCACCAGTGTCACAACCTCAGGAATATCTCTTGCAAAATGTCTCTGGATTCTGCATCCCAGAATTAGCAGCATGTGTGCATGTGTAGTAATTGCTTTCATATCAAATATTTTTATCATACAGAGGGTGCCATGAGAATATCCATGTTTGTAGAGAGGCTGGTTGAAGGATATAAGTTCAGGGACTTGCCTTGACATCAGTTTTTCCCTCTCTGCAGGCCAGTAATGTTTTTGGTATTTTTGTTTTTCATTTATTTTAATAGCCAAAATCTTATATTATTTAGTCAAATCATGTAGCCTGAATCAATTTGTTAAGTTCTGTAATTTTTTTTTTGTGTCAGATAAAGCAACTTCAGTTTGAAACAGTGTTGTTTTCTAAATAAGATTCAGGGTTGAAGGTTGTTAGCTGTTAACAAAGTTTTACCTTGGAGTAAATTTATGATCAACGTCTAGAGGACTGAAAATGCACTATTAAATGGGGATATAGCTATAGCTCAGTTGGAACTCATTTTAGAAATCCTGTGATGGTCAGCTCCATCATATTTTGAATGTTCACATAATACCGTGTTGAATTTATGTTAAAGCAAAAGAACTTTGAAAAATATTTAAATCTAGAAATTAAAGCATGTATTTATACTTGGAAATATTGAATGCATATTTTTTTCTGTTGTTTTACTTTAAAAGCTTACCTTGTCTTCAGCATAAAAGGTAAAATGGCAGACATCAGCTTTATGCTCTGACATGGTTGCACTATTGTCCTTTGAATGTTTTATGGTTTTGTTTAGTATATAAGAACTGTTCATTTAATCATACAAATTTATTTTTTTTAGTTAGTGAAAGTGTTCCCTAATGTATTTATTTGAAAAGGAAAGGTCTTTTATGTTTTTCCTCATGATCTGTAAATAAATTATTTTTATTCAGTTGACATGGAAACATTATTTTATCCTATATTTTTGGACCCTTTTCAATTGTAATTTATTACACATTTTGTGACAATAATTTCTGTGACATGCTCCAGAAATGTTTTGATCACGGAAGTTCTTGTAACCACTCTGTGCCTGTTTAGCATATATTACTGGCCTAATAAGACAAACTTCAGCTTCTAAGTTCTGTTATGGCCTTACATGGCTTAAGTATTTTTCTGTGTAACTAATTTCGTATTGACTAGAAAATCCTCCGTTAGGAAAAAAAAATTTACAGTTGTAAATCCGTATAAGATGCTAAAATGTAGTTTAAGGAAAATATTTATAGGCCACTCTTTCAAGGAGCATCGTTCAGCTGTTCATACATACAGATCTCCAAATAAAGTAAGTTTTGTGCTAGTGCCGGCAATTCACATATATATCCTTTTAAAGAGGTTTTCTGTTTTTTCCCCTATCAACTGCTATACAGCAATGGTAGGGTAGCATTTTAGGTAAAAAATACTGTAGTCAATAATCCCCAATTCATAAACCAAAGAGAATATATATTCATGGTACTTTATTATATTATAAAGGAACATATTTTCAAGATGTTTCTAGTTGTGTTAGATAATTGTAAAAAAGGACTAATATCTCATGTACAGTTCCAGTGGCCTTCACCACTACCTCTGCCAGTCTTGATACAGTGTGTGATTCTCTAATGCTGTCTGGGTTACCTATGGATTAGAGAAGCTTTTCAGAGTGCCAGTTATTTTATTATTTATCTTCCACTGTATTACTATCAGTCCTAATCCTTTCTTATTGGTATCCTTCGGACTAGTAATACCAATATTTGTCATAAATAATTTTTAAAACTGTTTCTTATTTTGAGGAAACTTCCTGTAAAAGAAAATGTGACTCAATATGTAAAGTGTTACTGAGTCTGTACAAAGAAGTCCTTTCTCTGCAATTCTGCTCCTTGAGTTACGGCTTCGGATAGCTGGACTAATACAAAACTAGTCCTGAAGTGGCTGAGTAACAAATCAAACCAAGCTGTGGAAGTTTCCCACTGAATATAAAAGGAAGTAAAATGTAAAACGTGAATCCGTTTTCAAGCTAGTATGGGGAAGAAGTTGTACGCATTGTGTATTCACCTTTCAATAAAAGTCTGTATGTTCTATAACTAATTCTAAATTGTGAAAAGTTTTTTAAAATTTTATACAACTAAAACTGGATTTAGTGCTGCTTGTCCCTCCTTAAATAACTGATCATTTACTGTAAGTTTGTATATATATATATGTTCAAAACTGATACCTTTCCTGTATTACAAATTACTGTATAATAAAATATGCTTCAATAGCCATTTTTCTTCATTGTATTTTCTTATCAGTACCTACAAACAGCAGTCCAGCATAACATCTATGACCTGTCAGTTTAATGTTGTTGTTGTTCACTTCTGCAGCCACTTGCCTGCAAGAGTCATGCAACCACACACTGGTATCTGGCTGCCTCCAAACTTTTAGCCCCAATGAACAGTCATCATCTTTGAGCTGAGAGATGTCTCTCACTATGATTCTCAAATAAATCTTGCTGTACCTCTTTACAGAGATGCATTAGCCATGCTGTCACTAACCACTAAGATGTGATAGTGGTAAAGTAAGAAAGAAAGAAGATAAGTAGCCCAGAATAACAAGCCTCTTGCAAATATGCTTCATATAACACTCTAGGCATCAAGCAAAAAATACTTAGGTCTACATATATCAAAGACAAAAAATGCCCCGAAATACAAATTAAAAACTGCATCAGGTAAAATTGGCCCATTTAAATGTTACCATGGAATCACAGAATCATGTAAGTTAGAAAAGACCTCAAAGACCGAGTCCATTGGGTAAGACCGAGTCCTGTTTTTCTAAGCTCACATGTGACTTCACTAATGATTGGATTTGGAGCTAAAGCATGAATGTGTGCTGCTTTCTGAAGCAGAACAATAAGCCCTGGAAAGATGGGATGGGGATCAAGGGTATGTCGCTGTCAAAACGTCTTTTTCAAAACCTGATTTCCTTTCTTTTAGAGCACAAGACAACAAATTATTTTCATGTTTGTTTTCCTCTTCAGGTATTTTTCCCTTTTTGTAACCTGTTCTTCACCAGCCACAAAAGCAGTAAGAATTAAAATATGATTTTGCTTTCTTTATTATTTACACAAATTAAAAATTATTGTTGAAACTGAAACATTTAACCATATTTAACACCTGATGTTATCAATGTATAATCAGAAACTATTTTTATAATCTTACATTGGGGGCTATATCTTCTTACTGACATTATTGTCAGCAGGCAATTGTAGTCCACAAGCTAGTGGTGTAATCCAAGGAAAATTAGACGTGCAGCAACAAAAGCTGTTATTACTGCAACAAAAAATACACACCTGGAAGTTTTCTGTTTAAACTTTTCTGTTCTTTTCTGCCAATAATCACAGATATTCTAAGAACTTGCTATTGTTTTCATTTTGAAAAAGGTATTTTAAAAAAATCTTACTTAAAGATAGGAAACAAATCAAAGGCAGAATCAAGGATGTAGTCCTTAAAAAAAAAGGAAAAAATATTCTGAGTTGCTTATTTTTCTTGCTCCCCAGAACAAAATGAGAACTTCCACAAGGACAAAAATTTCTGGTATTTGTACCAGAATAAAAGATCAATGACAAAATGTAAGATATAGGAAAAAAGACAGGGACTATATTTAGTGAACAATGCTGACTGCCTCATATTTGTTTTTCCTGAAAGTAGTTTTCCACTTCAGTCTGTATCCATTCCTGTGGAGTGTTTCCTCTTTGTAGCTTTTAGGGAATTTTTCTTTTCATGTCACAAATTATATTTTTAGAGAGGTAACTGTAGTTGGATTAGTTGGAGAAAATCTTCAGGAATTTTGCAGTAAATTTATCAAAGTTCTCTTTATCATTTGAATAAGTCAAAGTGCCTGAGACTTGCAATGGTTCCACAAAACAAACTCACTTAACATTTATATACTGAATAGATACACATTCTAAGATAAAATAAGGAAGCAAATTAACTCTGAAAGGAAGCAAATTAACTCTGAGAGCAAATTAACTCTGCTCTCAGGTTTTTGAGAGCAGATGGTACTGTATGAAACTATGTAAGTGATGAAAATAAAAATCAAAGCTATTTATTGAGTGAAATGTTTTAGATTAATCTAAACCCCAAACTGTGAATTATAGTACCAGTTTGTGAAGCAGTTGATATTTTCTAAAATATTTCTTCTAGTGTTTATGTTAAAGTGAAGACATTTTTCTGGCACTATCAGAGCTGTAATATTAAATTTTTCCATAGCTGAGTTCTGGACCACAAGAATCCTAACTGAACCATACACAGCCCTTGCCAACTCTTGCAATTCTTATTCATTATACTTGATCAAACTGGTGGAGATCTGTACCAAAGCTGTATAGAGGAAGTCAATTCTACTATGAGATTTCTGCAAATGCACAAGAGTACATACACATTACACATTTGTTTCCAAGTCATCAGAAGTGACCAAACACGAGTGATAGTGTAAGGCTAAGCAGTGACTAGTAAACTTCATTTGTATAGCAATGTTCCAGTTCTGGAAAATCCATTTTAGGGAGCTGTATACTTATACTTACCTGTATACACATAAACATGAGAAAATATACTCTTTCTTCTTTTTGCTTATATACAAACATGCACATGTATATGTATACATGCTGCATGTATACATGCATATGAAACAATGACTACTGTCTTTCCCTTAAAAAAATAAAATCCTGGATCACAGAAGCCTTCCTGTAGTGGTTTTCATAAAAGATAAGGGCGACATCAGTCATCTTGTCATGTTTTTTTCTCAGTGTATGTCTGCTCTATATCCAAGGCCGTGTCTTGCTAAACATGTACTGACAACTACTTTTGGTTTTGAAATCCAGAGAATTTTTAGTACTTCATTGCAAAGTGTTGTGGGATACTTTGTATATCGAATCACAGGATTATTAAGGTGGAAAAGACCCTGAAGATCATCAGTCCAACCATTAGCCCAGCAGTGACATCACTAAACCATGTGTAAGTGCCGCATCTACTCATCTTTTGAATTCTTTCAGGGTTGGTGACTCAACCAGGTCCCCAGGTGTTGGAAGCCAGGGCACAGGGAATATTTCTCTGCCTGTACTGAGAAGTCCTGACCCCCAGGAGAACAATGCTTTTAACCTTTGTCCATGGAGAAAGCTTCCAAGACTTTGGGATGAATTGGAATCTATGAGTGTGTGGAAAAGATAGTAGTACAGTTTGTATAGTTTATCACAGGGTGAAAAACTTGGAGTTTTGGGCTTTCAGTATGGAAGTAGATAGAAGACAAGATGGAGGATTTTGGGCATTGTCTGATCTCCTTCTTGTTCTTCATCTACTCCATTTTCTGCAGTGTTGGAAGCACAGAGTGATTGGTTAGAAAGAACTGCAATGCAAATGTTGTGTGGAGAGAAAAATAATTAGTTATTGGTAGAAAGGTAGAAATAAAATATGTTCTAAGAGTTAATTGGACGATAAAAGACCTTGAATCTGTGTATCTTGTGACTTTTTGTGCCTTCTCTTTGTGCCCTAAGTCTGGCATGTATATGGTGTGCTGAACTTTTGCTAAGAGAAAAATAAACAATAACCTGAAGACCGAAAAACCAAGAGTCCCATCTCATTCCTGGCACAGAAATTTTTAGGGGTCTCCCCATCAGGGAGACCCTCAAGGGAGGTTTCTACACCCTGGCAAGGCTACTGTAACAATTTTTGTATCCCATTCTGTATTTACCTGAGAATGTGTATCTACTTTCGAGTGTAGAAGTGCCTCAGAATTCATTTCTCTCAAGATTTACGTGGATAATTTACATTGCAAGGTGGTCCTAAGGAACAATAGTGTCTTTTCTAAAGAATTAATGGACCGTTTGAGCATTACAGTTCTCACAGAATAGCTGTCCTTTTTTGAAAAAGAATGTGAATAATTGTAACATCAAAGTGCTGAGATGGTTATAAAATCTGTCCTTCTTAAGTGGGGAAGATACACAGACCATTTTATGTGCATAATGGATAGTTTTGGAGGTTTTTTTTCCTGCTAAAGAAAGTCTTGTGTCTTTTTATCTCTCTCTTTTTTTTTTTTTTTTTTTTTTTTTTCTCTCTCAGTGCATTTACAAATAATGAAGTACTAGGGTGGGTAGAAGTCATGCAACCTGTGTGTAGTTGCTTTCCCAGAGAGCATGATGACAAATCAAGGTTTTAAGTGAGCTCAAAATAAATATGACACTAAGTGAATGAAACAAATAGGTACTTTAGAGTGTGAAAAATCTTTGGTGATTAGTTACTGATAGGATTTTGTTGAATAAAAGTAGTAAAATTTTACTTCCAAAGAATACATTTGAAGCTAGATGGGGAGCCTTAAACCTCACCCAGTGAAGCATGGACATGCCTATATTTTTAAATGAAAGATGTATAAGAAGGTTTAACCTTAATCTTTTTCTTTAAAAACAAGTTCTATAAACATTCTGTTAAGTCGTAATATTTTGTTAAATTCCATCTTTTCCTTACTTTTATCTTAAATTTGAGATTTATGGTTTAGGCAAGTGAGTACTTTATATATCAAGAATTTAAAATACTTTCTTTTTGAAGGAAAGTAATAAATTGAAAAAATATAAGCAAATATTTGAAGACGAAAAGACTGTTTGCATAGTGCATGGAAAAAGACTTTCTGTTCTTCTCCCAAGTTCTGAAATTTCTCATTCTTATTTTCATATAAGAATGGGAAACAATCTTTTGCTTTGTCTTGTGTCTCTATTTGTCTGTCCATCTCATACTCACTGTCCTCTTTCCATGCTTTTCCACACCCTTCCATTCATCTACATGTAATTACTCATATTTTCTGATTTTCTTTCACCCATAGCTGTTTTTTTGCAAACATTCATCCCTTCTGTTTAACGATGCAAGGACTTTGTCTCCTGACACTCCCAAACTGTCACAGAAAATTTTCTCTGATAATCATGATAATTTCTTTGCCACGTTACTAATAAGCAGCCTAGGTGGTAGACACTTCCTCTGAGATATTTCTGGTAGGGAATTTCAGGTAGGGATATTTCAGGTAGTGTGTTTTTATCACTTCTTTTCAGATGACAAATTATTGGTGAAGTAGAAAAGTGCAGTGCAGAAACCTAGAGGAGTGCACTTATGTGTCCCAGAGATTGATTATAAGTTAGATAGCTGTTTAGTATTTAGCACACTCTGTTCTGCCAGGTTCATTGCAGAACTAAACTGTTTACTAATGACAGAGGAAATAGTTTGCTGCCTTTATCTGAAGTGTTGTAGTCCTGGGTTAACCAAAAAAAGGAATTTGGTCTACTTGTCAGAGCACAAGTGCATGAGAATCCAAAAGCTGTTGGAAAACGGAAAGATAAAAAAGTGCATGAGCATTTTTTTAAACTAGTAATCTGATTCAACAGAGAATTTTACTGAATCTAGCTACAGAAGACAAGTTTGCAAAATCAAAAAAATATTGTGTCTTCAGGACTGACTGATCTGCAAGGCCTGGGTGTGTGCTCTGATCATGTTCCCCATAAGGAACACACTTGTTTCCTGGTGAAACACATAGGTTTAAGATTTTGCATTAAGAAACTGCATCAAAGGCTGTCATTTTCACAATTTTTTGTAATATGGACAAGGTTCCATCAGAATGCAAATCTATAAGCTAAACAAAGAGAAAATAAGGCACAAAATATTGAAAATTTGGAACTACAATATTAAGGACTATCAAACAACTTGTCTGCCATGTAACACACTCCTTGTAAAAGATAAAGGTTAATTTTTAGCAAATATTAAAGCAGTCACTTATTCCCACTGAAATGTTGGGCAATTTGTGGCATGAAGGCAATGATGCACATTTATTATTTACACTGCTTTTTGTGGAAACGTCTGACAATGTTTATTGTGAAAGTCTCGAGTAGTGTAAACACTGTCATATCCATAAGAAGTTTCATAGCTAAATTAGACTCATTTGTTATTTAACTAATTTAACTAATTGTCATGTAATATAGCTTTCTTGCTTTCAGCTTTTCTGAAATGCTTATCATGCACAATTTTACTGCAACACAGAAGTATTGCCGACTGTAATTGTATTGCACAACACATTATCATTGCAGAATACGTATTTATATGCATTCAAATACTTTGTTTAATCAAATGATATTTTAAGGCTAAGGTTAATTAAGATTTCAGTCTCATTAAATTCTGTCATAGTTCAATGATCAGAAGATCACTTACCTTGAGAGCAAAGAAATCTTTTGCAGCCTAAGTTCTCTTCCCCAGTTGCATGTTCTGTGTTGTCACTGGAGGGCAGCAATGTCCAACATAAAACCATTTTATCCCTCTGGTTTGGCTCATGCTGCAAAAGCTAACACTCAAACCCCCCACTTTAGAAACACATCTAGTCCAGAAGTGGGTTTGTATAGCAGAACATTCACCCTATGTTAGTTAAATTTCGTTCTGTTCTCAGCAAAACAGTTTTCTGAGCAGTGTATTTCTTGTTTGTCAAAACTCCCTCAAGGCTAAAACTTTGCATTCAAGAATCTTACACCACCTACCCACCCTCCTTCCCACCCCCACTACACTGGCCTTTTGCTATAGATTGGTTTGGCCGTTCTCTTGTTGGAGTCTGTGGTGCAGCAGACATTTCTGTGACTATGGGTGTCAGCTGCTGCCTTGCAAAAGTAGTTGGATGAATTTCATTCTTTGATTTCTTTAATTTGTCTTTTAGGTTACTATTATTATGAAAAAAACATTGCTTAGGGCAATTTTCTGTAGTGACAAGCATTTCATTATAGCTTTGGATGGAGGGAAAAACTCCCATTCTACCTCCTCTGACTCATGTTTTACAGAATGAGGGATGTGTGCTGTGTTTTGTGACCTAGACTATCTTGTGGGCTTAAGAGATTACTTCTTCCAAGAATCTCTTTATATGTGTATCTTGCTAGCCTGCCTATGTTAAATTTGATAAGCAAATAATAAAACTGTAAGAAGTAGAAGACATTCACTTTGCAATTGCTCTGATTACAGTTTTTGGTAGTATAGAGGCATGCATTAATTGACAATTAACTCAATTCAACTAAAACAGCTGTAAATGTTAAGACTTGCTAGTCCCAAGGTATTTATTTGCTCATTGCTCCATTTCATCGATGCAGAAATGTTAGTTCTTTACCCTGCTGATCAGCCTAGGGTAAAGAACAAATGTTTGCAGTTGGAAACAAATAAGCTCCATGCTAGCCTTACTGTGTGCAATGGAAAACACTTGCAAACGTAGAAAAAATTACTCATTAAGTGGTGAACCTCTGACACTGAAACAAAGACACTGACCTGATGTTACAGAAGTTTTTGCCTTTACTGTGGAGGCTGTGGGCTGAAGTGAGAACTAGCCCACCATTGCTCACACAGCTCCTGCCAATAAGGTCTAGGCTAACTACCTGTGGCTGTGGAGAGCTTGATGCCCCCGTGGGATCATGGTATCCTTGAATTAAAAATTTCCATATGCTGTATAAACTAATATATAAGGCTACCTATAAGGTCCCAACCTTGCAAGGTGCTGGCTGGTGCCAGCCAGTGCTAGTGGGCTAAGGTGGGCTAAGGATCCTGGGAGCTGGAGACTGAAGGTGAAGCAGGACCGTGGCTCTGGGGGCTCACCCAAAGTTCCCCCTCAGCAGAGGAGCTGCAGAGTGGAAGCAGGAGGGTGGAGCCACAGGGCTATGCTCCCGGTATAAAACATTGTCCCCTGGCTTGAGTGGTGTGGTGAGGTGGTGGGTGCTGATATCTACTGCTGGGGATAAGCCCCAGGGTGTATACCTTTGAGCCAACCCTCTCCCATATTGTGTATAGAGATTCTTTCTGTGGGAGAAGAGAGAGCAAACATTGCTCTGTGGCAGACCAGACCAACGAGGCTGTAGTGAGTGTGGAGAGGAAATCAGTGTAATGAGTGAAATAATTTAATAACTAATGAAAGGGAATAGGCTAAGAGGGTTGGGGAGAGATGGGAAGAGAAACTAAAGTGAGTGAGTGGAGGCCAAGAGAGAGTGCTGTTTATGTCGACTGCCTGCAACAGCATTTTTGAGAGGATGTCAGGGCTGTAGACTCCAAGCATACTCTTCTGCAGAGCAAGGTGAATAGCATAAAGAAGGATAATACTTTGTGCGCAGCCAGCCTGTCTGTGGCATGTGTCCTTGCTGCACGTTGGGTGTTGGTGCTGTGTTGAGCCCCTGCACACCCTGTGGGGGAGCAGGGCACAGCCCTTCTATGGGACTCTGCTGTACAATTTTATATATACTCCCACTGGTTTACGTAATTTTTTGGGTTTGTTTTTTTTTTTTACAACAGAGAATTTCAAGATTGTTTCATGTCCACTATCTGGAAAAGGCCCAGATCTTATGTAATCGCTCTCTGAAAGACATGTTGGTGGCTGCAGCTGCTGGGCACTAGGAGCTGGGGCATTCAGGCTTAAGTACTCAATGGACCTCTCCAGTCACCCTGGGCAGCAAATGCTGAAACACCATACAAACTTGTGTATAAACTTGATTGTGTAAAGGTAGGATCTAATCCCATATTAGAGGGTAACTGAAAAGAAGTTGTATTACAGATGCTTTGGACCGCACAAGAGGTTTTTAAGATGGTGGGTGCTGAAGCTACTGTGAGGGGATGGTGTTTCCAGAGACAAAGTGGGTTGTGAATAGTTACTTTTCCTTTGCCTGAACTTAAACCATAAGAAAAAAAGATTTTTTTTTTTTTTTTTTAAGTCTCATAGAAAGCTTTGATTTCTGTTTTTTTTTTCCCCCGGTGTTTTTTGGGCGGAGTTGAGTGAGATAACATTATTTTGAAGCAAGTCCAGTTGTATCTCTTGTGGAGATTTGATGTCAAATAGCATATATATGTGTGTGTGTGTGTGTGTGCATATTAATATATATACACACAGCCACATACACATTTTTCCAAAATGAGTTGCTTATGAGGTTTCAAAAGCCATGTTTGTATGATTGTTTTTGTGTTGCTTCAGTAACTCTGGAGCATTTATCCATGTAATAGCATGGTCTTCTGCTTCACTGGCTATATAGAACTCATGCCTCAATAACTTTGTTTGATAGGATTCAGATGAAATGCTGCTTAGTATATTTTGTGTTTAAAAGCTTTAGCAAATAAGAAAAGCAGGCATTTAAAAAGACATAATCAGGTAGGACTTAATAGGCTAATTAGGTTTAAACATATATATTAAAATAGATGGCTGAACCACTTCTTTTTAATTGATGTAAATGTTGTTTTTTATTGTGGTACAATTGAAATGTGGACAATTGCCAAATATAGTTTTTGTAAATGAGGAGATCTTCATCCCTATATAAATTAAAAATATCCTAATTGGCAGTGCATTTGAGGAATTGATTATGAACGTGTTTTTAGGAAGACAAATATCCATGTGACTTTTACAGAATCTTCACAAGTGAGCAGTTACTACAGGGCATTGTGGTGCTAATTTCAATTAGCCTGCAAGAGTAGGCTTAACCCTTGTCTTACCAGTACTCCAAAATTATTAAACTGACACTGTCTGTTTAATCATTTTGGAGTACTGGTAACACAAGGGTTAAGCCTACTTTTGGCTGTCCTAGCAGATAACTGAGACTTCATCAGACAAAAGTTAACCATGGAGCAGCAGATACAGAAGGGTAGTCCCCATATTTCAACTAACACACTGGTCATTCTCCAGTCGCTTTCTTGCAGGTTCTTCGAATTCAGCAGTTACTTTCAGTATGTTCCAGAGATAGATGGAAAGGTTGATCTGGAACAAATAAGAAAGTAGTTTTTTGAATGTGAGAGTCTTATCAGCTGTGTCTTCTCATAAGTCACTGAAATTCCATCTCAAACTCTGGTGTTAGTAATTCCTCAAGTATGGCAAAGCAGAAGGGTTGTTTTGCAAGTGAGCTTCCTACATAAGAACTCTAATAGCTTAGATTCCAAATCTAGAATTCAATCCAGACTTGAAAAAACTGATTCCACCTAGGGAAAGAGGGATATGAGAGGTAATAGTTGAGCAACTATTTTTGAGTGCTGGACTCAGTAATATCTATTAGATAATGTCTAAAAGATTGTAAAATTCACTCGGCTTAACCCCTCGAAACTTAGTAAATAAAAGGCTAAGAATGCCTGAAAGGGTTTTTTCCTAACAAGCAAATGACTACTTGTTCGAGAACTTATTGGGAGAAACATGACAAATTGTGGTTATTACACTGTCTCCAGAGTACTCTCCAGAGTCTATAAGATGTAGCTGTTTGCCAAAAATGGCTAGAAATATGCACTGGTGATTTGCTTCATCCTTCTTTAAGTAGCAGGAAATGTGCTACTCAGTGGATATAGAATTGACTGGCCACACTCAGAGAATTGCAATCAATGGCTCAAGTGGAGAACCGTGACCAGGGATGACTTGTCCTCAAGGGTAGGTGCTGGGGCCAGTGCTGTTTGACAGCTTTGTCAGCAATATGGACAGTGGGATGGAGCGCACCTGAACAGCATCAAGCTGTGTGTTGTGGTTGACACACTGGAGGGAAAGGATGCTCTCTAGAGGGACTGATAGATGTTTGAGATATGGGCTTGTGTGAACCTCATGGAGATTGACAAGGTCAAATGTAAGGTCCTGTGCTAGGGTCAGGAAAATCCCAAGCACAAATACAGGCTGGACAGAGAATTAATTTAGAGCAGTCTTGATGAAAATGTCTTGGGGGTGCTGGTGGATGAGAGGCTGGACATGAGCTGGCATCCCAGAAAATCAATTGTGTCCCAGGCTGTATCCAAAGCAGTGTGACCATCAGGGCAAGGGAAGGGATTTGTCTCCTCTGCTCTCCTCTGGTGAGACCCCCACCCACAGTGCTGCATCCAGCTCTAAGGTGTGCATCACAGGAAGGACGTTGCAAAAGTCCAGAGGAGAGCCATGAAGATGATCAGAGAGCTGGAGCACCTCCCCTGTGAAGATGGGCTGAAGGAATTCTGACTGTTCAGTCAGGAAAACAAAAGGCTCCAGGTAGATCTTACAGTAGCCTTTCAACATATAAAGAGGGACTACAAGAGAGCTGAAGATGGACTTTTTTACAAGGGCTTGTAATCATAGAACAAGGAGAATGGCTTCAAACAGAAAGTGAGTTGACTTAGACCAGATAAAGGAGTTTTTTATGATGTGGTGTTGAGACACTATTTCAGGCTGTCCAGAGAATTTGTGGATGCCCTGGAAGTGTTCAAGGCCAGAATGGACAGAATTTTGGGCCACCTAATCTAGTGGAAGGTGTCCCTGTCCATGGAAGAGGGGTTGGAAGTAGACAAACTTTGAAGTCCTTCCAACTTGAACTATTCTATGATTCTATGAAATATTGACATCAGATGTTTGCTATTCCTTTTTTCTGTGGTAATCTTGGACCCGCTGTTTGAAAGAATTTTCCATTCATGATTCAGGAACATTTCCACAAGACATAGCATGTATACTTGAGCTATGGAAATTAATCTTTTGGCTACGTACTATGAGTAGGTACACTTCAAACACTTGAAAAAGAGAACTTCCTGTTTGGTCACTTTGCAGACAAATGATTCTTCCTTATTTGGTCTCATAGATTTATTTTTTGAGCGCATGCAAAAAAGGTAAAGCTCCTCTAGCACTTTGAAAATTATTGCAAGACAACTTCAACTGAAATGCTGAAATTCTAAACTTCATTTATAATTTATTTTTATCTGATCCTTTTTATCAGTGTGTGTCCCCATTCCCCCTATCTCCCCCTACCTTCCCCCCACTATTCACAGTTTCAGTATGAAACTACACTGGTCAATGAAGTATAGAACAGGAACCACTGCCTGTATTGCAAAACTGTTTATTTCGAGAAAGCCCTAGGCTGTGTGCCTCCATCCAAGTTGTTTTTCCTACTGTCTAGGTAAATCAGGTATTGGTGAGGCTGGGTCCATATCAGTCAAGCCCAGAAAACAGATGCTTAATCTAAGAGTTTCTTAATTAAAACTTTATTTCCTTCAATGAGAGACAGCTGAATGCCCAGCAGAGAGGAGGCAGAAGCATGTGGGTTGTGGAGTTGTTTTCTACTATATATTGGAAACTTATAAAATGTATAATGGGGAAGCATAAGATCAAAAATAAATTACCTGAAATAAATTATTCTGAGTAGTAAGCCCTGCTCAGTGGTGAGCATCATTTGTCTAGAAGAAAATATGGGTTTTAAACCTTGCTTAGAGTGCAAGTATATGTTGTGAGCCACTTCAACTGCAGGACCAGTGGTCTGGCTGTTGTAGTTTGATTTGGTTAATCTTTTCTTCTTCCATCGTTTCAGGTGATCAAGTGAACCCGACAGGGCCAAAGAGCCTGTAATACTCATTGTTCACATGTCAGCCTTAGATTCATCCTGCACAAGAAGAAACTTTTACATTTTATTGCTTATGTTGTTGACATAGGTAGCTAGAGATATGGCGCTACTTGACGCACTAGAGTGTGTTACCTAGAAACCATGAGCTTGTTGACACCTGAAATTCTTGTAGCTGACCCGACTCTGGGGTAAGAGTAAGACATTTTTTGAAAAACTGTTGCAGAAGATAGAACAACCAAGTGTAGGCTTAATCTTTTCATCCTAGACATAGGTCTGTGTGGCAGAAGACATAGTTCTCTTTTGGTTTTAAAGGAAGATATTGCAAGATGCATGGTATTATTTCTGATAAATTTGTTTCATAAGAGTCCCATGTCAATAAGTACAGAATGCCAAGTTGCTATCTGAAGGGATTTGGTAATGTCAAGGAAAGCTAGAACTTCCAAAGAATTAAAATACAAATCTTAGTCTGAGCTTGGACAAAAGAAGATTTCTCTGATTTACAACTATTTTTTCTTCAACTCTCTATATTTTTTGATACTTTGTATCAAAAAAGAAAATGTAACTTTATGATTGTTTCCTTATATTCTGCAGAATGTATGTTGTGAAGTGGCTAGTACTGTTCAACAAACCACCTGATGCAAATGGATGATTTAACTTTTTTTTTTTTGATGGCTTTTTCAGGGAAATGGTTGAGTAATTTCTGATAATACACTGCAATAAATTTAATATAGCCTTAAGCAGAGAGAAGCATGAAAAAAAATTTCTTAACTAGTAAAATTTGCTGTAATTGTTGCAAGGGATAGAACTATAATAAGCATAATGCAGTCTTCCTTTTTCTTGCAACACAAAATGTAGAACTGAAGTGAAAGTTGTAGAGGGAGAGAAGTAGAGTATGTATCAGAGTCATTACTTCTATAAATGGTGAAAAATATATAAAATCATAGTTGTGTGTGATCTCCTACTGCACCAATATCCAACATGGAAAATTCAAAATTAATTTTACAAAATTATTTCATGGTTTTCTGTGATTCTCTTTTTGATTCAAATTGCTGTGGATGCAGATCTTATTATGTGTTAGGAAGGACTGATCTGTGTATTGATTTTTGAGGGATACCTTCAGTCCTTTTTCCTTCATCTTCCCTTTTCTCTTCCCCTTCCCTGTGTAATTTCCTAGACAGAACCTTTCCAATAGAGATGAAGTGTGTTTTTTCACTTGTAGAACAGCAACACCCAACTCTCTGAGACAGAATCAGCCACCAAGCACCAAACCGAGATCAACTGGACTGTCTGTCATCCCCTCAACAGAGAGAAGGCAGTAGGGGAGAAGGTCAAAATAAAAGAGTGAATGGAGACAATAGGTAAGAGGGTCTGTACATGGAAGGACAGTCAATGGATGATGGGAATGGATGAAGGCTCAACTCCATTGGAGGTGTTACCAGTGTCTGAAAAACCTACACCTCTTATCACAACCACTTCCACCACAACAAAAAAGACAGGATATAGTTGTACATGATTGCCTTAAAATTGGAATGGAGTCCAATATGCTGTGTGAACCTGGGGCCAGGGTTAAGGACATCACCAGGAGGCCTCCTAATAAGGTCCTTGGACTGCTGACCATTGCTAGTCTGCCATGGGGGTAGGGATGAATTTGCAATGCATAGGTTTTGGGTGATCAAAATAGCCTTCAGGGCATGCAGATTGGATGGAATGATTGCATTCTGGGACAAAAGAAGGGCTGTGAATGTCACCTACCTGTATTTATGTCAGGCCTTTCACATGGCTCCCCACAACACCCCTCTCTCTAGACTGGAGAGATGACTTGATGCATGGAGTCTTTGGTGGATGAGAAGTTGGTTGAATTGAGTTGGTTCCCCAGAAGGTAGTGGTCAATGGCTCTGTGTCCTTATTAACATCAGTGTCAAGTAGTGTCCCTCACATGCACATATGGGAAACAGAATCATTTGATGACTTAAAAAATGACATAAGGAAAGGGAGCAAGTGTACCTCTAGCAAGTTTGCAAATGACATGAAGCTGAGTGATGCCATTGACACTCCTGAAGGATGGCAAACCGTCCAGAAGGGCACGGTCAAGTTGAAGGAGTGGGACCATGGGAATCACATGAGGTTCAAAAAGACCAAGAGCAAGGTGCTGCACCTGGGTTGGGGCAACCCCCAGTTCCATCCCAGGCTAGGGGATGAACAGATTCTTCTGAGAAGCACTTGGGGGTGCAGGTTGATGACAGGCTGGACATGACCCAGTCATAAGCACTTGCAGCCTGGAAATCCAAATGTGTCCTGGGCTGCATCCACAGCAGTGCGGACAGCAGGGAGAAGGAGGGGATTCTGACCCGCTGCTCTGCTCTGCTCTGGTGAGGCCACATCTGGAACACTGGGTCCAGCTCTGAGGTCTACAACCCAAGAAGGACGTGGACCTGTTGGAGCAAGCACAGAGGAGGGCCATGAATTCTAGTAATAGCCCAATGTGTCCAATCAAATGCTTAATGCCATAATCTCAGGAAGACCTTAAGATAAAGGCTGTTGGAACTAATGAAATTCATCAGATAAATGTAACGTGTCTGTACTGTGTCTATTTGAGATAGACGGTTTCTTTTTGTTTGTTTTTTTTTGGTTGTGGTTGGGTTTTTTGTATATATATCATATTTTTTTTTAAACAGCAGGCTGTATTATGACGCTGTTTTTAATTTGTTACTGAAACACTGTTGCAAACACACTCATGTTTTGGCTGTTGCTGAGTATTCCTTGCCCAGCATCACGGTTTTCCCTGTTTCTCACTTTCTTCCCTCACCTTCCCCTCTCAGGGTTGGACCTGGGCAGGAAGCTGGCAGGAGAGCTGACCCCAAAAGACCAAAGGGATGGTTTAGGCCAGATAACATCACAGTCATCAATGAAAGCTATAAAAGCAATAAAAGGATAGAAGGAGGGGTTAGGAACGTTTGCTGTTTTGGCTTGTGTTTCCCCAATTAATCATTGTGTGTTATGATTTGCTAAGGCTCTGCTTTGTAGGAGGAGACTAAACATCTTCTAGCCCATGGGAAACAGTGAAACTGTTCTGCTTCCACATGTAATTTCTCCTCCCCTATTAAATTGGCTGTTTTAATCCATGAATATTCTTTTCTCCGCTCTGTTTTCTCCTCTTTCCAAGGGATAAGGGAGAGACTGGCTGGACGTGTAGGTATTTGCCCTACCCACCACAGGATTTTTTGTTGCACAACGGGGCTTAAGAGGTGCAAGATAACATCAGACTGATTGTAGTTTGAATTTATAGCTGTTATAACTGCTTAGTTGTTTATTGGCAGGTTGTAATGCTTGCCATGAGGCTCATTTACTTTACTGTATATTCAAGCCTGTGGCTTGCTGATGACTGTTTTGGTTTTTGCTGTTTGATGTTCTGCTTAACAACTTTGCCATGCCATTTTGATAGCAATATATTCCCATGTGCCTGGGCTGGTATATGACCCTGGCAATGCTTCCATTCTTGTACTGCTATACCAGATATGAATGGAGTCAACTATGAACCAGATCAAAAACCCCAGAAGGGACTATGGCTCATAAATAAACCCATGCCGGAGCAGGCACACCCTCAGAGGAACTGCAACCCATGGAGGATTCATGCTGGCACAAGTGTAATGTGCAGATGTTGTTGCAAAGGTAACTCTATCACCTGGTTCAAAGAGAAAAGGGGTGCAGATTGTAATGGATATACAATTAACCTCAGTATTTATACATGTTGTAACTGACACTTTGAGCTGTATGTTGTAGGAAGTGATATAGCAGGAGCAACTCAAGTGAATTGAAGACCAACCTTAGAATGAGCTGGTCAAGTGAGCTGGTTACAGCCTGAGCTGTCATTGCTTCTCAACAATACAGCAAGCCTTGTATTCTATTCTGTACTCTATAGAAGGCACCCCACCTATGGTCTGAACAAGCTCAATGGACTTTCATCATCTATCTCCTATTTTCTCTTCATCCTAATTGAAAGACGAGTGAGCAAGCAGCTGTCTGCATATTTGTGTATAGGCTGATTAACCACAACTCTTACTTGTCTGTTACAAGATACATTTAAGAAAGGTTCTCTCTGGATCTGTTTGTCACTTCTGCCTTGCAGAAGCCTAGAGTTCTCCCTTTTAGAAAGAAATTAACTACTGGATGCTATTGGAAACAGAAACTTAGCCAAAAAAGGACCTTTCATGTGATCCAGTAGAGTGTTTTTTGTTATTGATAGAGAAATGCTCCATCTAGATTTCCTTTATGTTTTAATTGAGTAATGTTACTTGGTTTTGGTATCTTTTCAGCAGAAAGACATATTGAGTCAAAACTCAAACTAGTACTAAAAATTAGGAGTATGTGAGAAATCACTCAAATTCCTCATAGTTTATAAATGGACAGTGAATGGGTTATTTATGCAGAGACTTCAATTTTGGCTTGAGATGTTTTAATTTGCAATTAAGCAAGTGGTAAATACACCATCAAAGAGAAATTGTTTATTTTTGCAAAAGAGCTTTATGATTGTGGAATAGACATTTGAAAAGAATTGTTGAGAACCCTGCACTAAGAGTTTTACAATTTTATTGATATGATTAAAACTAGACCTCCTTTCTATCGTGTCAATTAAAGAGGACCAGCACTGAACAACACGACTAACACCAATAAAATCAAGCTAGCTATAGTAGTCAGCTTATTTTTCTTTTCTACTTGTTTTGGTTCTGAATAAATAATTCTTCAATTAAGAGAACGTATGGTAAGGACCTTAGCCACTCTTGAAATATGCTCATAACTGACAGAACATACAGAATATCTTCCATACCAGAGAAGGATAGTAAATTTTAGACAGCAAATGATAGAATATGATAGCAAATCTTCTTTCCTTGTAAGAATATGACAATGTCATTTAATCCCAGTGACTGATTCTACTGACTATCCTTCTTTTTGTCACAAAAAAGAAATATACAAGGTCTAGCCGAACAATTGCATAACTATCGATTTGAGATCAAATTTTCTAACATTTTTATGGCCTTTTTGTCCCTGTTTACAAGAAGAAAACTTTATTTTCTGGCAATAAGCATCTGAAATCCAAGCTTTTTGACAAAGCTCAGGCTGATGTGTGCAATTCTTTTCTACTTAAGTATGAGAGTTGCAGAGCTCAGTTGTTTGGTTTTTTTTGGGTTTTTTTTAGGTGCTTCTTTATTTACATATAGTATTGGTTTTGAAAAGAGATTGCTAAGCGACAGAGATTTTAGGTACATCAGGTAAAAGAATAAGCTTTCATACCCTTGTCAAGATAATCCTTTGTGGCTTTCTTGCTCAAATCTCTTGGTTGAAGAGAGAGGGATTTAGCCTTTTGGATCAAATGTAAACATGTCTGTTGACCTGGATTTAGAAATACCTCATAACTAAGGCATAGAGTATCACTCCTTAAGCTCACTCAAACAATGGTGCCAGGATTCAGTGGTTCAGAATTGTGTTAAAAGGCAAGACCCAATAAATAAATAAATAAAAGAACAAAAGAGGAAAATTTACCTGCTGGGCATGAGGTAAATTTTCTGATTCATCTTTTAGCAAATAGGGCAGTGTTGCAATCAGTGACAGCAGAACACATGCTGGGGCAGTCATTGGAGCAGAAATTCCATGTTGGTGGATAATCTCTTTCAAATATTAAAGAAAAAAATAAGTAATGTTTGAAAATAGTGATTCTTTCTAGTCGAAAAACTGATTGCATTTGAAATCATCAATTTACTTTTAACTGTGAATCATATCTTTGTGTGGTAAATAAACTCCTTTGCATAGATACACATTTAATTGATATCATCTTGTGGCTGCTCCTCTCATTACTCTAATTTCTTTATGTACAGAGAAGAGTAACCTTTCAGAAAATGTGTAATATTATGATAACTGGTGAAAACTACAGGAAAATAACAGAATGAGTAACAAATCAGGCCTTAACAGAGCAATGGATGGTCTGTGATAATAACTTTGAAACATAAATTGTTTGCAATACCATTCCCTTGACAGATTCAATATTTTAGGTGGAAACATTTGGTCAAAAACTTCACTGCTCTCCTTCTGTAGTGTCTATGTCCTTTCATATTTAACAGGACAATATTCAATTGCTTTATTCTTATTCAATCCATTAATATATTTGGCTTGTAGTGACATACTTGAAGGCTCTTTTAATGGGATTTTTGTGTGCACAAAATCCATGGATATCTCACTAGACTGTCTTGTTTTTCATAATGACTTTGTTGTGTCTTTCTTATGTTTGAACATAAGAGCTATTACAGAGCTTCTGTATTTGAAATTCATGTCCCTAATAGTCAGAAAGTTGACAAGCCCTTCAGCTCAAAGAAATGTTGAAGGTAATACATCCTTCCACAACATGTAGTGAAATCTTTCAGTATAATAGATTACTTGAAAAAGAAAAGAAACTTACTTTGATTAATGATAGTACTTACTAATTATACAGTAGTTTTCCTCTTCAAGATACTTCAATCATTAATTAATTTTCAACACCATGCTGCCCTCATTTGTTCCACCATTTGCTACTTCACACTTTACTCCTATTTTCTACCATCCCCTAATTTTCCATTGCAGATAATGCAATCTCACTGTGTTTTTCTTACATCCATTGGGTGGTTATCTATAAGCACCAACTGATTCTTCAGTATGTGTTTCAATGCACACTCATCATTGAGCATAAACCATAAACCTATAGAACATTTAATGTGCTGTATTTGAATATGCATCAGATTTTGTCAAACTTACCACAAATTGACCTGAAATATTTCAGTGGGCTCTAGATTTAGTACTGCTGATTCATTAGGAGGTTGTCATATATAAAAATTGCTACTATATAAACAAGTAGATGATAATAGCTTCAGCAGTGTAAATAAATACTTACAATTAATTCCCCTTTCAACTTGAGAACTTAAGAGTGTGGAAATATTAATAAAAGTATTATGAAATGATCAGTTTGCATCATAAATATGAATTTTAATTCCCTAGACTATTAGAGAGAAACAGACAAAATTTGTTTTAAAATTCAGTAAATCAAGCATCATAAGTCTGTTGTAGAGCCAAAATATGGGACATAGGAAGGTAATGCTTTCTTTTTGGATTTTGTGATTGGCTCCAGAGAAAAGCATTGCTTGCATCATCTCTCCTGCAAAAAGGATGGAACTGAAATGCAGATACGTGCAACCTCTATCTGGATTTAGAATAATGGAATGCTTTGGGCTGGAAAGGACCTTAAACATCATCTAACTACAATCCCCCTGCTGTGGTCAGGGACACATACCAATACACCAGGCTGCCCAAATCCCCATCCAACTTGGTCTGAACACTTCCAGGGATGGAGTATCCACAGCTTCTCCAGGAAACTTATTGCAGTGCCTCGCCAGCCTCACAATAAAGAATTTCTTCCATATACCACATCTAAATTTCTTCTCTCTCAGCTTGAAGCCTTTTCCCTTTGTCCCATCTCTAAAGTTCTTGATGAAGAGTCCTTCTCTCTGCCTTCCCTGTAGGCCCCCTTCAGACTGGAAGCTTACTATGATCTCCATGTAACGTCTTCTCCAGGCTGGGACTATCCAGCTTCTTCATCTTGTCTTCAGCCCAGAGGTTCTCCAGTTCCCTTTGGGAATCCAACAGGTTTGGATGGCAATGGGCTTTCTTCTATTTTGTGTAGGGAATGTTAGGTGTCCTTTAGGAGGAGAATCCATTTCATATAACTGAAATCTGTGACAACTTGTAAGTTCTTGTTAGTGTTTCATATCGGCTTGAGAATCACTGTCTCTGCTCATTTATAATGTTATGAATACTGTCAAAAGTAAACTTTTTTCCATTCCCCATTGACTTCACTCACACAAACTGTTATTTCCAACATTTTAAGTAGTCTGGTTGATGTTTGTCTTGATTTCAATTTGTTTATTACAGATATATGAAACTGTGCATGGTGTTCTGTGCACCTGGTATTCTCCCCATTCCCAAAATGTTCACAGTCGCAGAAATGTTATCAAAATCAAAGGTTTCTACTTAAGGTAACAAACTACGAGGTAGTTTGTTTTTTTAACTCATGGCTTCATAATGGGGAAAACTGGTTGTACTGGATGTTTTCATAAACATTTCTGACTTTGTCTTGGAGGCATGTTGCTTATACACTGCATATAGAGCAATTGTGTTGCTTTCAGTTTACTGAGGCTGCTCCAATGGGTTTATTGGCACTGAATTCTCAAAAACTGCCTAACTTTGGTCTTGAATTCAGAGTTTTGCAATCTCTATCTAACTGTATTTACCTAATCTAGATTACATTAGATCCATTACCTTTCATCTGCTTTGCAATGTGTTGGTCTATAAAGCATTATTTACATTTATGATGAGAAAGACTACTTGATTAGTTTTTTGTGTTTGAATTTTTCCTTCCTTCCCAGCAAAGTGGGAAGGGTTTTGTGGTTTTGGTTTGGTTTGGTTTTTTTGTTTTTTTTTTTTTTTTTCTGATTATTTTTAATCACATGTTTAATTTCTTTTTAGCAGCTGGTTTTCTCTAATCACCCGGTTGACTTAAGGTCTATAAAGATAGAAGCGCAGCCCTTTTTCATGCTTAAAAAATATAGGAAATTCTGTTTATCATTATTTGTAACAAAGAGATTTTTTAAACTTCAAACAAGTGCTCTAGCCCTATCTCATCATCAGAACTGAAGTAGATCTTACTCCTGTGAAGATTTCTGTAACAGAAGATTTTAGTTATTCTATCAAACATCAAAACACACATGAGGTCTTTCCTTGTACTACAATGGGATGCTAGCTGAAATCTTAGGAAGTAAAAGTTTGTGCATCTTTCATTTCAGATAGAAAACTGTTCATTATTGAAGATCTTTTCCAGTATTGATACTGACAATTCCCCTGAATGAGCCTACTGAGCTAAACAAGAATCTTTTTTTTACCTAAGGTTTCTGTATTAAGGGCCAATAATTTGGGGTCACCAAGTAGATGTTATCTTCAATGCCTGCTACTGATTCATTTTGTGCTTCACATTGCCTTTTCTATAAAAATAAGTATTTCTCTTCCAAAATCAATTATTTCTTACCAACATGTCCAACTTAATCTTTAGCTTAAAAACTAGTTCTGAATTTATGTACTCAGAAATTCTTGACCTACCAGAAAATCTTACTACGCCAGTGTATTGGTTTGACATGGCCTGGTTTTTGGCAGCAGGGCAACCACAAAGGTGGCTCCTGGAAGCTTCCACCATGTTCAGCAGAGCCAATGGTTGATGGCTGTGAAGATGGACATGCTGCTGGCCAAACCTGGGCCAATGAGAGAGGTTGGTAATGTCTCTGTGATGACACATTTAAGAAGAAAATAAAAACAGAGTCACAGGGTTTTTGCTCCTAGTCAGAGAAGAGAACAAGAGGGAAACAACACTGAGACACCAACCAGTGGAGAAGGAGGGGCAGGAGGTGCTCCAAGCACTGGAGCAAAGATTCCTTTGCAGACCATGATGAGACCATGGGAAAGCAGCTGTGCCCCCACAGCCCATGGGAATCCATGGGGGATGCAGAGATCCACCCACAGCCCATGGGGGAGGTGCCCAGGACAGAGCAGGTGGATGCCTGGAGGAGGCTGTGATCCAGTGGGAGACCGGGTAGAGGGAGGGCCCTGCTTCCAGGCTGGAGCAGCCTGTTCTTGGACAGCTGCACCCCGTGGAAAGAGAGACCCAAGTGGCAGCAGTTTTGGGAGGACTGTGTGCCCAAGGGAGGGACTCAGTTGCTGCAGGTGCCGTACGGCTGCTGCTCGTGAGAGTTGTGGGGACCCACACCTGGGAAGCTCACTGAGAACTTTCTCCCGTGGGAGGGACCCCACGGTCTCACAGGGGAAGGACTTGTCTGCCAGAGCAGTGGAAGAAAGTCTTGGTGATGAACTGACCAAAACCCCCATGGCCCGTCTCCCTGCTCTATTGGCAGGTCAGAGGGAGGAGCTGGGGGGGAGAAGGTATTTCAAAGTATTTTATTTCTCATTTTCTTCCTCTGACTCTGTTAGTAATAAATTCACTTTGCAACTTAGTGTTGAGCCTGTTTAGCCGTTGAAATATTTCTCTTGGTCCTTATCTCAGTCATGAAACCTTCATTAATTATTTTCCCTCCTCCTTTACTCCGCTGTGTCAGGGGAGGGTGATCAAGTGACTCTCATGGGTGTCTGGCAATGGGCCAGTGTCAAACCACAACAGGTGATAGCCACGCAGCTGGAGAATGCTTGGCATGGTCTAAATAGGTCCATTTTATAGCAACAAATATGATGAATAGAAATATTCCTCATATGCTCCTAGCATAAATGATCAAGGCCATTCAATTTTTCAACAAAAACCCCAAGAAATGTAATGTTCTACCATTTTATTTCCTGGGTCTGAAATGCTGTCCAATGGTAATCACAATTTTTCTACTAAAAATTAAAAATATGATTAAGCTATCATTAAGAGTTTCTTAATTATAAAACTTTCTGGAAAGAATATGCAAGACTGAATAATGCTGATCTAAAGTGATGAACCAGATGGCATGTGATAGACATGAAAGCTAGTAAAGATGATTATAGCAGAATCATTGTCCTAGAATTGATGGGGTAAAATATACATTAGATTAGATTTCTGTCTTAACTCTTTTTAACTGGGAAAAACAGTCTGAAAGGCACTGATGGATGTTATTTTAGTAAACCAATAAGGTAATTACCCACAGGGCTGTGCTGTTCTGATAGACTTGCTGATGAGCAATATTCTTATTAAATTAAGTGTAAGAAAAGACTGGTTTGGTCTTTATAAAGAAACTGCTCATTAACATAAAACATTTTGCTTTCACTGTACAAGTTTAGAATTGAATAACTTGGGGGCTAATTAGCCTATCTATATTCTGTGGTGATTTTAAGAAACATATGCCATGCCTAAATTCTGGCCTGTGCTATGTAATTAAGTTAGTTGTTGTTTGGAAGAGTAACCATAGACCCCTCAGTGTCATAATTGCACCTGTTTGTAGCTCTATCAAGCTCACGGGTAGGGTTTAAATGGGCAGGTTTCACTGAGGTTCTTTCTAGGAAATTGACTTAAATGAAAGGAAAAAATTGGTCCAGCAAAATGGTTATGTACTGGGATAGAGCTCCTGAAAATCCCCATTTTTAGAACAGTCTTTTAGAACTTAAGAGTTAGTCTTTTTAGAACAGAGGGAGAACAATATGAAGTAAGCTCTTTATCAAGGGAGAAGCATTTGTTTAGTTGTGGGACCGCTTCCATTTCAGACTTAACTGGCCTATAGCAAAAGAGGAGGGGAGAAGAAAAGATACCTAGTTTCAAAAGGAATTCAAGAAGCTCTCTATTGTCTTTAAGCTTTTTTGACTTTCCAGAAGGGTGGACTTTACAGGTATCATCTGAAGGCAATAAATATTGTCATTGTGTATTGTCACTGCTCAATTCTTGTTTAAATCAGGTAATAGTTGTTGATTTAGTATTAACATGTGATTATCAAGTAATCTGACAAATTCAAGGTCAATATCAGCAATACAACAGAACACTATCTCTAGATACTTATACAATTTTTGCAACTTTCTCCACATGTTTCTTTAATCCTCAGAAATAGTAATTTTCCAAAGTCCTAATGCCATTGTCAGAGAATCTGTGGATCTAGGCTCACCCACATTCTTGAACAGGTACTTTTATTTTATCATCCCTTCTGGGAGACGTGCAGGTGCTGCAGCTCAATCTGCATCCATGTAACCTTCCACAGCCTGCTGACCACACAATGGTGAGATACCTCTCTAGAAGGTCGCATAGGTCTTGAGGTGGGAGGCCCTCTCTACCCTCTATGCAGCACAGGCTACACTTCTGGAGTGAAGCTGCTTTGTCAGGTCCAGGCAAAGGTCACAATAGTTGTGAGATGACATCTAGCTGTGTCAAACCCACTCTGAATGGCTGTTCTGTTACCAAGGTCTTTCCCTCAGTTGCTGTTAAAATCTCACTCTTCCCTTCAAGCTCATTCTTCTTTCTTAAAAGTCTTCTGATATTCCCCTGGTTATAGTGTTTAATTTTAGCAGATGGTAGTCTCATGCAAACCTTGTTAAATGCTGTTACCAGGCTTTTGGCAAACACTTTGAAAATTTTGCATGGACCCTTCATATATGCTCTCCATGCTCTCATGTCATGTCAGCTATTACTATCCAGATGATATCACCAAGAGGGACCTTGTGAATTCCCCATACTTAGATTCCAAAGTCTTGCCTGAAATTAGATGATGACCTAATTTATACAAGTTATCCTATTTATTGGCAGGAGACTGGAGTTAGAAGTAATGTGTCAGACCAAATAATGCATCTGGGAAAATCAGATGTTTTGGAAACATTATTCTTCTTGGGTTTTTCCTGATCTTTTTGTGTAACCTGGTTCTGCTTCCTATAAATACTCTTCCCCTGTGACTTTTAGGCAAGGCCCACAGAGTCCACCAAAGTATTTTGTTAAAATCCAAGACACAGATAAAAGGGTTGTTTTGGAAAGAGATTTTTCCAAGTTCAGGATAGGTGTGGGATTCATCAGAATTGATGCTTATTGTGCATAGCTGAAAGGTTTCATTTTCACAAAGGCATAATGATCAGCCTACTTGGCCCCAGAGGCCAAAGGAAAAGCAATGCTGCAATACACCTAAACTGAAGTAGGTTAGAAGTAGACAAAATTGAGATTTTTTTTCCAGAAGCCTATATAGCTTCATTGAGAATTCACTTTTATACATGTAAAGTCAATGGATATAAAGAAGTCTAATTTAAGTCTTTCCATGTGCTACTAGGTTCTTGCAAAGTAATCTTCCCTTAACTAATGCATACTTATTCTATAAAAAATTACCTCTAACAACTTAAGTGCACATGAGTAATCAAGGAACATAAATATTTCTCTTGTGCTGTTGGGCATTTTTTTAAGATGGATATCACTAAGGCTAGTAATACAAATTCATTTTCAGATAAGGATAGACGTGTGGATGTCACAGATTTTTCAGTTTCCATTGTTCTTGTAAATGGTGATTCTGATTTCTTAGGTGATAAACATTTAATTTTACAGTACTTCTAAACGAATTTTGGGTTTGGTGATATGATTAAATATGACTATGATGAAGGCAATAATAACAAGGTCAGTTGGTCTCTGATTCAACATCAGTGATGCACAGTGTGTTGAAGGGGCAAATACAGGATGAATTTTGTTAAGGTTCAGGTGATGTTATTCGTTCATTGTTTTCCACTATCATGAGAAAAGATAATGATTCATAGTGACTCAGCTTGCACTTACCAGAAGAATGTCTGTGTACCCAGACATCTATGCACCAGCAAATTGTTGCAGTCCAAAAAAATGTGAAGGGCACCTACTCCGCAATCTATTCAAAATCTAAATGCAAGAATTTCTCCATTCAAGAAACCACTAGTCTGAACTAGGGAATGTTTTATTCATTCATGATGAATGATGACTGGTGTTCAGTTGTAACTTTTACAGTGTTTTTCAAAATCTGTAGTATGCAGTACACTATTTAGAAACACAGTGTATTTCTTGGTTATGTTTCACTGCATCCGTATTCTGTTTGCTTTTCCATGTGGTGTAGTATAACTCCTGATCCTGACTCCATGACTTTGGGGCTTCTATGGCAGATGATTCTTGTGCAATTATTAGCACAAGAAGGAAAGCTGCTTTGTTTTATCAACGCCTTATCTTAGGATCAGAATGTAGTTCATTACAGTTGTAGAAAGCCAAAGGCAAGTACAACTGAATCAAGTTAATTACTTTTATTCACAAAGAGACCTCATGGATACATTACTACACTTGAAAGTTATTTTCAGAAATCAGTTTCAGTACTGCAAAGTACCTTAAACTTTCTGATTTTATTAGAGAACCAGGGTAGAATTGTCTTGGTTTGAAAGACAGGTGTCTACCAAGGAAAGCAGGAACCTCCCTTGGGATCAAGAGTATGATTCTCTTCCCACCAACTTATTATGGCTTTGAAATTAAGGGCCTTTCAGGCCAAGATATGGGAAAAAGAAAATATCAGCTCTTCATTAGTGTGTGTCTGTATAACCAGGCAAGCAAACAACGACACTGCTAGCAGAACAAACGAGAGCAGAAATCCCAGGAAAGTCTCTTCCCGCTCTTTACGCGCTTTTGGTGCGGTTCCGGTGGCAGCCGGCAGGGGGCGCTGCTGGCTCCCGGTGGGCCGGGCGGGTGCGGTGATTGCCCCGCGCCTGCAGGGGGCGCTGTGCGCGGGCCCCGCCGAGGCTCCCTCACGGTAATGGCGGACGGGCTGGCACAAATGGGCCCAGCAGGAACCTGGGAGCAGCGGCTGGGACACCAGGGTGGGCTCACCTGGGGCAGCAAGCAAGAGGCAGACTAGATATTTGCGAGATAATGAAAATATATTAGAAACTCTGAAATTACATGGATAGTCCAGTTAAAAAAAAATTAAAAAAAAATCTCCCTCCAATGACCTTAATCATTGAGCTGAAACCATAAGCTATGGTCACATCATCTGTGACTTGCTTCCTGTTGGGATTCTGAGCTGTATCCTAGAAGTCTTGTCATTCTGCTGCACATTTGGCAGTGTAACCTGGATCAGGGATGAAATAGATGCAAGAGTATGGGGTACTATAACAGCATGGGTTTGCTTAGAGGTTCATAGTGAAAGTAACCTTATTTACTGTACGTGATTGCCCTGAGATCTGCATCTGCTCTCTTCCTTTCCGACACTAACAGTTAGTACTTCCTATTTCTATGCTTCTGCTTCTCCACCAAGTTATTCAGTGAAAATGAAGGCTTACAACTCATTGGATCTTAATATATTAGCCATACACTCCAAATTCTGAGGTATCTAGTCACATATATGTTGGCTGTCTGGCCTGGCAACACACAGATATTTTGGTTTCTACTGAATAGCACTTACCCTAAGTCAAGGACTTTCCAGTTTCCAATGCTCTGCCAGCCAGCAGGTGCAAAAAAAGCCAGGAGGGAGCACTACCAGGACAGCTGATCCAAACTGGCCAAAGGGATATTCCATACCATGTACATGAACTCAGGGGAAGTGGCCAGGAGGTACTTACTGCTGCTGAGGGATAGGCTGGGCATCTGTCAGCAGCTGCTGAGCAGTTGTATTGGGCATCTCTTGTTTCTCTTGGGTTTTAGTCCTCTCTTTCTTTTACATTTAATTATTATTATTTTACTTTCTTTCAATTATTAAACTGTTCTTATCATAAGCCACAGGTTTTACCTTTTCCTGATTCTCCTCCCTATCCCCTTGGAGAGTGTGCATGAGTAAGAGGCTAAAGGATATTTAATTGCAAGCAGGGGTTAAACCAGGACAGAAAAATAAGAAAATAGGAAAATACAGAATTTAAGAATTTACAGAATTTATGCCCATACAGAAAATAAGTCTGAAAGCATGGCTTGAAGTATAGCCAGAAGGAATTCTATAAAGTCCGTGAAGCTGTGTGTTTCTGTTTGATGATGTAGTGTACAGGGAGACTTTTCAGAGCAGGCTGCCACATGGACAGGAGGCATGCTGTGATCCCAGCTGCTACAAGGACTGCTCACTAGAAGCAATCCAGGCATGACCAGTAGGAATTGGCACTGCTCTTCTCTGTAGCAGAAGTCTTTTTTCTCCCTATCAAGTAAGTTTCCCTCCACCTCTGTATTTTCACATTACCTATAGCTTTGAAGAACTAGGCATCTGCAAACATTTAAAAACTTTATCTAAGTATATAATGGGAAGTGTTTTAATACAACCTACAGGCCCAGCTGGCATTGATTCTTTAGACACCTGAACACTTCTAGACATGCATCCCTTGGGAACTTTTGGCTACTTTTCTGCAGGCACACAAATAGATATATATATCTATATTTATAGATATATATATCTATATTTATAGATATATATATCTATAAATACACATATGTGTGTATGTGTGTGTGTGCATATATTTATCGGGTAATAATCTCTAATGCTGACTGATAAAAGATAGTTTCCTGAATTAACATGGTGTATCTGAGCATTGCTCTAATGAAAATGTTCACTATGTGCTTCTCTGACTAAAGATAGGGAGAACTAATAGTTTCAGGCAGGCAGCACAAAATGGGCAGACTTTCTCCTCAACCTGGGGAGATGCTTTTTTCCACTCTTTGATGGGGAAGGAGGGAAAAAGCAGCATCTGCTCCCAGATTATGAAAAGAAAATACTAAGCAAAGAGAAAAGATAACTCTTAACTAAACAAATTTTAGGTTAGTTTCTCATATACGTAATAGCATTGTCCACATTTTATACCTTGCATTAGATTTTGTTTCAAAGTGAAAAGGTAAATGAATTAATACCTCAGCAGTTATGATAAAGTCACTTTAAAACAAAGTTGAAGTTAATTTGGAAATTCTTAGGGCACTTGAAAAATAAACAAACAAACAAATAAATAAATATAATTAATGTTGCTTTTGAGATGCACCTTCATAAGCTGAGGGGTCTACATCTGCATAATCTTTCTCATTATTATTTATGCACACTTTTTTGCTGCCCTTGGGACTCTTTCCTTGGGTAAAAGAAGCTAGGAAGACACTGTGATAGTAAAAGAGATAATAAAAAATATTTTGTTCGTGCTCAGTATTTCAAGAAATGAAATTCCGTATACATTAGAGAATTGGACAGCTTTAGACTACAGAAGTGTTTGGAATGCTCAGCCCTGGGTTGTACTAAACTAGTATGCCCCCTCCTGCTGCATGCCATCTAGATACATACATGAAAACACCTCAGTACCTGTTCTTTAAATATACAGATCCAGTATAAATGGAATCACAGAATCATAGAATATTTTGGGTTGAAAGTGGCCTTTAATGGTCATCTACTCCAACCTCCCTGGCATGAGAGGGGACACTTACCACTAGACCTGGTTCCTCAGAGTCCCATCCAACCTGATCCTGAATATTCTCAGGGTTAAAGTATCCATCACCCCTTGGGCCACTTGCAACACTGTCATTGTAGATGCATTAGTTGCCTTTTAGTGCAGACATAGGTGGATTAACTTTCCCCTCCATTTGATATGGCAAGTGGCAAACCTTAACACACAGTATCTGAACACACCTAAATATTCCATGTATTTATTCTCCTTTACAAAAATATGTAGTGAATAAGTAGGAATTCAGTAACAACTTAATATGGAAATGTGTATGTGTGTGCTATATGTACATATTGCATATATATAAACTATATATCTGGAGTAACTTTGAAGGCTGTAATCTATTCAAGTTGGCTAAATGAGGTCAGAGCTTTCTTAACACTGACATAAAGCAGCCTATATCCAAGTTGTTTTAAACTGACATCTGAAACACAAAGTTTGCTCCTAAACCGTCAATTAGTATGGGCAAGAGTCCTTCTCAACTCCTGAGTCGCACCTAGAAATTTTTTAGGAGAGCAACAGGACCCATTTAAAAACCTAACATTAGAAATAACTGGATTTCTGTGTATAGAAATATTCCCTGGTGCTTTAATTTACTACTGTGCATGTTATCAAAGAAATTGTTGATTTGCTGAAGTTGAGTGTACTCATAACTACGTGGGAAGTGTGTGACCATGTACTTTATGCTGTTCAACATTTCCAAATGACAAGCAATTCATTCTTTCCATTTGTTAGCAATCAGAATTTCTGGTGCTAGTACACTTCCCTTTGGCTTATATGAGTACACATTAAAAAAAAAGAGGGAAGTCATTAGGAAATCCTTGCTGGCTGTTGTCCATACCTTATTTTAGCTTGTTCAGCAGCACATGGGATAAAATTTCTTCACTCCAGCATAAATTTTCCCATTAGCAAATTAAGAGGAAGAAATGCGTAGGTAATGAAAAATTCTTGGTTTGAAGTGTTCAGAAATGAAGTCCAGTATGGCATGTAATAGCATTAGCTTGTCACAGATTTATGCGGCATATTGATTAGCTACTGGTGATAAAAAAGAAAAAAAACAAGATGCTGCAGACAGTCTGTGGTGTCTGTGCCAGAGACACTGTGATCTATTACTGATTTGTGAGATCCTAAGATGAAGGATATGATAACACTAATAAATCCACAGCGAAGAAAAACCTCTCATATCTTGACACTAATTTCACCATGGTCTTTATGGAAATATATGCTGGAGAAAAGAAAATGTTTTATGGAAGAAGACTTGTATGAGTGAGGGGATGAGTATCAGAACTGCTTCTGGATTGTAAATATATCAAATTCTGTAATATTATTTCCATTTGTCTGGATGTTAGAAACAAGAAACAGCAACTGTTTGTTGGTACCCTGAGAAGAGTGAAACATGTCTTGGCAGTCCACTTGAGTCTAGAAAAGATAGCTGTATATTCGTGGCAGTAAAAGTTTCTGATTTCCTGGAGTACTTTGATAATTTTGATTACAGGACTCATTCGCCCAGTTTATGTTTTAGTTCCTTGGCACGTATCTGGTACAATATACTGAATGTACATGGGATTTATACTATAACTATATGAAAGCATTCAGGGATTGCCTTAAGAGGTTAATAGTCAATAAACTTATATAGGGGTGGCTGACCCTCCTGACCTTGCAGACCACTCATCAGAAACTTCCTATGCTGAGGAGCTGTGAGATTCATCTCATGTCCTGGATTAATGAGGAAAAATGGAGCTTTCAGGGGAGTTCACAGGAAGTGGTGCTAGGGTAGTACAAGCCAGGAATGGCCTTTCCAGGATTTACTTACTTGTTTCCTCTACAGCTGGGGATCTCTACTGCCTGTTCCTAGCATGGCCTCACTCCTAGCTGTGCTCATAGCCTCTAATATAGGAGCATCACAACTTGAGAATAAAGTGAGAGCCAAAGGTTGACTATAGTATAAGAAAACTTCCTGATTTCATACCTGAAGCATCAGATAAAATTCCAGACTTTTTTGTATTTATCCTGTTCAGAACTGTACATAAAAATATTTGTTACATAGAGGAAAATTTAAAGTTACCAGCTACTCTGATTTCTGATTTTTAAGTCTCACCATACTTCATCCACTGGCTTTGCAAAAAAAACCAAAACCTTCTAATGCATGATCACATGCTGATCCTTATAGTGTATATGAATACAGGAAAAACCTTGATTTTTATTCTCCTTTGACCTATAGAAAAGGTAGTGAAATTATTCCTGGTGTGAAAACGCCACTACTATATTTCTGCTGCCAAAGTACTCTAGCAACCACAGACTAACAGAAGACTAGCAGTCTGCTAGTCCATTTCACAGCTCCTCTGGAAATAATTCTTAGAGATACACAAAAGCAATTTTAAATATGGTTTGCGTAAGAAATTTTTATTGCCTCTTATATTTAAAATCTCTATCAGGAAATGAGATTATTTCTGTTAAAATCTCCTAGAAAAGCAATCCTGTGCTCATTATCCAAGCCACCAGTCCAGAGACAAAGGGTAGAAACAAGAAACAAATTACCACATTGACACCCAGATCTTTCCTATTTTGTCTTGACAGCATTTCATTTATATGATGGTGTATTTTTCCCTTGCAGCTATTGCCTCCTGTTACTCTTTAAGGTAATTGAAGCTGGGCCCAAAAGACCTTAGAGGCTTGTATCTTCTCCTCACATTAGTGACACTTCAGTGATAAACTTGAACTTAAAGTTACTGAGGCGTAACTGAGGGTTCATTTGATAGCTAGTGGTTTTCAGCAGCACTGCAGGGCTTCAGAGGCTCAGCGTGAGTGAGATTGTTAATGTCCTGTGAGGGAAAACAATAACACATTTCATTAATGCGTTCATGTGTGAAGCATCCATTAGTGCACTGGAGGTATTAATGACGTTATGCTTTAAACTGACATGTGGGGCATGACAGGAATTGCAAGGTCTGATGAGAACAGATGACAAGATAAGCAAATATTTGAATGGCTTCATTTGCCTGCAGGTCAAACCATGGTGCAGGGGAACTGAGAAAGCTAAAACCTGGGAGAGATTAGTGTTTTCCTAGCATGGACTGAACCACAGGAAAACTTAAGAAAGATTGTTTACTAGGTAAATACAGAGGTCAGTAAGGACAATAAATATGTAAAAGATACAAGCTTAATTATTGCTGAGTCCCAGTTTGTAAATTTGAGTTAAATTGCTAAAGTCATGGCACAATTCAAGGTATAGATATACAGACAAATATTTTGATTTTATGGATATTCTTTTAATTTTCAGTAATTCCCCTCTTTCTGCCTGATGTGAAAGTTTAAAATTTATAGCCAAATAAGCTGCTGACCATTGCAACAGAACCATTGCACTTGTGCCAGAAGTTAGTTTGGCAGTGAGATTTTAATAAACTAGTTTGTCTGCAAACAAGCAGACAAAGAAGTGGTTAGAGTTGGTAAAATTATTATTCTTCTCTCATTGTCACGCACATTCTTTGTTTGTCAGGTTTGAACTAGTTGTGAATTAGCAGATAAAGGTCTGGTTCCATTTTGGACCTGTGTTGGATTGCTGCAGGAGGCTCACAGTGCAATGAATTTGATGGCTGCAACTCAGCCATTAGATGACAGCAGTGCACATCTCAATGCCATCCAGCATAATTTAACATGAACAATCTGACATGCTTGGCAGATCCTTCAAAAAGGGGAGGAAAAGGCCACTCCTTTGCTACCTCTGATTCAGAATGATTTTGTGCAGCCACACTTTTCAGAAGAAGTAACACTCGCTAGCTGGCTAATGCAATGAGGCTGCTGCATCATGACTTTTGTGTAAGTGCTGCTGTGCAAAACTAAAGCAAAAAGCTTTTGCATTGGCAGTTCTCTAGGATCTATAAAGAAAAACCTGCACATTTTGGTGTTATATCTTCAACATACCTTCATCTAACTTACTAATAAACACTTCTCCATGCCTCACTATCCTCTCATCTTTTAGTGCAATGTAGTGATTTCGTGTCCAGGCCTTTGCACTTGTGCATCAACCAGTCTTGTAATAGTTTAAAAAAACTAATCAAATAAATCTGACAATTTTTCACACTGAAATTCAGGGAAGTTTGCTCAGAAGTTTGCTTTACAACTGTTGTCACAAATATACTCATTTGAGCTAAAATTTTCCATGAAGATACATTTTTGTGAGAGAAGTCTGGAGTCTTCAGGAGGTGGGAAAACATACTTTTTTACCCTATAGTTGGCAACATGGAAATATACTGTCAAGGGCAGTGTGTGTTTTCCTTTTTAATAAGCTGCAGATTTATGGGTACAGTTTGCTTGCTCTTGTACTTGTCTTCAGTAACAAGCTGTCTGAGAGAGAGCATGCTGACGGACTGCACATAAGCTTTCTCCAGCTAGACAGTCAAATTTGAACACTGTCCTACTTCTTGACCATCCACCCTTCAAATTAACTTATGCTGCATCTTGTCCTCAAAATGCATGCTCCAGATGGATTGGGAAATGTCTAACTGGTATAGTAGATTGGGGATGGAGTCAGAGCTGAGTTTCACTGAGCTGGTATTTGTCTATTCTTACTCAGGGACTCACATAACAGGACAAGTGAGTAGAAGCTGTGCAAGAATGACCCTACAGATTGACCCTTGTGAACCTGGTTTTCAGCGTTCTAGCAAGACATCAGTTTGAGCTTTGTGTTCTGTATGTCCTTACTAGTTCTGTTCCAAATTTTGCCTCTAAACATCAATAATTCTCTATTTAAGACAGACACTGCTGCTTAGAAATTGTCAATTAAAGGAATGAAAAATAGTCATAGTCTTCATTTTTATATGTTTATTATATAAGGTCCTTATTCTTAGGGTCCTCTGCATGTCATGGCCTAAACCTACCATGAAGTTTACTTTTAAAGGATTTCCAGTCTGCTCTACAAATGGAAATTATTTTGATAAACAGTTGAGCTTTTGAATGCTTATTTGAACTGACCCTATAAGCCTTTACTGATTTCTGTTTCCAGTGATGAACTAGTGTCTGTGATGGTGATGATGATGAAGGGTGGTGTATGATGTTGATGCTGAACTTTAAAGGATGAAGGCAAGAGCCTAAAATAACAGGAGGCCTTTGAGCACAAGTTATCCCATGGCAGCAAAATGACACTACAGTATTTTCTGTAGAAAATTTGACCTTTTTGATGAGGACATATCTAGAGATGAATAACAAAATGCCAGGTCTGTCCTTTGCCTTTCCTTATGAAAATGACTGACCAATATTTCTTCCCATGGCATGCCTTATCTAGCGGAAGATAAAAAAGTGACAGTGGAAAAATCTGAGTAGCCATAAATCTACATGGAAAGAAAACTGGGAGTTATTACAGGCATGCAGACTGTGCTCTACACTTAATGCACTGAGAGAACGGACTTAGAGAACACAAATCTGAGAGTTTTTCCTGCATGACTGCAGTAAGGCTCTTGCATGGATGCATGGAGTGAAATGTCAGATCATTGAGTCCACCATCAGGGATATAAGTTTGTATTTCAAGACAATAATGGTGTAATCGTTATCCTTTTTATGGGGTGGTATCTGTGTTGCATTCTGTGGATGTCTTACTATTGCTAGTGCTCTCTGCTTAAAGTACTTTCACCTGTGAAATCTGATTTAGGCGAAATAGCTACACAGTCAAGAGTGATTATGGTAGAATGAGACATTTGAATCTTGACATTCTGTTTGAGAGAAATCAGATAATAAATAGTATGGCTTCCCTGCTTAATGATTTCAAAATGTTTTTCCTTGTTTTCTTCAAGAACATTCATCTAGTTACTAGGCAGTAAGAGCATGTGACATACACCTTCTGTCCTTTGCTTTTACAACGTATCAAGTCAAACTTAAATCTTCCCAGAATAGCTCTCATTTTTTTTCCTTTGTGAGAAAACTGTGGTTTCTTAGAGTGAGAGATGTGTGTCATTCTGGTTACTTTGAACTGAATGTACTAAACATGACCAACCAATAAGCTGGGTCCCCGAAGTCACTTGCTCTTCTTGGTAGAGCCCTTAAGACAACTGCTAAGAAGCACAAGGACATATTCTCACTAAAACTTTAAATTTTTTGCAAACTGAGAGCTTCCAGCTTACACCCAAGGCCTGGGAAACACTTTCTTTGTCTTTGCTATTAGTTTTAAAATAGAAGCTGTCGCCTAAAAGAAGAAAGCCAGATTGGCAACTCAGTGTTTATCTTTGCAGATTCAAGAGAACACACACACAGTCTCTAGAGTGTGTGGCTTTTGAAATGCAAGGTTTGAAAAGCTTTGAAGCCTTTTTAAAGGCTTTTAGAATAACTCTGTTCCATTACTTAAATAAATCTTACCTCTTGATTTGCTTACAACACTTTCTCATAGTCTTATTTAATATTTCTACTCCATAGCAGGCAGCTCTGTGCTTCTCTAGTTCAAGGGATGAGGTCCATGGACGAGGAATTCAGAAAAAATGAGACTTTTCCAGAGATCAAATTGAGAAGAAGTGGATACCAGACAGCCATGAACAGGCTGATACTGATAGGAGAATATCCTTATCCTTCCTACAGTGATTTGACTATATGGCAAGTCCATTCTCCCAAACGTCTTGAGAAATTGTGACTATGTGGTGTAAAAATTAATTTGGGATACTGGTCACAGTGAGACTACAAATAAACTGTAACACTAAACATGGGGCTCATCAGCCTAGAAGTTTTTATTGACTTCTTCTTCATTGTTCATATTTGAGTGTCACTTTTATTAGAACAGGCAAGCTTGTGTTTTCTTAGAGTGTTAGACTTTATAAGCTACTACAGGCATCTTCCCAGGGAACTCTTGGAAAATGCTAAAGAAATACCTAAAAGAATCTAACTTGAGTAGCAGGTGATCTGCAGCATAAATTTGTTCCAAGCAGCTGAGCACTAGGAATCACTCTGTTTTAATATCTGATGCAAACTTTTATATGAACAACTGCTGAGTTACAATTAGTGACAAGAGAGAATTTTTCTTAATATGGCTACTTTGCATTTTGCTGACTATCATCCACAAATTCTGGTCTTTGCTGGCAAACAATTCAAGGAAAGTGATCTTTCCTATTGCTGTAAGGGCATATTCTGATTAATGGACATAATTTGAAACCTTTAGAATATATGAAAACAGAATTAATATCAAGTTTTGGATTGCTTTGGGTTTTTTCAATTTCTTTATTTTTTTTTCTCTGTTTGTTTTGGGTTTTTTTGTTTGCTATTAATAGTTCTTATATAATACAAGGCATCTAGAATACCTCATACTTGAATATGTAAGTATATAAAAATAATAAAACACCTCTAACTGTATAAAACTGAAGTGAATTTTCTGTATCCTGAAAGAGGTCAAGAGATTAATTCAGAAACTCCTGTTAAAACTCTGCTGAAATATCCAGTGACATGCTCTTAAAAATCCCTCAATTTAGCATGATTCTTCCTGCTGCAGTGAAATTGAAATGTTGGAGAAGATGGCGTAGTAGAAATGGTATCTATGTAAGATGAGATTAGAAGTACTTTTTATACACTACAAGCAGCACATCTCTGAGATCCATATTCCAATGACTTCATTAGAAAATGCTTAGGTGATATATGAGGATCAAAACTAGTTTTAGGACCTTGCTCTGCCACAGATTTTGGAAAATAGGCACAAAAGAAAGGAGAAGAATGAGGTAATGAAGCAGCCTGGCAGTTTTTGTCTGAGCCAGTTTAATGACAGAAAGTGTCTGAAATCAAGTCCAAGAAGAGAATGAAGATACAGAGTTTAAAATTGGTGAAAGGAGAAACATCTGAAGAAGAAGGCAATAGGTCAGGCAAGCTAGCAAACAAATAACTGTTTAACAGACAGCACTTAAGAGTTTGCAGTTTTAAAAAATTGCTGGATTTTCTTGTTGGCTGTGACTTTCTCACAAATTTTTGGCAATAAAATTACAGTGTTTATGATTATTTTTCTTAAATACCTTCTAGGAAAAACTTGTTGTTTTGCAGTATGTGGAATGATATAATTGCTTACCCTACTAATCCATGGTATATTTTTACTGACAAACATAATGATAAATCAGTAATTTCTGGCATATTTCATTTAGACACTAATTGCTGTTCTAGCTCATTATTGATATTAATAATCCAGCAACTCTAACTGTTAAGGGATGAACAAGGCTGTAATCATGGTCCATAAGCTTGCTACACTTTCAATAGATTTGAATGAGAATTAGAATATGCATGCAAATTGGTTTGTAAAAGGGATGGGAGTCTTTCAGCCTTGTTAAATCAATAGATTTTATTGGAAATCAGTGTCAATTTGAATGGGTGTTTTCACTAGGAGCTAAGCAGTATCCTTGGCTTGGGCACCAGGTGTCAGACTTGGTGCTGGTAGAGAGGAGAGAGCTTTAAAAAGATCCTATGTGGCTGGAGTAGTGATTCTTACCCAAAGAGTTCCTATGACACCTAGTAAGGCATGGGAGAAAAAAAAAAAAAAAAGGAAAAAGCTCCTTACATATTGTTACCAATACATGAATAAACCATGATACTTATTCAGATATGTTGCAAAATTACTGTAGTGTCCCTCTGCATTTTTGGTCCCCTGCATCCAGCAGAAGAGGAGTAACATGAATTTCTGGACATGATGATATCTCCATACAAGTGTGGAGTGTTGACATGTTTGATTGAAGATCTTTTTTGAATCAGTATTACTTTATGTACCCACATCTGTCAAAAGCTAAAGAAAATATAATTTCTTTCAATACAAAAAGAAACCTGAAGGGTTTCATCAAAAGGACAGCATCCAGCACAACTCTTTGGAAAGAAAGTGACTTTATACTACCTGACATCTTTGGTCAAATGCAAATATATTGACTGGTAGCTAGGAAATATAATATTTTAGGAGACTACTGAACAGTAATTATTAATTAACCAAGCCAAAGGGTTTGTTTGGAGGTGAGCTGCTAATTGGTGGACACATTCAGAATTGCCTTCATCAACCTTGCAAAAACAATAAAAATTATGTACTTTTAAAGTATATAATGATGTATATCTGATGTGTAAAATACATCAGACAACATTATTTAATTCCACATCTCATTCAATTTTCCAAATAAAAGTAGTTCACATTGCAAAATGTAGCTTGGGATTTGCATGTATCTAGTAAGTGAGGTTTACTGTTTGAATGCATTGCTCTTTCCACATAACACCACTAAGGTCTGCTGCTTCAGCAGTTGCTTAGACCAGTTTCCTTCCATCATTGTCCTCCTAACACTCATTCCAAACCAAAAGCCATGAAAAATGTAATGTGGTAAGTTTTGAAATGTTCTGGCAATATCTGGGATAACTCCCTGTTTTGTGAAGCACTTCACAAAAATACACAAAGAATTATTGCCCTTTAGAGGTCCCAAAGAACCTTAAGAAAAATATTAAGGTGTTCATATGAACATAGAAAGATTTAAGCTGATTTTCTTAGAAGTGTTATGTCATAAAAAACAAAAAGAATCCATTCAGAAAAAAAGCTGATGGTGACAGTAGGAATTGTATTGTTCTTGGGATGGGAGTCAGGCCTCCGATTTTTTTTTTCAGAAGCTAGAAAAAGCCACAGGAATCGTTATTCTCCATAGTATTAAGAAAAATGTGTGAAATGAAAAAATAGAGGTCTTTAAATAATAGAGGAGATTTTGGAACCAATTGAAGAGGGAAGAAAGAAAGGCTTTCTCTGATATGCAAGGCAAGCAAGCCGTGACTATGCATGGACGCCAAGATGAAAATAGAATATTTCCGTAGGTGTAGATTTTTGGCTGTCTGAATCTTTCCTGGCCACTTTGCCATAAATTGACTGTGCTAATCATGCATTGGGATTAATGGCTGAGGACATAGAGTTTTTTTTAAATGTGCCTGAGTTCAAGGCTTAACTTCACTATTTATAAAAGGCAACAATTTTATTTTCTGCAGCCAATGAACCATTTATTTTCATCAGCCAGGTAGAAGTGTAAAGCTATGCCTTATAGTGACTAAGCAGCTTTTAATTTTTTTTTTTTGTCTTATGTTCTTTTACTCCCATTACATAAGATGCAGAGATGCAGATTTTTTTGTGGTTTCTTCGTTGGGTTGGTTTTTTTTGTGTTTTTTGTTTGTCTGTTTGTTTGTTTTTTGGGGGGGGTTGTGGGTTTTTTTTTGGTGGGGGGAGGATCGTTTTGATGTTTGGTTTTTTTTTTTTTTTTAATAGGAGGTTTAGTGTAGAAGATTATCTGAATAGATAGCTTAGGGACAGAACTTTTTTCTAAGAGGAGTCATCTGACAGATGAAATTACTTAACTGGCACCAAGAGATGAGTAATTGTAGGAAAACAGGAGGTAAATATGAGAAAGATGAAACTGTATATGAGCAGATAAGCATACATTAAGAATGAAGGGGAGTAAAGGAAGTATAGAAGGATGTAAATAACATAAGATAAGGCATGTACATAATTGTGCAATATATTATTCAGAAAAACTGAAGTAAGGAGTTGGGTTTTTTGGGTTTTTTTTTTTTTGTTTGTTTTTTTTTTTTTTTTTTTTTTTTTTTTTTTTTTGTTTTTTTTTTCATATTTTGTTCCACCACAATGGGAGAATCACTGGTGGAGAGGTTTTTAAAATATCATAGATGAGAGGTGGCATGATCTGCCATTGTAATGGATGTACAGGACAAAGAAGTGAAGGAATCTGAGATGACCACGAGGTTTTAACTGGTGTATCCTTAACGAAGATAAAAAATGTTGCCATCTCTTTTGATGTGTTTAGAAGTGCTTTACAGCCTATGGGGATTCTTGACCTAGTCATTGTGACTTACTTTCTCATTTTTGTGTTCTAATAAAAGTGGCGTTACTATCCAGTTCCTATACTTGCTTATCATGCTTAAGTACTCATATAGCTAGCTATATCAACTGACATCTAAAAGAAATTAATCTAGCTGACTAAAACTGGAATTAATACTGGTTTTAAAATGAAATATAATTTTAACTGGATTCGACTTCTTCCCCCACATCCTCTTTCTTTGAGGCCTCTTGTTAGAACACCTGATAGGCTCATACTAAGTTAATGACTGAGTGCTATCCTAATTCTTAAATGAGCAGTCAGTACACATCAATTCTTTTTATTTGTTAGTCATAAGAAGGGATGCACCATCCAGACACTTGGGTTAGTAGGAAATGTTGCAACAAACACAAGGGCCTGAGAATGTTCTTCTTGGGCTGTGCTGGTGGGGAGAGAGTGCACCTACGGAAGGGAGTGTGAGGGAACACAGATGCAGAGGCAAGTAGAAAGACACACTGGAAACAGGACAGCTGGGACAAGTCTGGTCAGAGCCTGGTAAATGCGTGAAACACTGCAGTAATACAATTAGTTGGCTATGTCACATTGGTCTGTTACAATGTATAGCTGTATCCTGAGAATGTAAGGGAAGGCAAGAGTGTTTTTTTTACTGACAATCCCCTGATAAGGTAAGGGGTTTTTTTTCCTATTTAAAGAAATTAGTAATTACCTGATGCTGTTCAGATCTGCCAGAACTTCTTGGGGAAAACACCCCCCCCCCAAAAAAAAAGATTGTTAAGAAATTATTAAGTGTTGAAACCTGTAAGATTCTGAAGGGATTTTTTAACCAGTAATTTTTATAAATGATTTTGTACAATGAGACTTTTAAAATCTCACAGAAAACACCAAAAACTTTGTTCTGCTAAGGTTTACAGTTAACTGATGAATCATCTATATAAAAGGTGAGAAATTGATAAAAATTGCAAAACCCAGATACAAATTTAATATTCTTTCTAGTTCAGTCTGGAAGGGGAGGGAAGGAGCAGGTCATCTGTGATAGGGATCCATTTATGGTGAAAATATTGTAATATGGCTACAAAAACACAGATGAATGCAGCCTTTCCAGCTTCAGTGAATAAGATGTGGGCAGATCCATATACTCCTTTAAGAAAAGGACTTAGACCTGTTCTCATCTGTTTCTGTTTTGCAAGGTCCCAAGAGGTCCCTGGCCACCTGGAACTCTACAAACAAATTAAATGTTGGCTTTGATTTGAATCTACTTGAGTGCTGAAAGCTTGAAGACAATCAAAGCTCAAAGTAACCATGGTAGAGCAGGCAGAGCCCAATGCAGTCACACAACAGAAAAGGACATTTCTCTGCCAGATTAAAGACTAATTTGCATGACTAATACATGGAAAGAGTAGGTTTGGCCCTTTTCTGTCCTGCCTTGTCCATATGAGCCATGCAGGCTGTCTGTAGAAAACATGCAGAGCAATATTGGGGGTATAGAGACAGTGGAAAGTAAGTTACAGAAAATCTTTATTTCAGATGGCTGCCTTTCAATAGTAATTATTTATCTGCTAATTATTAATGGAATAGATACATATTTAACTTCCTATTATGCTGCCATGGCTCTTGGTTTTAAGCTATTTGGTCCCAAAATTAGCTTTACATTTTACAGAAATTAATAGACCAGGGGAATATATGGGATTAATCTTTTCCTATAAAGAATTCATAGATCTTCTGTAAAAGCATCCATTTCACATTCAGTAGCAAACTGCTATAGAACATTGAACTTTTGAATCCAGTGGTTTTCATGGTGCTGCATTTTGTGTTTATGAACTCTTCCTGGTGGAGGTTTCTTCTATTCTATAACTACGATAAGCAGTGCTCTAACTAAGGTACGGAGTGATCAAAAGTCTGAAATGGAGGTTGGGCCAAACTACTGTGGTAAAATGTTAGCAGTTTCCAAATCTAGGTATATTTTTGCTGAAGGTGAGAGAACAGAGGAGGAAAAGGATAGAGCTGTAAGACTTCCATTTATCTTGTTTTTCTGTGTAAGTTAGAATTCTTGAAGAGTTCAGGTGTAATCACAGCCTTCTGTTGCAACAGGAAGCACCATCTGCTGAAGCATTCTGTAAGCAATATAATGTCTCTCCAGAGACAGTTTAGCATTCAATTCACAGAGAAGGATGGCAGGGACTTGTAAACAAAAGAAGACAACTGAAGCAGTGAAGAATGAGCTGTGCTCTGAAGATTCAATATGTTTCTTTATAGCCAAAAAATCCTGTATTGCTATAAAAGCCTGGCAGAGGTCTCTGATGTATTAATTGTGGTGGTTTTTTTTTTCACTCTACCTTGTTATTTGAAAGCCAAAAAGTAATGTCAAAATACTGTTTGTTGTTTTTGTTGGGTTTTTTACACTGAAACCCCCAAGCCTGTATGAGTCTAGCCCAAATTATGTTGCAAGTAGGTATTGTTTAAGGAGAGGGAAAGAAAGCTTTCAATTGCAGCTCAAAAGTAATTAAATAGGTAGGGTATACTTATGAAAGTATTGGCATTGACTGTCAATGAATATAAAGTTATGAAGTCACTTGGCATTCCAAGTGAACAATAGCGTTACTAGTTGACAAATGCCTAGTATACAGACTTTTTATATCCTGTAAAATATTCTAATGCAGACCAGGAATGTAGTTGTGGTGTTGGAGAGATGGATTGGATGGAAACTATTTCCTGTTTTGAATTAAATTGAAATATCAGAATTACAGACAACATATCCATAGGAGTGTCATTAAGTATAGTTGTTATTGGTCGTATGTTTGAATGCAATAAATGACAAATATAAGGTACTGCAACTTTAGAACATGACATTAGAGTTTATAGCTTCTCCAGAATGGCTTAGTCTCCAGTTGGTCTAGTATCTATCCTATCAAAAACTTTAAAATAACAAAATCTTTCTTAGTCGCTGTCTTGTGTAAAGCAGATATTCAGCTTTCAGAACATGTGAACAGCTTCCATTACATAGAAGCTCCCCTAAATCTTATCCATAAGGAAAACGAAGTTGACAGTATTGTCTGTCTGTGATGAAAGAGACACATGGGTTTTGTCTGTTTTTCTACCTTAAACATCCAGAATACATTAGATTTGGATGACGAGAGCCAGAGAGAAGAGAAAGAAAAATAAAAGGAATATATTTGTTGATTAATTTCCACTTCATGATAGTTGTGTTGTATTAGGTAAGGCAACATCTTCATATTTCTGGTGCAAAGTGTTGGACATTAAGGAGTCATAGATATACTTGTCTATGAAGATAGTGTTGAGGCTATTTTGTCACTAAAATAAGTGCGTATCTAATCAGGAGAATTTATGTGTGATATAGGTGGCTTTCAACTAAATTGAATATTTTAATTATGACATAAAACACACGGTTGCTGGAATGAGCTTTTAAAATTGCACCCTTATTTCCAAATGGTACAATTTACCACAAGTACCTGAAAGTCCAAGGGGGTTACGTGTTGGTGCTCTACTCATGGACAAAATTCGCTCATGAGGTTTTATATTTTGTTAAACCTAAAAGATAAGAGGTACCTTGATTTTGGCCACTAAGATTTTGTGTTCTAACTAAGATGCAGAACATTTAATAATTTTTATTTTATGATCTGTTAAGCCCTCAGGGATGCAAAAAGTCTCACTGATGCAAAGGGGGCCATGTGTCCTCACTTACAAAACGACAATAGTAGTGACTTTTACTAAAAGATTTTTGAGGTGGAAACAAGGAGGGAAAACATTAAGTTGTAACTATTGGCAGAAATCAGCACTCTGTGTTGGGGGCACAGAGGAAGTACAGATTGAAAAGCATGATATGATGGACACAATCATCTGATTCACATAAATCTTATAAGAAATGAGAAGGAAGTAAAGCATTCAAATCTATCTCCCCTTCTCTCAGATCTTCTGTGTTAATTCAATCATAAGTGGGCATCCATTCAAGATTGATGCCAGTATTGATAGACTACCTTTTAAGAAAAACTTGGTTTTCTGTGTAAATAGTAATAAACAATCCTGTGGAAACTGGAGAATCATATTTGGAGAACAAAGCTTTTTGTGCCCAAATCATTGAAGTATTAGAGTATTAAGACAAAGTATTAGAGACATGGGGGCCCTCTGATTTAGTAATCTTTCACAGAAGAACTTAATTTTTCGGTCTTGGTACATGGGAACAGATCTCTGTTTAAATCCACAGGGGTCTTGCCCCTGTATTTTTCTTGTGTATCAAGGCTTTCTGTAAGCCCTGGAAGATATAACTGGAAAAAGTCAGAAAAAAAATTAATGGTTTCATATCTAGAAATAAAAACTACCTGCAGGACTTACCCCTAGAAATAAACAGTTTCTGGACAGCTGCTTAGCACAACCTGTAATGCCCACTGTCAGGCTGATTTCCTCCTTCTTAGAATGGGTGACTAAATTATGAAAAATGCAGTAATTTCATATGTAGATTTATCATGAAGTGTAATTTTTCCCTGTAAATAGGACTTCCTGATGGATAATAGCAAATAAAGATAATAGGTCCTTCGCCTAGCTTTCTTAGACAAGCTGTAGCCTGACATGCAAAAAAAAGAAAAAAACCTAAACCTTTTAAAATATTTTTTAAAAGGCTTATTTTTGTAAGTCTGAGTCTCAGACTTACAAAACCCTGCAGGCATTGTTTAGCATTGTTTGGTACTAGTTGTCCTGTTCACAGTTAACACTGTGAACTACAGTTTCCTGGAGTCCTACTGTGTAGAGCAGTAAAACGGTAAACTGTTTAAGAACAAATGCCTCTAGGGACTTGTACAAAGCATTCTCTTAATCCTCTTCTTACTTGGTTTAGAGATATCCATATAGAAACCTGCTTGTTCTGTATCTAAAAAATTGTCCTGTTGATGGGTTAAGGAATTATACAGATTTAGGTTTTTAGGCTTCAGATTTATACTGTTCATTGTATTCTGCTCTCAGTAATCCAGTGATGTGTCTGGTCTGCCATCTGGAATGACATACTGGTGTATCTTAAATAAGAGGAATTTGCTCGTTGTTGGATTTTCTGCTGTAGGACCTGACTGATTGCTAGTAAAATGTCCTTTCCCTCTAGTTGCATGACTCTTGTTTCATAACTTTGAATCTTTTTCCTGCTGAAGAATAACTTCAGTATGAAAAGGACACTTTGAACAAGGAGTCTAGCCCAATATTATATGAAAGTGTCACCTACCCTTGTTTTAAATAACATCTTACTCTGCTGTTGCTTAAGGAGACTTGAGACTATGACTGTGTTGCAAGCTTGTCTACTATATTCATGTTGCTTGAGCAGGAATATCTGCAGCATTTTTCAGTCATGAAGTTAATTAAGTGAAGAGGATTTACAGATAATATTTCCATTTATGTCTTGCATCTGGAAGAGAGAGACAGAATTAGCTTTTGTCTTTTAAATTAAAAGTTCTAAAATAAGCAATAAGCTGTAAACCAAACCAAAATAAAAGTCACATAAGTAGCACTCCTTGTTGGATATGTCTTACCAATATTAGCTAAAGCATTCCCCATTTCCCAACTTTCCATCATCTCTGGGATGGGTTTCCTGCTCATACACTGCTCTACTTTTCCCGCAGTTGCCGGGAGTGGTTGGGGCCCAGAGCTGTGTGGGCATGGCCACCTCGCTATCCGATACTACACCATTGCTGGGAAGATGGCTTCGGGGGAATGAATGGCCACCACACAGTGGAAGCCACACCATTTTGTTCCTCTTTCCTGTGGGAGAATGCAAGTCCAAGTGATAAAGACAGCTGAGCAGAACAGAGCCAAGCTGAGCCCAGCCCAGTCCAGCCAAATAATGTGGAGCCTGGCAGTGTGCATGCACCACAGGTACCACAGGGAGCCATGATGGAGTGGAGCAATGTGGACAATTTGGCTTGGGGTGGATTGTCCATAATTTTTTCCATTGGCTCAGGGAAGGGGAGTTTCTCACTGCCGGGCTGTGGTAATGTCTGCCATTTTCTCCTTTGTTGCAGGAGGCCATTTGATGCCAGCAGTGGTAATGTCCAACAACTTGTCTTTGTCTCGGCAGCCATACTGGGTCAGGGTGGTGAGCACATTTTTGTGTAAATACCTCTCTCTTTTGTATATTTTTATTATTAATGTGTTGTTGCTGTTCCTATTAGTTTCTTCTTGTTTGTTTTCAGTAAATTGTTATCTCAGCCCATAGTCTCTGTCTATGTTCCTCTCTCACCAGAGGGAGATTAATTTGGAGTTTAATTCCCAGCTGGTTTTAAACCACAACATTTAATTGGACTGTGAGAAAACAAGTGCATACACTAATAAAATGAGAGCATTTCAGACAAGTTTTATTAAGTTGTTCCACTGAAACACAGAAAAACTGAAAGCTGATCTTCAGTGCAGTGTATAAATACTAAGAGTCAAGATCTAGATGTTTTAACAGGGGTTACTCCTATGGATTGACATGTTTCTGCTGGCCTAAGGGAGATTTTTCAGGAAGTAAAAAAGCCTCTCTGAGAAGTCAGAGGTTTCCTAACCTTTTGCATCAATAGGGGCCTGAGAAAAACTTCTCTGATAAGAAAGGGGTCAGACTACCCAAAACAAGCTCTGCTGATAGACTGATATTGTGTTGTACGTATCTGTAAAACCTCATCTCTGGAAGAAAGGAAGTACAAGACTGAAGATCGTCCTGCAAGCAGGTGTGACTTTAGATGTCCTCGGTGTTTTCTCTTGACTTTGACATGTGAAAAACTTTACATATTAGAGAATTGTCCAGCCCGTAATACTGTGCAAAATGACACAGCCATACCATTAATTGTAGAAACAGAAATAATAAAACATATAAGCTTTAGATGGATTCATAAAAATATCAAAATGTTAAGTCATGTCTGCAGCACTTAAAAATTTTCTTATCTGAAGGAATGGAATAAAAAACCCTCTTGAATCATGGGGCTGTTGCACATAAAAAGTCAATCATAACTTCTAGAAGACCTTTGCGCATCTCTGCTGTTCCATTTATCTTTTTAGCCTGCCTGTGAAGATGGATCCCCTCAGACTCATGGCTTTTTTATCATGCTTATCTCATTAGTATTAGTACTAAAAAATTACAAAGCTTACTGTGAATTTTATCTTTTCCAACAGTTTTGCAACCAGAAGACCAGAAATATGACTTTGTAGATAGCGAATAGGAATCCCTAGAGTACTAACAATTTGAAGTGCATGTTAGTTTCTCTATTACTTGATCAATGCTGTCACTAATGCAAATCTATTCCCACAATGCATGGAGTGTCATTAATTTTATGTTGTTTACGTACTCTTGCCATAAGGTTAAGCAATTCCTACTATTAAGCTAGATGAAATTGCATTACCTTAATGAAATGCACTTTACTGATAAAGAAGAATGTCACTTTCACAAGTGGAAGCGCTGTTAGCAAATTTTTACGAGAGAATTCCCAAAATCATATCTTAATTGCTTGGACAGCTGTGTAGTTTACATAACGAGCAAACAATGCCAAGGTTTTTTATTTTCTTTGTCAGCTGTATTGGATGTTAGTATGCGTGGTGGACCTTTTTTATGCCTTTTATTACTTGATTGCAAATCATTCTTCATTGCTGCCCAAATTTATGGAAGGACATTGCTCCCTGAGGTGCCATATCCTTTCAGGTCTGTAACTGAACATGACTGATGGCTCCAGTGTAACAGTTGCTTATTACGGCGCTCACTGAGCTATGATTGCTCCAATACTTTATGTTGGCAGATGTGTTTCCCTTGGAACAGCATCTCCGAGACAGAGGTCATTGATCAAACCCCCCTCTGGCTGTTCCATTATGTGCAAATTATTGCTAAAAGCAGAGAGACTGAGAAAGAGCGGGGGTGGGGGGTGAATGTGCATGTGTGTGTGTGTGCATACAGTCTGCTCACTGCAGAATTGAGGGAAAGGGAAAAGCTAGCAAAATAAAGAAGAAAAAAAGCTATATAACTGAAAAAAATGCTTTTGTAATTTTAACAGATGGAAGAGAAAGAAGGAAAACTAATATTTTGGAGGAGGAGCAATTGCATGAAATGGTTGCATTTTCTTTTTTAACTGACAGTATTTTTGCCAGTGCTGTATTGCCTGTGTGTATTTTTAGTGGTGGAATGAGTTGATGGATAAAGGCTTATTCAGTGTCTAAGACACTTCTATTGACACTTGTTAAATAAGGAGGAGAACATTTATTTATTTACTTGTTGTAGAAGACCTTGCTACATAGTAGTGGATAGCAACTGAACTGATTTCCAAAAAATCAGAAGGGAGAGAAGATTGTTGAATTAGGCAAAAGACTGTCTGAGACTATGGACACTCACTATCACAAACACTCTTTAACAAAATAAAGGGTGCCTTGATATGACATGGCTGGTGTTGCACAGAAAAGAATAATATGACGATTCTGTAAACAACTTGTACTACAGGGATGGGCTAGCAAAGCTTTTTGAAATTTTAATGTAAACTTTGACCAGGAAGTCTGTCGCTCCTCTCCTTGCCTCACCTCACCTCACCTCACCTCACCTCACCTCACCTCACCTCACCTCACCTCACCTCACCTCACCTCACCTCACCTCACCTCACCTTGCCTTGCCTCTCCTGAAATAATGGAGGAGTGGTTTTGCTAGTATCCAGTTTGCCAGGCTTTGTTTTAGAAGTTACTGAAGGTAGATTCCAACATATATATAAATAAAAATGCAAGTGAGTACTCAGTACAATCCCATACAAAAAGATTATGGCAGAAGTGAGTCTCTGAGTTATTTTATTTCATTTTCTAGCTGTACATTTGTTACCACTGGGGTTAACAAGAAGCAAAAAATACTAATTAAAAGAAAATCAGTTTGCAACCTTTCTTTCAGTCATCAGGATCAGTTCCATGAATCTTCATTCATGGAGACAGCCAAAATTTAATTGAATGTGGTCCCAAGAATATTAGTGGGCCTTAGTGGGAACCTAGTAAAGTTTAACAAGGCCAAATGTCTCTTACCATCGGAGGGAAGTTTAACTAGATGATCTATAAGACTTCCCTTCCAACTCAAACTAATCTCTAGTTCTTTAGTTTGACAGAGGTTTCTGGATCATCTTCTCCAGTAACTACTAATTTTAATTAACTTTATACCTTGTCAAATCATAGTGTGATTTCACAGCCTTTCCCAGTTTAGGGAGGATTACTATTACTTTATCTATCATGCAGTAAAAATCATTCTGATTGGCTTTCAGGTCTGTACATCTCATAACAAGCATAATGATAACCTATTGCCTCCCAGCTGTTTCTATGTACCTTTCTCAAGTACACTTGCTTCTTATCCTTTTAGTAACAATAAAATCAGACATTGGGAAAAGTTTTCTATAAATTTCTGCTGAAGCAAAAAGCAAGCTTTGCTTCAATGTTCTCTTTCTTCAGTTCTTAACCCACTATCTTACCTATTCCCACTGCAGATATCTGGAGTCTAATGTCTCTCTAATTGCATTAAAACTTACTAGTTTCATTAAAAAGCTTGGTATAGCTAGTCTGGTTTAGTTTCCAACTTCCCCATTTAAGAAGAACATATTTGGGCGAAATCTGTAGCTCTTGTAAATGGTGGTAACCATACTCAAAAAATTCAATTACTTGGACCAGCACAACTAGATAATTGGAAGGACTTTAAATTATATAAATCTAAGTTCCTGTATAAATGTTTAGGAACAGCATTTTCTCTAAGGAGTTCTATTTTTCTTGACAAATAGTTTTACAGTGATTATGCTGGTTACCAAGCAATTACCATGTAAAGGTTGTCAATTGTTTATCTGCATACTTTTAATGATATCTACTTTAGCTTTCTTTTCTACTATTATAATAACCTTTCTTTTCTACTATTATAATAACTTCCATTTTTTTGACTAAAGAACTCAATCAAAACCAGATCTTTTGAAGAAAATAAAGGACATGTGATTACTAGATATTTTTTGCTCTCTACTCTCCCTTGTCCTTATATCTGATAATGTATTCAATTTTTATTTTAACTAAAAATTATAATGATCTTTGCAGTCATTCACGTTTTTAAGATGACAAACTGAAAGAAAATATTTCTTTATGATACTTTTGTCTATTGATTTTTCACATTGTCATTTGTGTGTTGTTCTGGAATTCAGAAACCTTCAAAAATCACTGACAATATCATCTTTTAAAGGAAAAAAATGGAATTGTGATTTTTGTTGTTGTTGTTGTTTCTATATTTTGACCTATTCAAAGATAAAAAATTCTTTGCTCTTGTTTTCTTCCTGATGAAATACTAAGGTTAATATCTGGATAGGATGACATGTTTGAAAGATGTGGCTTATAATAAAGTTTCGTTTCCATATGAGGCCCTTTCAACAGAAGAGAAAATGAATAGGATATTATTTGGGAAAAAAAAGGAAGAGGAGATAGAGAATTGCAAACACACTTCTCTCATATTGCACTTGCTTTGGTTATGGCTCTTGCTCAGAATATGGGGACCAGGCTTGTATTCCACTGTGCAGAAAAAATTTCTGAACCATCACACCAGGCCAGGTTGTTTTTTCTCTAGAAGGCATGATCATCTGATTATTCAGGAATCTTTGCCTTTTATCCTTCGAAGTTATCCTGCTGAAATGTATCTTATCCTCGTCACTAAATGTGATACAAAAAATGTTTAATCCCTGTAATATCTGCTTGCTGGGAGGAGTAATGACACTGATGTATCATTTCTCTGAATAAAAATGACTGAAAATCTGTCAGTTCTGAGACAAATGTATGGAGAGGAACTGTTATAATTTAAAACTAAGTTGTTTATTTAGAGTAAATTGTGTTTCTTTCCTTTCACCTCAAATAAGACAAAATTGCTGTCTCAGAAAATACATCAGATCTTTATGGCCTGGTTACACGATGTACCAGCACTGTTCTTATCAGTAGCTCATACATTTCCTTGTGCTGGTTGCACTGTTTGCTACCTGTCAAAACAAACACATAGGCCATGACCCTGAAGTTATACAATGAAGAAACCTTCCCTACCTGAATGCAATTCCTTTTATATTACTTTGAGTAGTAAAGAAACTGATGGAAAATAATTTTCAGTCCTTTTTGATGTGATATGGGCACTTGCAACTGAAAACTGGAACTACAGAGTGCACGTAGGACTTACATAATATCTACTATTCTTCTTAATTAGATATTTTTGACATAGTTTATGCTGTTCTAAACAAGTTCTTTTAGAAGTAACATTGCTCTTGTAATGGTAGGTTAGGATCTTTCGTAGTTTTGGGGAACAAAGTATCTAGAATAACTGATAGACTTCAGGTCAAGGATGACTAACATTTTTTTTTTCTCTAGACCATGATCTTGACAATTTGTCTTGGAATCCTCAAAGCTCCTTGCATTTACTCTCATGACATTAGGAAAATCATGATGCCGTTATTTAAATGTCTTTCTCCATAGGAATTACATTTGTTCTTTATTATGTTCATTTTAAACAGGAAGGAGCTTAGATGGCAAGGCATATGTAGCTTGCAAAGACAGCTTTTCCAAATTCAAAGACAATACTGGACATTTGCTATAAATGCAAAACATAGAGGGCACAAGCCCAGGTTTTTTAAAACATTGTCCTTTGATCCTTTTCTGGCAAGGTGTTGTCAGCTCTCTAGTGAATTGAAGTTCACACCTACTTAAAATATCTCTAGCAACAGGAGTTTAAGAAGGGTCAAAGAAGTTAACTGCTTAAAACCTGATTAGTGACTGATGCTCAGTCAAGGGCCTTGGTATTTCCTCCTAGAAAATGATGTGCTGGGCAGCAGCCTGTGAACTCAAGTCTCTTTTCATTCATAAAAATGAGTTTAAGTAGCTCTTGCTCAGTGTGATGAAATATGGGAAACAAAAGTATGCACAATCAATGTAAAATATTATGAATTTTTTTTGGTTCTTCACATCAAATCATTCATCTGTGGCATTAAAAACAGAGCCAAAAACCCAACCTCTTGCTACAGCTGCCAGTTTTCAAAAATACCATTTTAAATCAAGAAATCTTTCTGGATAATGGTGTCTTTGTCATATATTCCTAATAAATATTTTTTTACTGTTTTTTTCTGGGTAAGAAAAGGTCCTAGCACTAGTGAAGCAGTCTTAGATGGTATGTCAGCAACAGAGACTAAACAAACCCATGTTAAAGCACTGTAAAATTTCTGTGCCAAAGAATTCACCCAACAGATGCTGTGCGTGCCATATAATATTTATTATTGTAATTAATACATGGACTCTTAAAATGCTTTTAGAAATGAAGGCAATATGTTTAGCAGCACATTGTTCAAAATATTGGATTACCTGTTTCTAAAAGCATAGTTGTATACGTCTTTAACAATCATTCTGGAGAAAGAAGGGCTGAAAAAGCAGTCATTTCAGGTCAGTGAATATCTTGTCTAAGCCCTGCTGACTCTTTCTAGATAAGGAAAAAAACATCTCAGCCTTTCCGGGTCAATCAAAATATTTCAAGTCTGTGATTTTTCTTGAGATGTTGACAAGTCAGAACAATTTAACCAATACAGTCATGATCTAGTCATGATAGTTGAACTATACTGTGTAATATCTTTTACCAAGCTATGTAATATCTTTCAAGCTTTTGAAGGCACAAATTGGGACTGGTAATATAACAGCTCTCCTGACATGGGAAAATAAAAAGTTTAAAAAAAAGACCAAAACTTTAAAATAATAACCTCCTTTAATCATTAAAAAGTGATAAACTTGAAAACAATTTGTTGTCTAATTTTTTTTAAATGATTTATAGTCAGATTGGTGTATTTCTTATATGGTTTCTACAAACAATTGCATTACTGATGCATTCCACAGTGTTGAAAGGTGGTGTTACTTTTAGGAAGTTTTTAAGCTGTTGAAATTAGGAGGTACAGTTTTAAGGAGCTGTCATTACCTTAGCAATTAAAGACAGGACTGAAATGTGCTCATTTCAAAAGTTCTTCTCCCACAGTGTAACATCGCTATTGAAGGTACATAATTACTAACATTTCACGTTGCATAGCATGATTTATTTAAGTAAGTGGATTTAAACTCAAATGTATGAAGTGATATTTTACTTCATAAGAGTTCACTCAAACATGATTTTTTTCATTTCAGTGCAATATGGATTTTAGCTGTCCTGTAATGTATGCCTGTCTAATTGAGATTTTATTTCTTTTGATTTGTGTATATTTTCTTGGGCATTACTGAATAATCCACCTTTAAATTTTGATAGTCTACTTTCTCTACAGCTTACTTAAAAAAATACTAAAAATATCTTATTTGTTTTTCGGCTTGTGTCTTCTGCTCTTTCTGTGTGAGGAGCAGCGAAGTAAAAAACAAACTGACAAACATTTTGATTATTTCAGGAATAAGTGCAAATGCTAGTTTTTATTAATCTAAAATATCCTTGATGGCAAGTAAGGAAAAGCAAGGTGGAAACATTAGAGACTATAAATTAAGTTAATTCTGGGGAGCATCGATGACATCTTAAAAGCTAAGGAAAACAAAACTATATGCAAAAAAAGTGAGATGATACCACTGAGCAAAAATAATGTGCTGAGGCATGTTATTATTTCTGATATGATGAAGAGAAAATTAGGAAGGTGCACAGTCAAATAATACTATACATGCTTAATGATTGTGGGCTGCTTTGGGGAAAGATGCAGGTGTTCATCTCTGTTGAAAATAAGGCCATTAAATGATAAACTATCTTCTAGATGGAAGCAGCAATATTAGAGAATATATCTATATGAGAAATTAACTTCTCTGTGCACACATTCTGAGCCAGAGGCAAGAATATTAGGAGTAGAAATTAGTTAATGCTGCTGATCTTAGCATCAGCTGGTTTGGTATAAAAGAGAGATAAAGAATCTTAATAAATACTATTGATAGGGATAGTTCACAAAACGAGGTTTAACTAAAGTTTTTAAAAGTCCTAAATGTAGGTAAAATCATTATGCTTAGCTTCTGCATGGTAGGAATTGAAAAGTTAGAGGAGAAAAATCAACTTGGTCCAAGAAGATGCTTGTTTTTATTTGGGGAATGACAACAGCTTGATGAAGTCCAATAAGAGCAGAATTAATGGTGCAAAGACTCAAAGGCCATTGTGTAAGGAACCCAAGCTGGACCTCAGGAAAGAAATTAAAGTGATTAAATGGTTGCTTTTCACAAGTGATTGCAAAATCACGATGTATATTGAAGTACAGCTTGTGTGATTGCAATGTAGGTTATGTTTCATGTCTGCAGACAACTAAAACTGCATTTGAGCAAAAGCAGCATGGTTAAGAGTTAGAACTAGTGCAGATCAAGGACTTCTGGAGCTAAATGGTGATCCATAGCCTGTTGGTGTTATTCAAAGAAATCAATGAGCACAGCAGTAAGAGCAATATGGGGTTTCATGTGGTCACTGGCAGAGAATGCCTATCACTGTTTTAGTAAGGATCAGTATTCTGATTTGGTATTTCAAGAACAGATGAGCAATCATTCTTTAAATAATCTGTATTTCTGACCAGTTGTGCTTGATAACTGCTATAATATAAATGTGTAAAGGCAATGGAATTGCCAATCTGTGTGGAGCTTCAGCTGAAGTCTAATGAGATTCTCTAGACAGACAAACTTCAAAGTAATATTTAATAGCCAGTTTTACCAGTGATTCAGTAACAGGTGATCTGGAACAAGGGCAGTTTCTTGAATTACCTTGGGTAAAAGCAGTGGACAGTAAGTAAAATGAACTCCAAATATCATTTGATGAAATACAATAAAAGAAGAAGAGATCAGGATGGTTGGGTAATCGAAAAAAAGATTGATGTGTTCCTCTGCACAATGCTCATCTACTGCAGAAAAAAGTCTTGTTTTTTCTTCCAAACATCACATGTTGCAAACTGATACAACAACAAGAAGAACAATAAAAAGTTGTTTTCTGGCAGTTATTTAAAAAGAAATACTGATTTCTTTTGGAAAATTGGGTTCTAATGGAAAGACATTCAGGAAAACTTTAGATAGTAATGATTTCAGTGTTAAGTGGTAATTCCAGACAAGTGAGAAAGGAAAGAGGCAAAGACAACAAGACAGAAAATCGGAAATATTTAATGGGATGTATCACTATGACACTGCTATTTGGTGTTTACCTTTCTTTTGAAGTCTCTCATAAGATATTTTCTAAAATAACTAATACGGGTCGATTTTGAAAAAAACCTAATAATTTTAAAAAGATGGTAGTAGTGTTCATAATGGAACTCTATGCTCTGCAAAGAAACTTTTAAAATTACTTTGCTTCTGGGCAGAGGTGATTCTGTCTCTCCATCTGCTTAACTCTTTGCTGTCTGCCTTTTCCATTTTTTGCTTATAGTTCTCCACACATTGCAGCACTCAATTAGAAAGTGTTGTACATATTTAGAAAAAGGATTTAGACAGTGTTAAGTAGTGGGTACATATAAAGTTAGTCACATCATAGTTTGTACAGTCTAAATGCTTGCTTAGCAAAGTATTTTAAATGTGTACAGGACATCCTTTTAAGTTACAACAGTTAAAATTTTATTGGTGCTTGTGCATTAGTGGCTATTTCAAGACAAGGAGCACACCCTTTCTAAGTACCTGCTAAACATATTTATTTTTCCTTGCACTCAGATATCACTGAACATGAATAAATAAGTCCTATGTCTTGAAAAAAAAACCAACAGAACAACAAAACTCCTGAACCTCCCATGTCTTTTCCAGAAGAACCAGTAAAATATTACAATCACATCTGTTAGTATTGAAGAGGAACAAAGGTTCAGTTGTGTTTGACTTTTCATGATATGCAAAACCAGGTCAAGTATTTCTAAGATGGAAAGCTATTAATGATCGTGTAGTGTTCAACACTGTTTCTGTTTTTGGTGTATGTTGAGAATGTGTGGAGTGTTGGAGATTTCCTGAAATTATGTTAACTGGCAAGCAAAGTCTTTGGGACTTCCAGGTAGTGGAATCACTGAGTACTAGAGTGAGAAGTTTGTTTCCTGTGAAAGCATTATCTCTTTGAAAATTGATTTCTGATTGTAATGTAATTGTTTTCAAATTAATTGTAAAGACATAACTAGGTGCAGAAAGAAACACAAATTTGACTGCTCTGACATTGGCTATAAAGCACTGAGTAACACTTGAATCAACTCTGTATGCAGAACTGTATGGATACTAGTTTGTAGGTCTGAAATAGAAGAGTGTTTTGCTAAAAATCTTCACATTGGAGACAGTAAGAGTATTTAAACTTTAATCTATCCAATCGCTCTTATCCTTAAAATTGTGGAAGGAAAGAGTCGGGGAACAGCAGACCTGTAAGTGTCACCTGGATGCCTGGGAAGATCATTTCACACATGCTCATGGAAACAATGTTAAGGCAAATACCAGACAAGGAGACAAACTGAGACAGCCAGGCAGCATTAAAGGCAAGTCCTGTCTCGTCAATCTGGTGACCTTCTGTGATAGTGTGGTGGCAACACCCAACAAGGACTAATTGGCTGATGTCATCTACCTAGAAGTCTGTAAGGCCTTCCACATGGTATGCTTACCCCAAATCTGAAGGATTTAGACCACATGTGGATAAGGAATTACCTGGATGAATGCAGACAGAGAGTTTAAGTCAATGGGTCTCTGTTCACATGGAGGCTAGTGACAAGTAAGGTCCCTCATAGCTCTGTCTGGGGCCTGATGCTCTTTAATATCTCTCTTTAATATCTTTATCAATGAGACAGACAGTGGGATTGTGTGCAGCCATAGCAAGTTTGTAGATGACACAAAGTTGAGTGATGCAGTAGGTTCTCATGGGTCCAGCTTCTCATTTTGAAATCCTGTCCTTCATGCTGCATTTCTTAGTGGTTCCTTTTCTATGTGGCAAGTAAAGAATGCACTTTTTAGGAGAAAAAATATTAGGAATATTTTTTTAGTTCATCAGAAGTTTATAATATGACTTTAGAGATCACCAAATCACAGAATATTGGCAGAATTGGATGCCTGTCTTTTGCCCATTGCTGGTATTTTGCATGAAAGTGAAGACAGATGCATTCTAGATGATGAATCTTTTGAATATCTGACAGTGTTTTTTAAACCATCTTAATTTTGAGGAATATATTCACTGGTCATAAAGACAGATACTTTTTTAAAGCTTTGAATATCTAAATGGAAATTAATTATGCTGCGTTTAAACAATCTGAACTAGAAGGTAAAAACTTTTATGGTTTTCCTTAAAGTTATTGGTTATTGGAGAGAATATGAGGATTACAGATTTCTTTACTGGGAGTGTGAAGAAGATCCTTTAATATTTCTAGTAGCAGCAGAGTTAGTTGAGGAATGTGTGTAATTTAGACAAAATTAATATGAGACTTCAGTAAAAGATAACACGTAAAGAATGGACAGATTTTACTGAGAATTAGTTATCGCCTAAACTGGGAATTCAAAGTGAAGAGACTGAAAGACTACCATGAGAATATTCTACTGCTTCTGAAACAAAGCCTGATTTTCTTTTGTTATTAAATATTTTATTGCTTTTATGGTGAAGGAGATGATGTAACATTATACCTTGCTGTGTGATTATGGTAATTTCTTTGCAGTGCTTGATCAGAAGCTCTTATTCAACTTGGGGATCAATGTTTTCTGCCTGATACAGAGGTATAAAAAGACACAGATGCTGCATATATCCAGCTGTTAGATTACTTCAGCATCTGGAAGTGTTTCTTAACTGATATTGTATATAATACTGAAGAAAGCAGTGTTGATGCTGTGTTGATAAAGTATTTTCTGCAAGCATGCCTTCTGTTGAAAATTCACATGTAAAAGCCATTCTAGATGGTTATTTAATCACCATTCCATATTTAATGATATTCCATATGTACCTGGTAGAGAATAAAATGCTTCAAATAACAGTGGAGGAAGACTTGTATTTTTTAAGGGAAGACTAGACGTACTATAGTGGGATTCTTAAAAGGCTGTGAGAGGATTAAAAGACAAAAACCTGCCAAGGCAAAGATTAAGAAAAGAAATAAAAATATTCTTAGTCTTATTTATTCAATATGACAAAATAGCATTGGAGACTATGTGGAGTTTTCTAACTTCTGGTATTGCTCTGGTAGTCTATCTACTCTGTATGTAAGCACATAAAAATATTGCTAAATCACTGCAGCTGTTCTTGCATTAAAACACAATACAGAAGTCTGTGCTGCATTCCACCTTAGAGATAGCAAGCACATAAATACCGTGTCATCAGCAATGCTGCTTTGTGTTTCAGGACTGTTATTGGCTCTGCATACAGGATGTTTTCTTTTAGTAAGGAGTCATGAGAAAGGCTGGTAGTGTTTGTTTGTGAAAGCTGTGGTGCAAAACTTAAAAAGTTCAGAGGTAGCCTTTTGTTTTCTCCTGGGCACCTGATGCCCAGGGGCTTTATCAGTACCTGTAAAGAGCTTTAGTATGGATTGTGTATATTGTGTGATGGCAGCAGGACACTTTCTCCCCATTTTCTCTTATTTGGTTACCATGTAGGAGACTTCTTCTGTTTTTGAACACTATGGTTCAGTTATGGCCAATATTTATTGGCATAAATTAATACACATTAGTATTATTTTTAATATAAATTTAAATATTTTTACAAAAAATTTCTATCATATGTGTTGTGATAGCACAGCAGGGCACAAGTAATCCAGGACATCCTTCAAATGTGTTGGTGACAACTTTTTCATACAAGTGATAGAGGAGTCAATGAGAAGAGGTGCAATGTTGGATCTTGTGCCCACCAACAGGAAGAAGCTGGTGGAGAAATGTGATGCTCCAAGACAGCTGTGGCTATAGTGACCATGAGATGCTGGAATTTGAGATTCTCATTGCAGTGAAAAAGGCATTCAGCTAGCTCACTGCTCTGGCCTTCAGGAGAGCATATATTGGCCTCTTGAGACATCTACAAGGTGGAGTCCTGTGCGATAGAGCCCTGGAGGGCAGAGGGGCCCAAGAATGCTTGCTAATATTCAAGAATCACCTCTTCCAAATTCAGGAGTGGTGCATCCTAACAAGAAAGAAATCGGGAAAAAATTACAGGAGACATGTACAGATAAATAAGGAAATGCTGCGAAAACTCAGAGAAAAAACAGAAGATTGCAAAGGTGACAGAGAGGACAGGTGTCCTGGAAGGAATACAGGGAAATTATATGGGAAGCCAGGGATGATAGGAAAGCTAAGGCTTACTTAGACTCGAGTCTGGCCGGGGGTGTGAGACAAAAGGAACGGCTTCTATGGATATGTTGTTAACAAAATAAAGGTAAGGAATAAGGTGGACCCTCTCTGGAATGAAACAGGAGACTGTGATTATGGAAAAGGCTGAGGCTGTCAGTAAATTCCATGTTTTAAGTCTTCAATAGCAGGTGTTCTAGGCACACAGCCCGAGTAGCAAAAAGAAAATGCAGGCACTGGGAAAATCTCAGAATGTTGAGAGATTGAAAGGTGTCTTAGAGATCAACTAGCTCCAAATCCTCTGGCCATGGGCAGGGATAACTCCCACTAGACCAGGCTGATTAAGGACTTATTCAACCTGGTCTTGAGCACAGCCAAGTTGAGGCATCTAAAATGTCCCTGGGCAACCTGTTCCAGTGTCTCATCACCCTCACAGCAAAGAGCTTCATTTTACATCCAAAGTAAATTTGTCCTCTTTCGATTTGTACCCATTACTCATTGTCCCACCACTGCCAAAGAAGACACAGCATAAGAAGGACATGGAACTGTTGGAGCAAGTCCTGAGGAGTTTGTGAGATTGGTAGGGGCCCTTGTCAGAAAAGACAGGCTGAGAAAGGTGGGGCTGTTAAGCCTGAAGAAGAAGAAGAGGCTGAGCAGAGATCTCATAGCAGCCTTTCAGTAATCTGAAGAGGGCTTACCAGGAAGATGGAGAGGGTCTCTTCATAACCAGCTGTAGTGATGGGACAAGGAGGAATGTCTTCAAACTGAAAGAGGGGAAATTTAGGTTAGATGCATGGAAGAAATTCTTTGCAGTGGGGATGAGGGTGAGGCTCTGGAACAAGTTGCCCTGTGGAAGCCCCAACCTTGGCAGTGCTCAATGCCATTTTGAACAGGGCTTTGAGCAACCTGATCTAGTGGGAAGTGTGCCTGCACATGGCAGGGAAGTCAGAACTTGATGATCTTTAAGCTCCCTTCCAATCCTTTCTTTTTAATTTGATTTACTTTTGTGGGATGTTTAAAGTTAAAATTTGCAACTCTTCTTTGGGTAGTGATGGAAGTGTAAAAGCCCACGTTTAACACAAGTGTAAATACCACAAGAACCAGAAAAAGCTTATACAGTGTGATATTATGAAATATAGTCATTAAAAAAAAATATGTAAAAGGAAAAAATATACAAGTATCCTATCAGCACTACTGGAAGATGTTTCTCCTTATTAGGGGAAAAAAAATCAGTATTTGATTTTCAGGTTTGACCTTGCTTACTCTGGGAGCGTGGGGCTTGAATAGTAATTCAATAAAATTATGAAAATAAATAAAATTGAAATAAAACTGCTTGAGAAATCATTAATTTTATTGAAAAGTTTATGTAGACTTTTTTTTCGGCAGAGTTTTACTTAAATTGGGACATGGAATTGCTTTATCATTGGTACCATCAAATCAAGCTGTAGATCTTTTAAAAAGAAGCAATCAGCAGCCTAACTTTAAATGTGGAAATATCTGGTACCCATTCAGCACCAACTGTTCAGTAACATTTTGGTACCATTATAACATGTCTCCTGGAAAGATTTCTGAAGCATAAGCTGTCTGTCAGGTGTGATCTACTCAAGAAAAACTCAGAGTGCTGAGTTGAACTATAACTGGGTTTTAGTTAAGTATTTCAAGGGAATAACTGCATTTAATGAGACTGGATAACTCTAGAGAATAAATAATTTGTAAATCATCTGATAAAACAGACTTTGCCTAAAATAAGCCTCCTATATCTTTATATTCCACTTGAAACTACTGCTTGAAGCCTTCAAAATATTCAAGTAGTCTCTGTGGACAATATGAACTGGGAAATATTAGCATACAAAACTATTTGGTTGCTGGTACTAATATAAAATGTTGAACTATGGTACATGATTGAATCAAGCTTTGTTAGGTTATGTGATGAAAGTTCCTCTGCATGCCCACAAAGGAGCAGAGAGAGACACCACCAATATAATTTGAGAGCCAAATGATATCCAGGTCCAGCTACTCCTAGGCCCATCCCAGAGTCATCACCCAATCAAAGAAAGGCCCATCTCTACAAGCTCAGAAAATCACGGGGACGCATAATTGCAGATGGGGACACAAACTGTGGATTGCAGGGGTACACTTACCCTCTCTGGGTCCTTCCGGAGCTGACCCAAGAGACCTTCAACTTCTACGTCCAGGTGTGAAACCCACCAAGGTGAGCCATCAGGAGCAGATCACCTTCTGGACTAGGGCTGGTTCAGGGTGTGAGACACATTATGACATGGGGAACAAAAGCCTTTCAGCATTGCACCAGACTTGTTATGGTAGATTTAGGGGAGAAGGTGAAAAAAGAGAGGGACCAGGATGACTGGAGGAGGAAGACATTTGAGAAAATACAGGAGGAAGGGGATAAAAAGAACTGATCATATGTGATTGATCTGCTTGTCTGGCCTTCCTTGTGCCTGATCAGCACAGTCTGTCCTGTTTTATTAATAAATTCTATCTTACTAATAAACCTGGACTGGTAGTAGGAAGGCCATGAGTACATGATGCCAGTGTCTGGAATGTGGGTGTGTGAATGAGTGTGTGATGGCCAAGCTGCACCAGTTGGTGAGTAGGCAAAGGGACTTGGGAGAAGGTGGTGGGTGGAACTAACAGCAGCCAGCTCTGTATGTGAAAATGCCCATGTGCCTTTAAGGGTGAGAGCACATGAGAGTCTGCTACAGACCTTATATCCAGGTGCTGGCAATTAGTGAGAATCTGATCCACATTGTATATTAGACTGCTTAGCACAAATCACACAGCACAAAAATTAATATTTCCTTGATTCAGTCTTTGGGCGTACTTGGTTTAAAATTTGTAAATAGAAGATTATTGATTAAAATTAAAATTGTGTTTAGTTCTATAAACTTCAGAAAGATTGCTGATCTGGAATAACCTTTCCAAATAAGCAGTTTTAGACCCAGTCCTTGTTTGGAAGCAAGGTGTTTAGTGTCTAGTTTTACTGAATGCCCTTGAGGGAGTTACTCCAAAATGGATAGTGCTTGTGAGAATTGTTGACTTGGGTTTTTAGGTCTAGTTCTACAGATGCAGCACTATAGGAAGGAATGAATAAGTTTTGGGGTTTTTTTTTCACCTATCAGGCTGGTTTCATGCCTGCTGTTTCTGAAAAGCTGATTTATACTTACCCTTTCCTCTCAGCTCATAATAATTCCCAAACTGTTTCTTTTACAGTGCTATCTTCTGGCTGGAGCTTTCCTTGGTTTGTCCTCACCATTTTGAGGCTTCTCTGTTCCTCTTATTGCCAACCATAAATTCCATCACCTCCTTCATTTTCATTTTTGACATAATGTTCATTCTTGTCTACTTAAGAAAGTCTGTTGTGAAAGAAACATTTTTGGTCTCTTCAAATCAGGAACTTTCCATTTCAGGCATGATGGGGTAACAGAAGACAGCATGTTGCACATTTGGAAGGGACTAGGTTGAGAAGAGGTTTCTTGGTCTCTGTTCTAGTGTTCAGCTCAAACATTTGGTTTGGAGTGGAAGGAAAAACTCTATTTTCTTTCTGGTCTGAAAGACATGAAATGTTATGTGGAGACATCACCTATAGAAGAGTTGAATACGAAAAGTAGATTATGCTCAGTCATAATAAATTCTAGTTTTAATGAAATATGAGCTAAATTACACTGAATACTGGAATTTTTCCATAATTTCATCAGGTTTAAAGAGATTCTTAGTGAATAAAAACATAGTTTTTAAAAGTAAATTCTTAGCAACTTCAAGATCCTTTCCCAAAGTTGATTTGCCATCAAAGGAAAACATAAGATGTTTGATTCTCACAGCATAACTTCTGCATTATTTTGTGGAGTTAGGCTTTTGGCTTTTTACTTATTTCTGGTTTGTGTTTTCATAGTGATTTCAAACAAGCTTCTGAGGAAGACTCAATGGGTAGTGAGACTCCTCAGTGAAACACTTAGGCACATGAACAAGCAGGTGATGTTGACTATAAGAAACGAGTACTATTTGGATTCCCTTCCTTTTTTTTTTTTTTTTTTTTTTTAGGTAAACCATATGCAAAAGTCCCCTTAGATGCAGACATTCAGAACAATGATTTAGAGAGTTCAGGAAGATTAGTTAGGTTTTGAAAGTAATTTACTTATTATGCAGGAGCAGTACATGCTTCTACCCAAAAGCTGGTATTTCAAAGCAGAATCATAGGATCATAGACTCAAAGAATGATTTAGGTAGGAAGAGATCTAAAGATCATCTGTTTCCAAACCTTCTGCTGTGGACAGGAACACCTCTCACTGGACCCAGTTGCTCAGAGCTCTAGCCACTTCTTGACAACTTTCAGGAATGGGGCATCTGCTTCTCTGGGCAAGCTGTTCCAGTGCCTTTCTACCATCACAGTAAGATTTTTTTTCCCCCTAACATCTAACTTAAACCTACTCTCTCAGTTTGAAACCATTCCGCTATCTTTCCAGGAAAAGTACAAATGTAGAAAGCTTCAGGAATATAGTAAAATTATATTGGTCATAAGGAAAAGCACTAGTTTTAACATATGGGGAGCCCAAAATTTATCAGCTTGCTTGTCAGGAAGAAGGTGTAAGTTCCAGTTTGGCAGAAAGTAATGTGGAAAAGTTACAGTTTGGAAATGCTGTGATCTTAGGGTTTGTCCTAGGTGAGTAAGGACCTCCCCATGACACAGGGAAAAGGAACAGTCTTTTTCCTAGGTTTTTTTGAGACCTGGAGTCAAGGCCAGATAGTTATTCTGAAAAAATAAATATGCTAAAGAAAAGTCACCTTGAGTATTTGAAACATCTGGGTTTCAGTATTTAAAAACTTGAAAAGTTTTGAAATTAATTTGAACACTTGGAAACTTTAAAAGTTCATTAATTTTATTCCTGTTTCTGCCTCTGCATATGTCATCCTTACGAAGGACAAGGAAACCCACCAGATCCAAGGAGAATTCTGTAAAGGAATTTAAATTATGTGAGTGCCAATATTTACTCCTAAAGGGATAATATTGAGGTATTGCCCCAGGATGGTTGTTGGTTTGCAGTTTTTGTTTTGTTTTGTTTTGTTTTGTTGGTTGGGTTTGATTTTTTTTTTTTTACTATCCATCCATACTTTGCCTCACCATCTGACAAAGATTCCCCAAAGAAAAACAGCTGCCATACAGTGCTCACAGACAAGCTTCTCTGTATGTGGAGGCAAAAGGTGTGATATTTTAAAGGCAGCCTTTCAGGCCAAATCTGAGTCTTCTGGTTATTGGAGCAGAATTTAATTTCTTTGTATCTGTTTCTTGAGTTGCAGTAGGAGGTGGTGTCTACCATAATGCTTTGAAGTGATGTATCTTCCCATTGTGCTGTTCTCATCCAAAAGGGAAAGTTGCATAATTGGTCAAAAAAATTTTATGTAAATTTGAAGACCTTGTTCATGCTAGTTGCAGCGTCTGTATGACATTTTTTTCCCTTGTGTTGCATCTATCTGTTTACTGATGTAGAAATTGTAGTGTTTATTAATTCCTCAGCATTTCTCTAAGGGAAGAGACCAAGGCTGAGTAAGCAAGGGGAAGAAAAAGTATGTTCATGGCCTAAACTTCCAATTGATTTTGATCTGACCAGAATGTATGCTTCTGTTTACCCCTTTTTGTTGCAAACACTTACTCAGAAGAGACATCTGTTTATACTAATAATGAGGAATTACTGTTCTTCAGAAGAATATTCATATACATTAAATTATATTTGTGTAGTAATATGATAGTCCTGATTAAATAATTTTCTTACTGTTTGACAAAGGTTTTCTTCAGTCAAATAACTGAGAAGCAGAAACAATGCCATATAACTCACGTGATTTAGGCATACAACACAAATGATGAATTAAAAATAGCCAAAGAAATACAGTAACCAAAGTGAATAGTTTGCAGCAGACCCTTGGGCAGATATTTTCACATAAAATATTGATGGTGAAATAATGAACACACTCAGAAAATAGACTGTTCACAGATCATCTAACTGTATAAAAAACCCCTGAGTTCTTTGAGTAATTTTTTTGTCATATATATTTTATCATGGAAAAAGAAATAAAGGGGTACCAAAGGGAATATAATCACATTAATCTAGAAAATTTACAGGGAGAAAATCCATTAAATGGCCATTGGTTTAAATGATGTAACCCTTATATCTTACTTTACCCAGACATTCTGCTGTAGTCAGATCAGAAAAATACACAAATTCTAATCGCTTTGGCATATGAGGAATTCTTTCTGCTTGTTGTTTATAGTTGTCTATAAGTGTAACTTATTCCTGAAATTACTTTGTAAATCTTCAGTACAAATATATATTGATGATACATTTCTAAATCCTGAATTAATCAATTTTAGCAGATCTTTTTTATTCATGTTTAGTGTGATATGAAGATTAAGCAATAGACAGTCAATCAGTAAAATAGCAAGTCTTTAAAAATTTTATTCTGCCCCAGGGTATAGATGTGAATGAATTTAAACAAAAGACAACCAATATTATTTTTCACTGTTCAATTAATTGCCTACACCCTAAACACAGTAATTAGGCTATCCACTAGAAAAGACCATATTTATAAGAGCTGATGGTTGAAGTAAAAAGTGAGAAATTAATGATTGTTTTTCTGTTAAAGGCAGTTTTTAGACAAATAGATAAATAAAATGCAATTCTGAACACTTCGATAATTATAGGAAGTAAAGCCTTTCTTTGGAAGGATGCACATTTTATGTTTGTTACCTGACTTTTTCCTCAAATGATTCTTATGTCTTGTTTGTTTGATGGGGTTTTTTTTTGTTTGTTTGGGTTATTTTTGGCTTTGTTTGTTTTTATGCATTTGGTGCATCTTCCTGCTCAAACTGAAATGAAAATAAAATTTATTCTATTCTTAATATCAAAAATGTTGTCCCTAAATATTTTGGCAAGGTACATTTGTTTCCTGACATGAATTTTCAGCCAAGTTGGTATGTGTTAAAATATCTTTTTCCCACATGAGGGCATCAGAGTTGTTCTAACACAATATGTGGAAGACACATTGTTATGCTATTTAGATTCCTATTTCAGAACATTGTACACACAGGAATCCTTCACAATAATCTTATGGTTTACTCCTAAAGAAGTATTTATATATTTCTAAATGACTTCTGTTTTATTGCAAAATGGTGTACACTACAGGATCTCCTTGGGTCAAATTCCATTAACAGAAATTATGGGTTTATAGTAATTACATTGTAAGCTACTGCTTGATTTACATGATATCCAGTAATATTTACAGGCTTTAATCAGAATATGGATCTCATAAAATAATTACATTGCTAAGTGTTTGAAACTTACTGTTTAAGTCTCACAACAAATGGAATAAATTGACAGGGAAAGGATCCTAACCCATTTAATGTGCTTTTCACTGTTCCTGTCAGCTGTCTCACTGACTATGTGGGAAGTTATAGCTTGGGAAGAAAATAAGAGAGGCAAATGGTTCTATTTTCAAAGCGTTTTGTTAAAGGTACAAATGCTACTACTGGCAATGACACAAATACTAACAGCATTGTCCACTTTTTAAATGCTAGAAAGTAATTGCAAAAGGTCAGACACAGTGAACCCTTGCAAGAGTGTGATAATCTATCTCATGTTTATCTAAACTCTGGTTCACAATCTTAGTTTTTCATGGTTCTTTTAATTTCTAAAGTGTTCTTTTACCTAATCTTGCTGACTTCCTATTCAGTTCAGCAAGTCTTTTAATTGATCAAGTTTAGTGCTGTTATCAGCATGGTTATACATTAACTCTAGACAAAATTAATTATTTTCCAGACACATACCCCAGTCAATGTTCATAATCAGGACCATGTTTTCGTTCTATTATTATTTTGTAGAAAAGTTTGGAAGTGACTTATATTACTTTTAAAACAATATAGTTGTATTATATTGACAATTTATAATATATATTACATCATAATATAGTTATAATATACTATCCATTTCCAAACAGGTAAATATGATCTAGAAGATACCTTCCCTTTAAGGAATTTTGATGTCTTTCTGGAGCAACTTAGTGCATTATTTAATCTTTTTATTTTACTTATTCTTTTGCTTCTTAAAATTATTTAATGAAACTGTGAATAAACAATAATGCAGATTACTACCTGGGCAGCACTTTGCAACTCTAATGTAAAGAATCCATTTCATGATGGTTCCGCAAATATCTAGAACAGAAGGTTTGCCCAAATTAAGTTTGGGTCTGAAAATGTTTAGATCTCAAAGCTGAACTCCTATCTAATATAAGTTGACCAAAGATTTATAAAATTGTATTTGAAGTAAGGTTACCCTATTATTAATTAATTGTATTTTCCTAAAGAAGCAAATAATTGAACCTCTGCTTAAAACTTAGAAAAAATTAAATAAATTTATTGAATTGTACAAATATATATATATTAATTTCCTCTACTGGTTTTAGGCTCCTAATTTATAGGAAAGCATGATTGTGCTAGAAAACTTACACACACTGTAAGGTAATATTTTCATTCAGGTTCATATGCTTAAAAAGTCATTCTGTACTTAGACTCTACCCCAAAACAATCCCGAACAAAATAAACAACCATCCAACCAACCAACCAACCAACCAACCTCAAAAACCCAACCTTAACCCCTCAAAATATTTTATTTGGAAGTGATGCATGCAGAGACTAAAAACTGAGAAGCAGTTTGACAGAACTTTTTATAACCAAAGATTTCCTTTATTTTCTTCCCCAGCCCTTCATAGCTTTAAGATTTCCAGCCTATTGTACAGGTAAACTGTATTTGCAAGAGTCCTTGGGCCTCTGTGATGTATGGGGAGTATTTGTTAGGATAGGAAAATATGAATAAAAATTCACCCATGAGAAATTGTTTAGTAGATTCCAGTTGTATTCTCTATGCCCTAAGCAAGCAGAGTTTGTTGTATTTTATTTCTTTACTGATTCTGCAATACGAATCAAGATATAATCTCTGACACAGTGTAAAAATACCATTTTAGCAAAACCAGCAGCTCTTGCTGCCACACTTACAAATCCCCTCAGGTTCCCAATAAGGCAGACACCTATTGATTTCTTTGTTTTCCACCTTCGCAAGTCATAGATTTTCCTGTCTATCTATAAGGAAAGAATATAGTCAAACTAATTATGTACTTAATTTGAAACCAAAAGGGCAACAGGTAGTGAAAAATGTGTTAGATGAATAGAAACCTGTTTACATACTTTTTAACTTTTTTTACCTCATCAAAAATATCCTAACAAACAGTTAATGAACCTTTACTCAGCTTAGTTGAGTTTAAATTATATAACTAGAAGAGTGAATAAACAAACTTTTCACTTTAACTTGTTGAATACAAGAATGGGTCGTCCCTATTTCCAATTTCCTTCATTTAATTTTCAGAAAGAAGCCTGGGATTTGGACCTAATGAAAAGCTTAAAACACAGACTGAGTAGAGTCTTATTGTTAGACTGCTAAAAGTCACAGATCTGATGAAATTGCCTCCTCTCAGAGTTTTCAAGCATTGGAAAAAATAATCAATCTGCTAACAACATTTACTGCAGTAGTGATGTATTGTCCACCTAATATTGAAAAAAATCATCATAGGAAAATAGGATGTGGATGGAGAGCTGTATCTGTAATGTGCATTGTTTTCCTCTATGCATAAACCAGTTATAATAAAAAGGATATAATGAAGGCAAATGGAAGAAAGGAAAAGTATTAGAGGTACAAAAATGTCAAGTAAAAGACAAGTGTTAAATTGAAGCGGCCTACATTTACATTGAAGATCATAACCTATACTATGAGGATTGGCAAATGCAAAAAAAAAACTTTGGAATACCCTACAAAGGCTATTTAGCATATTCTAAATATCAAGTGAAACTTACTACAGTGCAAATTCACAACGGGATTTTAGTTTTAGTTTTTCATTTTACAATCTATAGCTGTGTTTGAAAAGTGGGAAAACGCAGAAAATGTGCATTGCAACTTCTAGAGAGAAGACAAGGTGGGCTATACAAAAATTCCTCACAAGTAATTCCAAAAGTGATACACATTCCTGTATGTTGGAACCTAGGATACCCCTCTGGGTGCCCTGGATGGCCCGAGCCGCTGGCAGGGGGCTCTGACACCCTGGCATGCAGCCAAAGACACGTGGGATTTCAATCTTAGCCCATGGAGCAAATTACCAACTCTGTATGAAGAATTACAAGACACACAAGTTTAGGTAGCATAGTAGAGATAATCACAAAATGAAGGGAAAAATTTCTGAGTGCTGTACAGCAGGGGTTTGACCTCTGTACAGTGGGGTTTGGATTTTGTACATGGGGGTCTGAGGCTCCAAGATGGAGGAATCAGGGCATGCCTTGTCTGTCTTCCTTCTTCTTCCTAGCCTCCATGATTTGGGTGATGTTGGCACTTTTAGATTGGTTTAGAATAGAAGCTGACTGTCTAACAGGTGATAGCTATTGGAATGGAATTGTAAATATAGTACACAAAATTTTTAGTATAAAAGATAACGCCAGCCTCGGGGGTGGGCGGAGAGTGTGCCTCTGGCTGACCTGCTGAGCAGACCACAGCAGCCCAGAAGAAAATCTCTAAGATAACTTACAATAAACAACCTTGAGACTGGACGACTGAGGACTACTGAGGCTTTCTTTGAAGACACGGGTTGGAGCAGAGACTTTTCCACCTTTCGGAGTCACCCTGACCTAGGGGAGACTCCGACACCTATATTTTAGTAATTAAGATAGAGAAAGAATTCTTCTATTCTTATTTTTGAATGATTTCTGATTTTGCCATTTTCTTGAACTTGTCTATGTCCCAGTATAGCTCTTCTGGTGAGTCTTTGAGAGTGAAATAAGGACAGAAAAATATTTTAGTATGTGCTAGCACAGGAACAGACAGATAAAACACTTCCTCTGTTTCTGAATTATGTTTGCAGTCTTTACTTCAACACCTCTGAAATATTTGAGACTTCAAAACTGGTGTGTGGGATGTAAAAGGGATAAACTAAAATAATGTGAATAGTGTCACTCAAAAAATCTGGTAGACTGAGATGTGGGACTCTGAAAATACTGATTGTGTGCTGTGGGTTCTTGTTCCTAGTGTACCATTTAAAAAATAAGTTTACTGGGTAAATGAACTTGCATTCTAACCACATATATTAGAAGACTCTTGTAATTTTTAAAAATACTAACAAGGCATGCTCTAGAAACCTCAGCAATACCAAAAAAAAAAAAAAAAAAAAAAAACAAAGGAAAAAAAAGAAAAGAAAAAATTTCTCTCTGTCCTAGAACAAAGTATTTCAGTTGTAATTATCTGTAGAGCTGGCCAAAATGACAATCAAAAATTATATACAGGGTTTATACATTTTATTTTGCTTTCCAGACTTCAAAGTTTAGAGAGTTAATATCTATTTAAGATTGATTTTCCTTAAACTCCTAACCCTCAAATAAGTTTTGCAATGTATTTTCACCATACCTGTAATAATGTCTTAAATGCTCAGGTGCAGAATGCTGAGGCCAAATGTATTGCTACAAATATTTCCTATTCCCATTCCACTCCTTGGATAATTTCCTTTGATTGCTTACCAGTTAAAGGAGACTAAATTTTGCTACAGCCTCAAATTTTGCTACAGTTCTCTATGCAGTTGTCAAGTTTCATTGACTTTACTACTGCAGGAACATCAAGTTACCCTGCATTTTCTGTCTGATCATCCTGTGTTAAACCTGCATGGGTAAAAAGAAGACAGCTGGTCTATACAAATCTAAATATGCTTTTCTTTTTTTCTAAAGCTCAAAGTCCAACACTTTGCTTGTGCCAAGTCTGGCAAGGTACAATTTGTCTATCGTCTTGCTTCCATACATATAACTTTACAAAGAAGTGATTCTTTCCTGTGAGACTCAAAATTGCATGTTAAGCAGGACTTGTTTCAGGAGGCCAGAAAGCAGAGATACGTGTAAGAAACAGAGAAGTTTTACTCTTGTGGTTGTACTCAGCTGGCCCAAGAAACCTTAGCAAATTCTTGAATATGGAGTAACCATGTACCAAACAGTTCCCTGATGGTCCTTACACAAGGTGTATTGCACCAATCTATGATACTTTGATAGGTACCTTTGTCTTTCCTTCCAACTCAAGACAAGATCCCTATCAGAATGCTTCAGAGAGGTTTTTTTAGTCCAGGCTCTTCCTCTTCATGCCTGAATTTCTGCTCCTGAAACCAGCATTTTATAGCCCAGATATGTTCAGTGAAATCTATTAATTCACAGCTGAACTGTTTTCCTCATAAATTTGGGTATCCTTTTTCCTATCTAAAGCTCAGCATGAAGGAAGATTGATTCTTTGGGACTTGATTGTTCTGAAGTGATGTGCCACACCTTTGCATCTGCTCACAATGTACCCAAATTACAGTTACTTTCAATAATCTTCCTTCTACAACCATGTGATTAAGGACTGATGTATCATGTTTTTCATTTGTGTAAATAATTACCTGAAATGACTCCCCTGATTTTTTTTTAATTAGTTGCACAAGAGTTCTTCTATTACTCCTCCTTTCTTGCTGTTTTTCTTTCTCTGTCTCCTTCTTTGCCTTTCTCTCTCTGATTGAATAAATGAACCCATGAAGATGAAGTGTAAATTACAACAAATTCAGTGATATAAACAAAAAATGAAGTCAGTTGTACAATTTTTTTCTGACATTTTGTGAAGGAGGTATAGTGTGTGATATATTTACTCTCATGTGAGGTAGCTATCAAATACACAACATTTATAGGAAATCCTTAACTGGGATGCTATACTGTGACTGCATTCTTAGCTGTCTCTGAGCTGCAGAATGTTAGAAGGGCAGTTTATGCTGAACTATACCCTGCTCATTTTATTTGGAGTTTGCACCCAATTGCCACTACCATTCTTAGGAAGCAACTAAACCTAACACTGTCTGGGAAACTCTGCCTTCTTTTACCTCAAATGATAATAATGTTTTCTCTATTTTATTACAGTCTCTTGAGATTGTGACTGATTTGCATATTCTCTAACACTTAATTAACGATGTCACTTTCCCAGTGCCTTGAAAACAGTTTTCATTTTTTTCCTCGGCAGGCCTCCAACAATTACCTCCCACATTTTCTGGTGCAGTCCTTTTTATTACTTTAATGACAAATAATTGGACAGATTCTGAGTAATGAGGGTGAGAGCAAAAGGACTGTTGCATAGGAGACGGCTGCTTGTTACAAGACACTTTTAGTGGTCTCTAAATCAGATAGACAAGTAGAGTAATGATCATCTTGCAGTAATGAGACACAATTAAGAATCACTGCAGCAAATGACAGAGCAGTCCATTGAACAATAACCTCCATCTTCCTTTTTTCCAAAGAAGATCGAAGCTTAATTATAGCATGGCCATTTGCAATACTATAGTTAAAGTCGTGTCAGCATTTCCATTATAAACCTGCTACTTTCAAGGGTTTATAACTCCCTAAGAAAAAAAAAAAAGTGCTTTGAGCTGGGAATTTCCTTGCAAAGACTTTCAGTTCACCATTTAGTATTATTTATTTATTTATTTATTTTTCAAAGGGGACCAGCTCCATGCCTGTTCTAAATAGACAGATCTTCACTGGTGTGACTGAAGCTGGAATAATTTGCATTTGCTGAGGATTCTTTTCACGTGCTGTATGACTCCACATGTACCAGTGCACAGAAACCTGTCACTGAAGCTGAGGAGCAGCAACCGCTGCTTTTGAGAGCAGCATTTTTGAGGTTTCTTAACTTCTCAGACATCAACAGAATAACATAGTGCTGTGACAAACAAATCTGGGAAATTTCTGAGGTATATGGAAGGTAATTTCTTGTCACAACTACTCAATGAGCGGCAAGGAAAGAAGTTATCCTAGACTAGTTATTTGTCAATAGAAAAGCATTCTTGGCACATATAAGGTTAAGCGATTCTCTTCTCCACAGTGCTCACAAAATACTCAAGTTTAGAGTTTTTTGGTGTAACAATAAAAAAGTTCAGTACAGCTCCTAGCCAGTATTTTAAGAGAGCAAATTTTATGTTACTCAGGGATCTAGTTCACAGTGTCCCCCAGTAATCTGCTTTTGAGGGTTATGGGGTCCATGAGTGAGGGCCAGGCTTTAAGAACCACTTCTTAAAAGCATAGCAGCAAGCAATCCCACTATGCAAACAGGGCAGAAGTTCTGCTTGACTGAACAGGAAACTCCTCATGAAGGTAAAAAATGTTGTATGATCTCTGGAAGTGAGGACAGCTTTGCAGAACAAAGTGGTCGTTCCTACATGCAGGTAACAAACATGAAAGAACAAAATTCAGCTAGAGTTGAAACTGGCTGGTGCTGTTTTAGACAACAAGAAAGGCTTCAAGTAGGTCAATAGCAACAGATGATAAGGAAGAACTGGACCAATGCTTGTTGAAGCTGGTCATCTAGCAAGTGAGAATGAAGGACAAATTAAGGCCTTAAATGTTTTTTTTCTTCAGTCTTTAATATTAAAAGTAGACCTTGGAATGTCACTGCTCACAAAGTCCTCTGACTCAGAGGAATGAGCAGTCCATCAGGGAACATTGAAATTGTAAGGAATAAGATAGATCAGCTGAATGTTCATAAGTCTGTAGGGTCTTGTAGGATTAATCTGAGAGTGCTGAAGGAGTCTGTAGATATTAAACCATCATCTTTGAGATGAACCATCATCTTTGAGGGACATCTCTCAAAGATCTTGGAATTCTGGGAAGATCGCCACTGACTGGAAGCTAGCTGACATAACTGCAATTTATAAGGGTATGAAGAAATTCCCAGGAAACTACAGAGCTCTTAGTTTAACCTTAGTATGTGGAAATTTTATGGGGAAGGTCATACTGGATACTATTGAAATGGATTTAGAAATTAATGCCATCATCAGACACAGTTGGCACAGGTTCAACAAAGTCCTTTTTCATTAATTTTCTACCCCTCTATGATAAGGTTACCTACACAGTGGATGAAGGAGAGGTGGTGATGTAGTTTTTCTGGAGTTTAGGAAAGCTTTTGATACTGTCCCTCACAGTATCCTTCTGGAAAAGTTACATAGTTGAGAGACGAGCAGTGTACTGCGTGAAGAACTGGCTGAACAGCAGGGCTTCAGGGATTGTAGTGCATGGGACTAAAACTGGCTGGTGAGAAGTCACCAGCCATGTTCCTCAGTATTAAATTCTTGGGCCAGTTCTGTTCAATAATTTCATAAATTATCTGGATTAAGAAGTTGAATACATGTTACCAAGTTTGCTGATGATACCAAACTGAGACATACTGTTGTCTCTCTTGAGGGAAAAGCCTTGCAGAGGGTTTGAGATAAATTGGAACTTTCAGTAGCATGAAATTCAATAAGGACAAAGCTGGGCCCAAATACAAGCTGGGAGAGGAGTGTGTGTAGAGCAGCCCTGCAAAAGGGATCTGGGGGTGCTGGTCAGCAGCAGCTCAGGGTGAGCCAGCAGTGTGTGCCCAGGCAGCCAGGAGGGCAAACCCCATCCCGGGGTGCAGCAGACACAGCATCACCAGCTGTGATTGGGATCATCCTGCTGGATTCAGCCCTGGGTCCTGTGTGCAGTGCTGGACCCCAGAGTCTGAGAAGGGTGGGAAGATCCTGGAATGGTCCAGAGGAGGACAACAGAGCTGGTGGAAGGGCTGGAAGGCACATCCTGTGAGGAGCGGCTGAGGGCTCTGTGTTTGTCTGGTTTGGAGAGAAGGAGGCTCAGGGGTGACCTCATTGCTCTGTATAGCTTTCCAAATACCTTTCTCAGATGGCTTTTGAAGGTCTCCATGGATGAACTGTCTACCAGTTCTCTAGACCTGTTGCTGTGCTCAGTTGACCTCAGTAAAAGAATATCTCATTGTGTTGAGGAAGCACCAGCTGTATTTCAGTTTGTGTCCTGGTCCTTGAATCCTGTCTTCTGTGCCACTGAAAAGAGCCTGTCTCTGTCTTTTTTTACACCTTCCATTCAGCTATTTGGAAACCTTAATGAGATCCTTCCCTGAGTATTCTCCAGGCTAGACAGTCCCTGCTTTACCAGTCTTTCCTCCTATGGGTGATGCTCCAGTCGTCTTCATGACCCTCTGTTGGACTCTGTAGAAGCTCCATGTCTCTTTTGTAGTACTGAGCTCTAAATTGAATACAGTACTGCAGCAGTGGTCTCACCAGAGATGAGGAGAGAGGAAAGATTGTCTCCATTGACCTGGCAAGAATTATGCAGCCTAGCCCAGCATACCCCTGGTGTTCTTTGCTGCACGGGCAAGTTAAATCTTCAGCTTGCTGTCTGCAATTGTCTGCCACCATACACTGCAGGGGGTTGCTTCTCCATACTGTCAGGACTTTGCACTTTGCTAAACTTTAAAGAATTTCTGTCAGTCCTTTTTTGCAGTCTGATGACAGCCTTCTGGATGGTAGAATTCATGGCCCTCTGGTATATCATCCAATCCTGATGTTTTGTGTCATCCGCAAACTTGCTGAGGGTACCTTCTGTCCATCATCCAGACACATCTTTACTAAAGACATCTTTTCACATCTTTAATAAAGATGTGAAACAGAATTAGAAGCAATACTGATCCAGTGGTACTGTAGCAGTTACTGGTCTCTTGAAGTCAAGACTTCATGCCACTGATCACTAACATTTGGACACTGTTGTTCCTATCTACCTCTCCATCTGCTCATTCAGCTGATACTCCAATGCTTCTCTGTGAGGATGAGACACAGAGTACTGACATCTAAGTAGGAAATATGTGGTTCCCTCCCTTTGTGTACCAAGGCAATAATTTAAATGTAAAAAATTATGACACAATCACAAGATAATTGAGGTGGGAAGAGACCTCTAGAGGTCATCTGGACCAAACCCCTGCTTAAGCAGAACTGTATGGAACAGGTTGTCCTGAAAATGTCAAGTTGGCTTTTGAGTATCTCCAGAAACAGAGACTACAAAACATCCCTGGGAAACCCGTGCCAGTGCTCAGTTACTACCACAGTAAAAGTGTGTTTCCTGATATTCAGGAGGAACCATCCATATTTCAGTCTGTGCCCACTTGTCCTGTCACTGGACAGCATTTATTCTTTACACCTTCCCTTCAGGTTTTTACACGTATTAATGGGTTAGCATAGACACTGGTCTCCCGTCCACACATTCAGCTGTCATTTCATAGTAGAATTTTAACAAGCTCAAGCTGGTCAAGGAGGAAATCTCTTCTATGAATATATTCTAACTATTATTGATTAACTGTAGAAATGTGTCTCCTATGGACAGTCACAGAATTTTTCTCTGTCCCCCAAAAAGGAAAGAGTTTAGAATTTTCTCCCAGTGATCAGGTAAAAAAATCACTGATAGGACCTGGGGACTTCACTTCAAGTTTGGGGACAGCTAATTTGCCATAAGCCAAAAGGTCCCACCTGGGCCATTTAGTAGAAAAAGACAGAACAAAGAAGCCAAATCGCTTTTGTGAAGTGTTTTACCAGGAGCACAAACCTGTGGCACCTGGCTCGGTTCTGTGTTTGTTATTTTGCCTTTTATTAAACCTTTTTTGTTCCTGATGCTGCACATAAGCCTCCTGCTCCTTTTATGCCTCCCAATGAATGCTGAGCTATTCTGGGGTATAATGTTTGAGTGTTAAAAGCTTATAAGATCAGCTCAAAACCCCAAGCAAAAACATTGTAATTAATGCCTTCTCATTCATGTGCCTGGAAATGTTTCCAGGATTTGCTACTTTATAACTTTCCCATGTGTTAAGGTGAGGCTTGTGTTTCCCTGGATCTACCCTGCCATTCTTGAAGACAGGAGTGACCTTTGCTTTTCTCAAGTCTTCAGGCATCCCTTCCATTTGCCATGATTGTTGAAAGATTATTGAGAGTGACCTCAAAGGAGAATCAGTCAGCTTCCCTAGTTCGTATGAGTACCATCACCCAATCCCATGGGTTTAAGCATGTCCAGTCTTCTTACTTATTTCCTAACCTGATTCTACTTCACCAGGCACTAGTCTTCCTTGCTCCAAATTAACCCCCAGGTCTCTAGGTCTTGGGATTCCTGAAAATTGGTTTTGCTAGTGAAGACTAACATGGAGAAGGTATTCAGTACCTCAGCCTTTTTCCATGTATTATGTCATCAGGTCACCTGGAGAAAACTGGCCCAACATATTCCTAATCTTCCTTTTATTTCCTATATACTTAAATAAGCTCTTCTTTTTTTTTGTCTTTGACATCCTAAGAAACTCAATTCCGTTTGGGCTTGAGCTTTCCTAACTTCATCTCTATTTCTCCCAGGTTACTTTTGTTCCTGCCACCCTCTGTAGGCTTCCTTTTTGTGACTGAGTTTGTCCAGGGCATGGTTGGTTCATCCATGCAGGCATCCTGGCATTTTTGCAAGACTTCATTCATTCTTAGTTGGAATGGACAAAGGTGAGCTTTGAATATTAACCTGCTTTCTTGGGATTCTCTTAACTGCATGGTCTTATCCCAGGGAACTCTTCCAAGCAGATCTTCAAAGAGAAGATCTGCCGAACACCTCACAACAGAACACCTCTCCTCATCAGTTCTTCTACCACTTGGAGCAGGAAGTGATCATGAATGTTCTTCAGGAATCTTCTAGACTGGTATTGTGCTGGTATTGTGATGGTATTGTGATGAGGGCTGTGTTGCCTTCATCAGTGGGGCAGTGACTGAAGTCCCCTAGGAGGACTAGATGCTGTGAGGAAACCTATACACTCACTATAATGTCACTTTTGCCAGTACTCTCTTTAATACTAAACTAAAAGCTCTCATTTGGTTATTCATTCATCCCTAGGTAGAGCTCCGTGCTCTGTAGTTGGTCCGTCACATAAAAGGCAGCTCCTCTGCCTTTTCGTTCCACTCTGTCCATCTTAAAAAGCCTATATCACTCCATTTCAAGACTCCAGTGATAGGAAGCATCCCATGATCTCAGTAAGACTGTAGCTTTGCAAATGCACACAGTCTGTATTTGTTATATTTATTCCCGATACCATATGCATTAGTATATTGACACTTCAAAGAGGCATTCCAGCATGCTAAATGTCTGGAGACAATTTGTGAGATTTTTCTGTATTGGTGCCTTGTAGAGACTTCCTTGGCTACATGCAAAAAGCTCCAGTTTTGTTGACTTTTTGATCCTTTTCTGTCACATCTTCCTATGAACATTGCTTTGCTTTTGGTTGCTCCCTCACAGGATTGCTGGTTACTCTGTCCCTCGCTGCCATTCTTAGTTTAAAGCCATCTTTATGACATCCATCACTGCACTAGTGACAATAGTTTTGCTCAGCTGGTCATAGAATCCAAACCCCTCTCACCAGCACCAATTCTGCAGCCAGTTATTGATTTGTTCTGGAAGTGCCCATCTTCTCAGTACAGTCAGGCATGACTATGCTCATAACATTGATAAATAAAGTGTACTTCTTAAAAATATTAGTTAACAACATACATTTCGTTTTGTTTTACTATGAGATTAATGTATTCTATTTGGATGCTACAGCTAATATCTTATTAGAAACTGCCTGTAAGAGGTGGAACTGGTAGACACAATTTTTGGATATGTTTAGTCACATTGCTATAGACAGTTGTGGTGCTTGTTGCCTCTTTTGTGCCCTCTTGAGAGTTCTGCACATATTTAAAAACAGCACTATACATGTTAAATACAAATAATAAGATCATGAATCATAGAATGGCCTGGGCTGGAAGGGAGCTTTAAGATCATTTAGTTCCAACAACCCCCTCTGCCATGGAGAGGAACATCTTCCATAACACCAGATTGCTCAGAACTCCATCCAGCCTGGCCTTAAACACTTCCAAGGATGGGGAAACTTGTCTGGGCAGCCTGTTCCAGTGCCTCACCACCCTCACACTAAAAAAATCTTACAATAAAGTTTTAAACATAGGTCAGCTCTTTTAGATGAAGGGGAAATGGCAGAAAATGTTTTTCCTTTTTTTCCCAATGGTAGCTTGGTAGGCAATAGGGAATATTTCTTCTTTATTTTGCAATCTATAAGAAAAATGGTTGCCTGTGATGTAGTTTCATGGCTCCTTTAAGAGCTAAAATGTCAAACTTGAATCATTCTAAGTGTGATGTGATGCAAATGCTGTTGGAAGGAAGCTGTGGGCTATGTTTGGTCTGTGTGGACTGTGTTCATTGACTTTAAATGCACCATTGTCAAAAATGAGTTTGCCTCAGCAGCTATGCAATGTTAGCTCTTCAACAGTTAGAGAATAGATTGATTTGATCGATAAAGTCTGAAAATGAAAGAGACTTATTCAGCATATACGGACACATTTAAAAGCAAAATAAGACTAATTTCATCTTTAACTATCATGTGGAGGGAAAGGTGATTAGAGTAAAAAAAAAACCAAAAACAAACTCTGCCACAGCTTTGAGATATTTCAGAGATTTCTACAAAATCTAGAGCATTAGACACATAGCTAAGACTATGCTGAGCAGGCACTCCTTAAAACTTGTTCTATCCTTGCCAAGACTTTTTTACAGGCAGTACATATCTGTATGTGTGCATATATGCTTTAAAAATGGCTAGAATTTGTTTAAAAATAGCTATAATCTTCATAGCAGGTAGACCCTTCTATCTCACTGTAATGCTTCCATGCCTTTCTCAGTTTTACTGCTAAGATCTTATTCAGCCTGCCTCCCAGATTCCTAAGTCTGCTAGAAAAGTCTGTGGGAGTGAAGCAAGTTTGGGATTACTTAAGTCAAATAGAGATATACAGCTCATGGGGTGAGATGTGAAGTACCTAAGGGTGATGAAGGAGCTAGCTGATGTCAGATAAAAAACAGAAAAAGAAAGAGAAAAAAAAAAAGGATGAGAAAATAAAAAGAGAAATAGAAAAAGGAAAGGAGAAAAACAAAAAAAAAGAAAAAAAGAAAAAGAAAAAGAAAAAGAAAAAGAAAAAGAAAAAGAAAAAGAAAAAGAAAAAGAAAAAGAAAAAGAAAAAGAAAAAGAAAAAGAAAAAGAAAAAGAAAAAGAAAAAGAAAAAGAAAAAGCAAGTCTTTGAAGAGACGTTCTGGGTGGCTGAAAAAAGGTAAAAGTTGCAACCATCTTCAAGAAAAGGCAAGAGGCTGGATCCACACAACTACAAGCAGCCTGGAAAGGCTGAGGCACAAATCCTCTGGAAGTAATTCCTGAACATTTGAGAATCAAGAGGGTAATTTTCATATGCCAGCATGACTTTATCAAAAATAAATGATGGCTGAACAACCTGAGTGCTTCCTATAGTGGACTGGTACTTTGAACAAGGCAGTGAGTGTTAGATATTTTGATTTCCAAGTCTTTTGACAGTCTCCCAGTTTCACTATCCACAGCTTGGTGAGACAGAAGCAGGTCAAGTGAATAATAATTGATTAGAAAATTGGTTGGACTACCGAAATCAAAGAGTTTATACTGCTGGTACAAGTCCATCTGGCAGCCAGTAACTAGTGGCATCCCTCAGGGATCTATAGTGAGAAAAAAACTGTTTAATGTCTTTGTTAATGTCTTGGATGATAAGATGAAATGCAAACTCAGCAAGTTTGTGGACAAAACCATATTAGCTTTAGTGGTCAGCACACTGGAGGGCAGGGCCCCTAGTCAGAGAAACCAAGACAGACTGCAGAGATGGACTGGTAAGCCTCTCATATAGTTTAACATGATTGCAAATCCTTCATCTGCAATGGAATAAATTCATGCAACGATGCAGGCTGAGGTCGAGTTGTCAGGGAACAGTTCTGCAGAAAAGGACTTTAGGGTCCTAGTGGACCATAAGCTGAACAAGTCAGAGAATCCCATTTGCATCCTCAATGGTACTGGACAACTGCAGCTAACAGATCTGGAGAAGTGATCCTTTATTTTTTTGTCACTTGTAAGGCTAAATATGCAATATTCTGTCAAGTTTCGGGATTCCCAGAACAACAAGAATATTGACACAGTTAAGCAAGTCCAGTGAAAGCAAACAAGATCAGAGGGCTTGAGCAGAAAGCATAGGAGGAGAGAACTGTCAGTTCAGCTCCAAAAAGAAAAGGTAAAGGGGAGACCTTGTTGCTGTCTTGTAACTAGGTAATGTAAGGATAGAGAGAAGATGGAGCCAAACTCTTCCAGAAAGTGCATGTTTGCAGAGGAAACACACACAATTTGGATTGAGAAAAACTAATATTAAGTTAAGGAGGTGTTTTTTTGGTTTGTTTGTTGGTTTAGTTTTTTTCATGAGGATTATCAAATCTTTGAATAAGTGAACAAAGAGAGTGTGAAATATCTGTCCTTGGTTCTGTTCAAGATTCCACTAGGCATGTCCCAGAGCAGCCTGATCTAATTAGATCTGCTTTTAGGCAGAGCTTTGTCTAATGACCTCTGGAGGTCCCTTCCAGACTAAATTACTCTATGATTCTACAGATATAATTGAAATTCATATTTTCAATTGCTCAGCTTTGCAAAAATTGAACTCTCTGCTAAAAATTCCAAACCAATATATAATTATGTGGCATACAAAAGAAAACACTCATTATGTTAAAGAACATACAGCTGATCATTTAGGAAATTAGAAGACCCAATGCTGAGTATATGCTTTTAAAATGACCAGAAGGATTTAATGTGCGGTCCTAGCCCTAAGCACATCTGCCTTACATAATTTCTGTTCCTTACAATTCCCCTAATTTTTTTTTTTTTACCCAAACAGAACTGCTACCAAATTTCTAAGTAGATATGTGATACTTACTAGCAATTTGAGACTGAAATGGGTTCTATTCATTACCAAACCATTTTCTCTAGAACTCTTCTCAAAATTTTTCCCTGTCATGTGTATATGTGACTAACCACATGCATCTTCTAAAGAGCAGCAATTATCCCTGTTTCATAACTTCTTGATACTTTTGAATTTGGATTATAATAAGACAATATACTTTATTCAGCAGATTTGTTTTAATCTAATTACATAGGTGAATAAAAATTGCTGCATGCTGTTGCATCTAATGTAAGTTATCTATTATTCACACCACATTTACTTTTAATATTCATGCAGATTCCCTTTGACATAACCTACTGTGTCACAGTTAATCCAATAAAGATAAAATATAGCTCAGCAAAACACCAGTCGATTCCAGCATTCTGGTAATTATAAAAGACTATTTCACACTGGTTCTTTCAATCAATGCATTTCCCCTTGGATGTGATAGTGTTACTCTTTGAAGCTTTCAATCCTCCCAGTGGATTCAGGGAAACATTCAGGCACTTTTTTAGTCTCTGGGTCTCTGAGGCAGTTCAAAGAGCACAACAAGCCATCACTGGTTTATCCTCAAAGGCTGACACTGTCTGTTTGATGTATGATGACTTAAAAAGTCATCTCTAGCAAAGCATGTGTTTGCTACCAGTCTATTGAATCAGCCATTTATCAGCTAATCTGTATGCAATGAGCATGCCTGCGAACAGATCCAAGGATAGAACATAGTCTCCTGCTGGACCTACTATTGATTTGATTTCCCTCTCTATTTTCATAGTGGTTTTGGCGTCCAGTTATTGAAGCAACCTTTCATTTTATGAAATACGCATGTATGTATCATTCTGCTAATTGTGAGTTTGTGTGCAAGACCTGAGAGCTAAGATTTTGGAGTGATGCAGTTCCGGTGGGACTTGCCTTTTGCTTGATCCGTTGCGGTCCCTGACTGCCAGCTCTCATGAGACACGCAAGTGTATGTCTGTGCTGTATATGTTTTGTTTTATAAATTTTAACTGTAGAGCAGCCAAGGTTGAGGCAGAGACATCCAATAATGGGTGATTTTATACTTAAATCAACAGCGGTCTTTCTTTTTTTTGTTGTTCATTAATTGGAAATAACTGGCTTTTGACACTTGATGAGGGAGCATGAGTAATTTTTATGTATTCAGTGTTTTACTGTGTAGTACAACCTGGAAGAAACAAGCTAGTACCAATTAAAATGTTGTCTGTTTTTCTTAGCAGTATTCCCAGGTAGTTCTTGCTGGAGCTGAGAAGGACACTCAAAATTTGTTCCATCACACAAAACCAAACTGATCAACAATTATTATATCCATCTTGATATCTTTTCTGATGTGTGGCTGTTGGCCTCTTAAGACTGTTGTGGTGGTGGTGGCTCTGTCCTTCACCATAGCTTCTAATGCTCCTTGCAGGTAGAAGAAAGAGGAACAGCTGTGGACTCTATGTGCTTGACACCAACCAGCAGTCTGACTCTTGAGGCATATGTAAAACCAGTGTCTTTCTCTCTGTTGCTGCACATCTGGCCATGCCAGTAGGACATTTATGAATTTTTTAAGCCTGCTTGGACTTTCATCGTAGATATGCTTTACAACTCTTAATGTTTTATAAAAATGAGACTTGGTCTGTTTTTGTTATATGTCATGCTTTTACATGAAACATCTGGGATTTTGAATGACATTAAAAAGTATGGTGAGGAGTGCAAACATCAACTTCTTTCCTTGCTTGCTTTTAACATCACATGGTTCCCTCCTGACAATTTTCTTCACAGGAATTGAAAATCTTTGCTCGTAAGGCATGTCATGCCAAATCTGTTACTGCTTCCACTAGGAATCCATCTGGTCCTCTAATTCTTTTGCCTACAAAATTGTCTGAGAGCATGGCTCTGAAGTGTGATATTGTTTGTACACAAAGTGGGGAAACACTATCTGGAACAAAAAAAATTACTTTTGGACAGTGCCAGTGCTAAAGAACTGCATCAAGAAGAAAATACTCGAACAATTAACGTCAATAAGAGATCATGCACCACACGCTTCAAGAATGAATGCCAAACTGGTGCGTTTGACAAAGAAAGTTGACTGAACAGGTCCACTGAACAGGTTTTGGGGTTTTGGTTTTGTTGTTTTTTTGTTTGGTGGGTTTTTTTGGTTTTGGTTTTTTGTGGGTTTTTTTTGTTTTCTTTTATAAATCTGAGATTATTTTTCTTCTCAATTTCTGGGTTTAATAACTTTTATTTTTGTTTTCTACTTTTACTGTGTTTCCACTTATCTGTTTGACAAGCATCAGAGATAAAGATATAAAGCTACTCAGTGATATTCAGGAGATTCTGGCTTCAGAAACCAGCCATTTATGCAACTGGGGCTACTAAGATGGCTTTTGTAATGCTTTAAGAAATGCAGTCTTTGCTGCTCAGGAGGATTGAACACCAACATCACTGCAAGTACATAAGCCATTTACAAATATCCCATACGGACTGCTTTGGATTAGAGATGAGGAATTTCACTAAAAAACTGAGATTTCTGAACTAGCGGTCTGGGGTTATGGATAGTAGAACTGGATGTCTATACTATCTCCTATCATCTGTGAGGTTTTAGGGAGAAGATTTGCCATGTATAAATAGTAGACATAGAATACATTTTAAGGCTTTTCTGCATCTAGTTAAAAACATGCTCCAGCTGTAAAAAAATTCACTATATCTAGACTTTCTTGGGAAAAAAACTAAGAACTGCAAAGAAGCTCTTATTAGCTCAGCTAGTTAGAAGATGGTGCTAATGCTTGTGGATTCTGTTCACGTGCTCACTTAAGACTTGGACTCGATGACCCTTTTGGGTTCCTTCCAACTTAGAATATTCTGTGATTCTGTGATTCCTCCTCCCTCTCCTACCACCCCATTTCCTTCATTGAGGGACAAGCAACTGCCAAATTCATCCCCTGCTGATACTTCTCCCAAGATCCAGAGTTACTGCTCTGGGCTACTGCTTGTTTCTGGAGCTCATGCACTGCAGCGCTTATCTGTCATTCTAGAAGATGCACCTTTGAAAGCTGGGGTGGCATGGGAGGGTAAAGTGCATGTGTAGAAACGCAGGAGACAACTGGAAGCAGTACACAGGGTAGCTTGAAGTATGCTGGTTTAACTGGCTGGATATCAGGGACTGGATCTCAGAATGGGTCGATATAACTGCATAAACAGCAAAAAAACTCCCAAACCCAGACAGGTGAAAAAATCCCGTACTTATGTTTGTTGTTCATACAGCTTGGGTATAGCCAACACATGTCATAGATGTCTTTTAAGGAATCTTTTCTACCCTTTTTGTATAACCTAAGTTTACTTTGTGAATATTAAGAGTTAAATAAATTAATATCTTCCTTATATTTTTCTGTTCTACTATTTCTAGTTACTTAAAATGGAAGCATATTTTCATGCATACTAACTAAATCCTAAACTTCTACCTAGTACAACAAATATTTATGGACATCTAATTTATACAAATTTTGTTTCTTCCGTTGGTCCTAGAATTACACAACTTTTAGAATTAAATTTAAAATAAGATGACAGAAAATCTTTTCTAATCCCTCCTTCCTACTGGTATAAAGATAAAAGTGCACATCCTAACTTTACAAAGATTTTTATCAGCTCCTAAAGTTTCTGCAAAAGCTTATTGCTGACCAGAAACTAGGTCATGCAATTGTTCTTCAATAAAGATTCACTTTTGATGTATCTCAGCAGCAGCCTTTCTGTTTTGGGAGTCCTGCAGTTTGAGGTCTTTACAAATTCAGCTTCATGCCACAGATATTTCTTTTTCTTTATTGAAATTCTTCCATCTCACTTCAGTTTTGTGATTGATGTGTTTAATCCATACCATGAGGTCATTCTCTATTGTTTATTTATTTTAATATATTTCAGATGGATTCTCCTTAAGTTGAGAACTATGTTTACAGTGACTTCTGCCAAGTTAACACCTGAGATATGTTATGTATTACAAGAGTGGAACTGTTGCTGGTGGGATTGGAGGTTTGTGACAAAGTTTATCAGAGGAGGCCTCCTGTTGAGTCATGAGATGCCGAAAGTACCCCCTTCCTTTCTAAACTCCTCAGAGCTTTTGGGTGCAGCTGGATCCAATCTTAGCCTCAGAATTTCAATGGTTTAAGTTTAAGACATTATAGAGGTGTGATTGAACCTCTGTACAACTTTGGCCTGTAGAATTAATAATGGAAAATCAGATATATTTCTGTAAAAATAAATTACTTATTATGATAAATGATTAGACAAAAGTATCTTGATCAGAATTATTTACTATACAGCTTAGAAAATGAAATGGCTAGGATAGGATAGGATAGGATAGTGCACTACATCAAAACCATCATGTTAAAGCAATTGTATTAAAGCTAGCAAAAGCAAACAATTATTAAAGCAGAGATTGTTGTAATTCACCCATACCAGCAATTGTGAGCAAAATCTCTTTCGCTCAGCCTTGAGGAGTAACACTGATGGGATTTCTCCCTGCAAAAGGGAATTTCTCCAAAGGAGAAATCTTCATAGAGACTCCAAGAAGGGATATGTTAGAAGAACCTAACTGTACAAAAGTGGAACTTGACTTGTACAGTATAAAGTGATTGACTGTCAGTCATGTCTTCTGGTCAGCATAGCATTTTTTTGATAAGGATTTACCATATCTGTCACATCCTGGTCTCACTATCAGTGTGTTAGCTTTGGGATTGACGAGCCAGACTAGTTTTAGCATAATTTAATACCAAACTCAGCAATACCCTCTCTGTACACCACTTAGAGCCTTGCACATAGAACATCGCTTGAGTTGCTTGACCACATTCCAGGGCAGAACATCCTGCTACAAGATCATTAAACATTAAAATGACCAGGAAACAGGTGGTGACAAACAGCCATAAAATTTGGTTAAAACTGATAACCATGTGATAACCATGCACATTTTTTGGCACCTAATTTGTGAAGAAGCCTTTTTTTTCAAGCTTTCCAGTACTAAGATGGAAGGAAATACTTTTTTGTTTTGTTTTGGTGGCTGCTTAAATTGACTGTCTTAGCAAATACAGAGTGATCAGAAACCCCTTAGTATGAATATGAAATATGAATCAATGAAAGATAACTGTCCCTAAGATACCTTGAGATAAATTTAATGATAGAATCCCCTTAATATTAAGAATAATACATGCATACAACACACAAAACTAAAAGGAAATTATTTCTCAATAAGTCTTGTTACTTCAATGCAAATAATCAATGAATCACTTTTTGAGGGCTCCCATCTAATAAAGCTCCTGTTAAAATCACTCAACTTGGGCATAAATATATCAACACTTAGCTAACACTGTCTTTTGCAACATCTTTACATACGCTGCTTTAAATCCACAATTATTTATTTTGGTAAAGGTCAAAATATTTTTTTTCTGTCTATTGTTCTGAGATTAGGAATTTAAGCTTTGAATCACAACTACCTTGCTGCACTTTAAGCATGGTTAAGGAAAAGAAAACACAGTTGTATACACTTACATATCAACAGAAATATTCTAGTAAGCTGTATGCCCACTTTGCTGAAGTACGAGGTGTTCAACATCTTGCAAGAGCCATAATAAATTTGCAGTTGACTACGAATGTGTGTAAGATCTACTTCACATTATCACTGAAGCAAGAACATGAACTGTTATCTACCCACTGATTTTATTCTAATTCAATATTAAGACTTTGGTAAAACTAGAGAAAACCCAGCAGAGTGACTGCTGTGATCATTATTTTGTGTGTTCAGATGAAAAATATCTCCACACCTGTAGAAACATTGTAGTCCTTGTACCCTAGGAATAGAGAATATATTTTATTTCTTCCTCCTGATTTGGAAAAATAGACAAAATTCTGTTGCCTTCTGCAGTTAATTGGTTAAGATAAATTCTGGAACTCATTTTGTGCTGAAACTTAGTGTGGGGCCAGCTCTAGACATGAAGTCTTCCAGAGATTACTTTGTGGCCCAGGTGTCTGGGGATCTTGTCTGCCTTTATCTGCGCTGCTCAGGATGGTCCTGTTCTGTGACCTCAAACTCTGAGTAGGAAGAGTGCATCTGAGAGCTAGCAAAAGCTAAGGGTATTGCTGTAGGCAAACATGATAGTGGACACAAAGCATTCGATCCTGCCATGGGCAAAAGGTGTGAACAGAATTAGTCTTTTCAAGCCATATTTTAAGCATTTATTTCTGTATCTAAGCTTACAAAGGAAATCTGCCTATTGAGTGCAGGATCCATATCTATGACTACTTGTGGAATTAGAAATGTAACCCCTGTATTCTGATGATTCTGCAAATTCATGAGGTTATGCTACTACCATTTGGTAAACAGAAGGAATGATATGCTTCTTTAAGACTTCAAAATAATGAGGTAAAACTTATGGAGAATAAAAAAAAAAAAGGAGGATGATTAAGGAGACTTGGATTTCTGTTTTTAGGAAAAAGATGTAGTCTCATTAAGTTATATTTTTTTGAGAACTTGGGTATTTGAAAATAGTGCCATCCCTCCAAGGTAATAAAAGGAAAAGAGAATTGCCTCAACATGTATCCACACAAACGTCACCTGTAATGTATGATTATTTTTTAAAGAAGTCTGAGTGGGAGTAACAGTGAACTGATCCCAGCTGACCGGGGAACTTCCCCCCAATCTCTGTCTCATCCCCTGCAGGAAGACAGGCCTGAAAGTAGGAGGAGCAAAACCTAAAAAACTCACACCAAATTGTGAGTCAAGATAAAGACAGTTTAGGAAGTGAAGCAAAGCTGCACATGCAAGCAAAGCAAAATAAGGAACTCATTCACTACTTCCCATGGGCAGATAAATGTTTAGCTGTCTCCTGGAAAGCAAGGCCTTAGTACACATAACAAGTATTTGGGAAGAAAAATGCTGTAACCCAAAGGGCATATTTCATTCTTCCTCCTTTCCCTGCATTTTTACTGCTGAGCACATTGTATGGCATGGGATATCCCTTTTGTCTGCCGAGTTCGTCTCTCTCAGCTGCGTTCTCACCCACTTTCTTGTGCAGCTCCAGCCTAATCCCTTCAGGCAAGAGCTGGAAAATGAAAACACCTTGGTGCTGTGAAAAAACTGTTCAGCTGTACGTAAAACACTGGTGTGTTATCAGCTCCAGCTGGGAAGAAATGCTGAAATTATAGTTATGGTAATACTGTGTGCTGAGAACATAGCAGAATCTAGCAATTTTGGAGAGAGCTTGGTAAAATATTGCATGAGCTAGATGATGTATACTAAATTAAGCATACAAATTCACTTTGATGGGAGGGAGGGTTTTTGTCATGTGGCTTCCATCTGTAAATTAAGGTTGAAAGGAAAGAAAGGAGAAGGTAAAGGTTTTGTGTGTCAAGAGACTGTAAAAATAATACAGGGGGAAGGTCAGCAACTAGCAGATTCTGCATCTTAATAGCAGAGTTATGAAAATCTTGTTTGCTTGAAGTAATGGCAAGCACTTAAGTGTGCTAACAATATAGGAGAACTAACTTGTATCATGTACTGTAGCTTCTTAGTAAGGTTAACAAACTACATTAACCATTCACTCATCTGTAGCTCATAATTAATCACTCCTTGAAAATTACATTGTATAATAAATGAGGACAGACATGATTCATTAAAACTTCTAATTAATTCCATTTAATACTATTTCATAGTTCATTGGTAAGTGCTGAGAGAAGGATTATGCTATAGGATACTTGATGCATTACTGACAAAGAAGTAAATAGGGCAAACATAATGCAGTAAGAATATTTGCCAATGTAAATACCAATTGTTTATCTCTAGTAGGGTTGGATCTATACTTTGTGTCAGGTAACATTTTCATTGCCAATTTAGATTTCCATGGACCTATGACCCAGCTGTAGAAATAAATCCCAGGCTCAAATCAAACCTTTATCCTCTTCAGAGCAATTATACTGCCTCCTTCCCTGTCAAATCCTCTAGGAAAAGAAGTTTAAGAACAGCATTTTACTGATGGTGCAACCAATCTCTTTACTGTATCACGAACATTCCAATACAACTTTTTCAACTAAGTGATAACAATTAGGTAGTTAATATACAGAGGTGAAAAATGATCTATTTAAGTGCTTCAAAAGGTCAAAATAGTCATGAAGCACAGCTGTGAAATCAATTTTTGTAAGAGCTCAATTCTGCCTACATGCTTACTTTTCACTTATTTCATGAATACGAAATTCCATCATAGAGTAGCAGTAGGGTTCCACCATGGCTTTGCTCTGGTGTTTTCAAGAAACATGGTGTTGTTACCATTTAAAAAAAATGGGCTCTTTTCATCAGTTCTGGCCTCAAGAGTAAGATAGCAGTGTCCTTTTGCCTGTGAGAACATCAGTTATACCATCACTGGATGGAAATAAAGAAGACAGCGGGTTTCCGAAAGATTTTCTGAGCAAGTTCAAATACATAGATATAAGTTACAATAAAAAGAGAAAAAAAAGTGTGCGAGTGAGTTGCTGCATGAAATCTTTCCATCTTAACTTACCTGACAGTGCCTTATTTAACCTCAGTTGGTCCTGTGGCAAAAGCTCTCTAGCTTTACTATTGGGAGTAAACATGTAGCTTTAGCTTTTATGCAAAGGGCCTTTGGAAAACGTCTTTTCAGTAATTTTACATACTTTGCTATAGTTTTTTAGATATATCTCCATTTTCTTCAGTTTTTACCAGTTTCAGAAGACTGAAGCAATTAGGAAATCCAAAGCATTTAAATTAGTTGTCTCAAAATGTCAAAATTAATCTCCTAATTAAGGCTTTATTTCACAATTACTACAAAGTTTAACTTCTGTGGCAAAATTTCTATTAAATATGTTTTCTTTTAAAACTTACATCTACGTAGTACCACAAAAATGGTATGTAGCAAATGGCAAAATGTTAAGAAAAAAATTGGGGTTAATATGAACAAACTGTTTAGCAAAAAGTCAAGCTAGTAAAAAAAAGTCCCAGTAAACTAGAAAATAAATTGAACTGCATTTGAACCATTAAACTATTTTTCTTCAGGCAAAAAACCTCACACCACATAAATCAAAAACTCCAAAACAAACAACCAAAAAAACCACCCCCAATCCCAACCAAGTCCCCAACCAAGCCTAGTCTCCAGATACCAGCCATCGATTCTGCATCTCACTAGAGCCTCCATCTTAAATCAATCTAGTGGCAAATTCACTCCCAACTACCAAAGTTTTCCACTCTTTCAGCAAAGAGATTGGCTTGTGTGGTGCAGGCTTAAGACCGTGCTTTCTGTAATTATTGTGAAGTGCCTACTAGGTACTTTGATCATGGATCAATGAAAAGTGCTCAGGAAATTTTAGAAATTAATTCTATAAGCTCAAATAATTTATAATTGCAATTGGTAAGGATTTACTCAAATGATGTATTTATAAAAAATCTATTTTACATTATTGATTGTTTGATCTCCAGAAATGCAAATATTTTACAGACTTTAGAAAGTGTTGACAAGCTTTCGATCTTTTTGTACAGATAATTATGCACAACAGGACTGTAGAAGACCTGGAAGTCTGAAAACTTTCCTCTTAGAAGCTGATACATCTGCAAAAATGGAAGGGCTCCCAGCTAACAGTGTCAGTAATTAAAAGAACTATGATAGTCCAATATTATTTCTATAGTTGTCTTCATGCCATTTAAAAATTTAACTTTGGTTTATACATTAGAATTATGAACTAAGGCATGTGATGCTGCAGATTCACGTTGCTTCTGTTTTATGACAAATATAACTGTGTTAAAAAGTTTGAAAATTGCAGTAGTCCATTGAAAAATGATAGGACAAAAAAAGTCTGGATTTTGTTAGTATCTTTTAAATTTTATTGTATGGATTTACCTTATTGTATCTGATTGCTTTTACCTCACTGCTTTCAACTATGCCTGACTGCTCTTAACAGAATATAAACTTAATTTAGTAAGTATGAATCATATGGATGAAAATTGCTGATCTAACAAAACAAAGAAGCACCAGTTCTGCAAGGCTTGTATATACGTGCTTTGACTTCAAGATTCCTCAAAAAACACAGAAAGATTTTTGGCCTTCAAATCTTTTTTTCCAGGTATGTCTCTCCCTCTCACAAGAAAAGTCTGATAAAATTTATTATTGCAAAAAGAGACCTGAAATATAAAATATGAAATCACTGACTTAAATAACTAGTGGGATAAAGGGTGCAATAATTACACACATTATCAGACAGTGTATTTCATGTTATGCATTTACATAACATGAAAATAAGTAACAGAAAAAATATAAACCATAGGACTTTACTGTTTCCATATATTTATTAATTTAATGTCAAGAACTAGAGAATATGTCAGTTTCTTGAAGACATGAATTATGATTAATTAAATAAATCATCCACCATAGCTCTGGAATTCAGTCTTCAGTTAGAAATTTGGTCTCGCATAACTCATTGCCGTGAACAGAAGACATGATTCCATTTTGCTCAACATCTCCAGATGCACATTTGTTGCTTGGGTGCAGTCACACAGTGAATTAGGTCAAGTAATAGCTCCAGATGAAAATTAATTCCAGGGAAAAAAGTCTTTGTTGTCAGCCAGACTTCATCTCTGGAGTCGTCTGTTGTACAGCTAGCCAAACTGCTAGTGAAGGTGCCATAGAGAAGTGAAAAAGAAAGGCCTTGTGGAAGAAATAGTGTTGTGCACACTATTTCTACTGCTCTCAGTAAGACTCATGTTATGTTAATTTGGAATAGAAATAAGAAAAATACGTAAGAGATGAAGGCTTACATCTTAAAAGGTGTTTGTCTGTCAGCACATCAGCTTTCCAAGTGCTTTGACTTTGGGAATTAACTCAGGGTGAATCAGACTCTGGTAAGACATCTAAATTCCAAAAATTACATCTGCTTAATCTACCAGAGAGGTAGGTTTGTAATTGGCAACTAAAGACTTTTTTCTCCCAGATCGAATTTAACAATCTCAATGTTGAACATTTTTTTACATTAAGTTACTTTAATTCCCATGATACTTCTGTTGGGCCCTTGGGCAATACAGAATGTTGCATTGTTGCACTGTGTGCAACAATGAGAGAAAAAAACTCCCCAGAGATTTTTTCTCTTTGCTGAGAAAAATCTCTCCAAAATACCACCTAAATAGTAAAAATTTCACTGAACTAAGTCTTGTAGCTGTTGCATGATTATCATACAAGTGCTCTATGATATACTTTATAAGGATTCTGGAGCAGAGAAATCTCTTCCTACTGAAGATCTGCCTTGCAGGTTATATACTTGTCTATATGAAGACCACACTGCCATGGATGTATGGCAGAAAAATTCAGAATGTTTTTCCTCTGTAGTGAATCTCAGTGAATGGATTTGAGCTGCTCCCAGTAACCTGATTAAAAAAAAAAAAAAAAAAAAAAAAAAAAAAAAAAAAGAAGTACAAGTTTTGTTGTCCTGACATTGACAGCATAATCTATCTGTAAAAATAATTGAGTTTCAAAGCATTCAACTCCTTGAAAATAGAAGTCAGGGGAATGCAGATTCAGTTTAGTTGAGATAACTTTTTTCTTTTTTTTCCCAGGAAGGAAAATAGCATCCATAATAACTCTGCAGGAAGAATCCACATTGCATTGTGCAGTCTTTCCAGAAAAGAGCAGGCACTGGATGCTTATGCTGGAGAAAGCTCTCCTCTTTGAGGAAATTTTACATTGCTTTGGATTGTATGAGAATAGCTGATAGGATACTATGAGAGGAGAGACACCATGGACTATCAGCTAACTTTTATAGATGACATTTCTGGTAAGTTAGGGTCACATCAGGTTTAACCAAAACCCACAGATTTCTTTAAAAAATCATGACTTTTTCTTTTGTTATTTAGTTATTCTTCCTGTTACATTAATATTATGTTCCATTCTATCCTTTGTCTATTTACATTAGGGGAAACAGACATGTCACTGAGTGTTAAGGTCTCTAGAGGAAATGTAGGAAAAATATTTGGATGGTTGTCTGAAATTCTAGGAAAAGGTCCACTTCCTCATTTAAATTATACAAATATTTATTAAATTTTAGTCCTTGCTCTTGGCCACTGTTTCGTCCTTTGAAAATGAAGACTGAGCAACACAAATTGAAGAATGAGGAATGCAAATGGAAATTATCTGCACATAATATTAAGAATTAGAATTCTTAAGTCAGATCAAGATAAAGAAATTTACAAATGATTTTGCTCCAAAAATCTGTATTTTTTGCTATATCTGATAACAATAGAAGCAAAATTATTCAGCAATTTAAAATAAAACTTACTGCTTATTAATGCTATGAAAGATTGACAAAAGAGCTCTGCCTGTACACACAAGATGATTTTGAGGATATTTATGATGATATCGGATGTTTTCTGTTGGATACCATCTGCAGTTAGCCACTTAATTAAGGAAAATTACTTGTCTGATAATATAAATCCTGTTAATGATGACCAAATGATGACAAAAATCACAAGGGATTATACTGAGTAATGATTATATAAAAATTGTAATAGAGTTTTCATAGCAGGCATGCAGACTTCATCTGCAGCCACATTCTGAAAAGAAGCATTCCTTGCCCTTCCTTGCTTCCAGCTTCATTTCCGTGTCAGTTCCTGGGCACTTGCACCCCTCGACAGTGGTTTAGAAGGGAGGCTCAAGTTTGGAGATTTTGAAGCATGTACACGTTGTTCTGAGGGTTATGTCTTGGTGGTGGAGTTGGCAGTGTTAGGTTTATGGTTGGACTCAATGATCTCAAAGGCCGTTTCCAACCTAATTGATTCTGTGTATCTGTGAACTTGTCTAGATAGTACAGCAACAATTTCACTAGGTATATTAATACATGTTATTAAATGGAACTGTAGTTCTGGTTTTCCAAACCATCTCCACATACAACGTGTTAGAGATTTTAGAGTTAGAGATTTTAGATGTTAGAGTCCTGTCTTTGCCAGGACTGTTCCTGTGCTTTGGCTCTGGGATGATTTAGGTATATCCCCTGTGTCATCTATGGGGTATGACACAAAGCTTTGTTATGGCTCTGAACTACCACATCAATAGCTATCATTTTGATTTCTTCATGGTATGCTCTCTTCTGAGTGTAGGGCTTGTGAGAATTACATGCCCATTACTTCACTGGGTCCTGGTATATTGTCTGAGATTATGTCCTGTTATGCATTTGTATTCTGCACTACAAGAAGGAGGTACAGATAGCAAGTCATCTAAACACTCCTCTCACAAACATTAGTTTGCTGAACATATATAAGTAATAGAGAATGACACTCCCATTCAGTAGAGTCCTGGAGACTATCATGGTGCCCTGTTGGAAAGTTCAGTTCCCAGTTAGAAGGTGAGGACTGATTCCCAGCATGAGCAAGAGGAAGAAAGTTTTGTGGATGTTCTTCTTCCTTTAATTTATTGGAGTAAGAGAAACGTCTTAGATGATAGTGCTTGGGTTGGTAGGAGAGAAGGGAAAGAATATATAAATAGGGAGGAAAGTATGAAGGTTCCGCTTTTAGAAGTATATTGAAAGCCTTGGTCTGAGCTATAAGAAAATCTAGAGTCCTCACAACGGAGCCATTTCACAAGATTTTCAAAGAAATAGATTTGTGTCTCCTGCCTCCTTGGCTCACAGGAACAATGTACTTCTGGGAATAGCATCAGTAATACTTCCTGGGGGCCTTCTAAACTCTCTGCCATCCATCATGGCTGCACATTAAAATGGACTACCATGTCTTGACTTTCAATGTAGGTTGCTGGACACCTTCTGAAAATACAGAATGTTCCTGTCAGGTTGAACATCTGAATTTAAACTTTATAAAATCAACAGTTGCTGTAAGATCCTGACCTTTTTGTCCTAGATTACTAAGTTTCACACACATTTCTTGGCAGGCTAGATATTTTGTTTAAATTGACGATTAATGGGATGTTAGATCTTTTATATTGTTGAATAACTCATCTTCTCCAGGTCACTAATGTTTGAATGCTTTTATGCTGGTACCAATCAGACCACATAGAAACAATTTGGCACAAATGTGTCACCTAACATCATATATGTAGTTATTTTCTCTAAAACTATTTTTTGTCTCATCAGAACCCCTTTTATACCTACTGTAAACTGAACTTTTGAACTGAAAATGCAGAAATGGATTTAAATGGATTAATGGATTTAAATGAGAAAAAAATCAAAACAGTCAGATTGTCATCCAGCGGTGTTCCTCATTAAGAGACCAAGTTAGACACATTCATAAAAAAGTATCAATTGCTCTTTCTTTTGCTTTTTTTATTCCCTCTGTGTACCACTGATGCTTCACAGAGAGTGAGATGAATGAATCAGGTCATAGAAAATAGTTTTCATAGGTTGTCTCAGGGAGCAAATATGTAGAAATGCTCTTGATTGCTTTCCATTTTTTTCCCTGTAGATACTGGTTTCTCCTATTGCTTTCTGTAAAGCTTAAAACACCATCAATTTTTAAGGAAGTGAAAGTGCTTTTCTATTTAAGAGCAAATAGGAGAAGCATAATTTTCATTCCAGTACTGTGGGTGTTTGCTTCTTGAAGTATGCTGGATATACAGACACCCACAAAACATAGTAAAATAAAAAGGAAAAGGGGGGGGGGGTGAGAAAATCTAAGTGACGAAAATTAGTAATTGCTTGGTAGCAAGTCTGCAGGGAGAAAGCTGACACTGTAACAACACATATTTTGTGAATAATGAGAGAAGTCTCAGTGCTGTGCAATCACTGCTTATTGGGTCAGAAATTTCACATTAATGGATTCATCAGAGCAGATAGGTGTCATAAGGACATTCTTTCCTGAAGTAAACGTGCCTTTTTCTTCACTGAACTGTCATCTCTTAGTTTGGATAATGAGTACAGAGTAAAGTCTTATGAAATCTATTAGAGGGATACCTGGAATTTGGAGCACTTCTGCCATGATTTTACTAGATTGTTTATTCATTGAAGAAAGAAATTACATAAACAGATATATCTATAGGCACGAGTAAAGCTCATACGTATAATTACACTTTGACTACATGAAAGTGTGCTTGTGTTGTTAATTATGGATGGCTTTTTGTCATAAGGTAGGATCATATGACTTTTTCAGATCTATCTTGTCTATCTTGCCTAGACTGCCTTTATGCAGGTGGGGTTTTTGGTTTATTTGTTTGTTTTGTTTTGTTTTATTGTCTGCTTTTTTTCTATTTAACTCTTTAGTTGAAGGAAAGCAAGTATTCAATTTTTTCTTTAGCTTCATTTTCAAGAAGTACACAAATTAAATAAATCTAATATGGGTGTCATTTGTTCTTACTGGTGTAGGAAATAGCTAGGGAGAACTTACAGAAAGTTTTTTTCTCTGTTGGATTGAATGTATTCTCAGCAGTACTTTCTATCTCATTTATTCTTCACCTGGCATCCTCTTGCCAATATTTCTCACTTTGTTTACATTGTAGTTACAGAAATCCATAACACAAACTAGTAAGGGATATCAAAATGAAAGAAAAGGTGAGAGGCAAGATAAAAATTGCCATCTGTGTGCTTAGGCAGTGAAACAGTTTGATTAAAACTTTGCTTTTACCCTCATCACTGGAAGAGTCATAATTATTTACTTGAAAAATGAATGCTATAGCAAGTAGCAAGAGTTGCTTTTCCTTGGCTAGAGAAATAAGGAGTGTTTCTTTGAAAATGAACCCCATTAGGTGCTTTCAAGCAATGTATGGCATAGTATCTGTCCCAGCCTTACTGTCAAAATGAACTGGAAAACCTATTATTAACTCTCTCTGATTGCAACAAGTTCCTCTTGAAATGTTTTGGCTTGGGGAATTTTCCATTATGTTTTTTCCTTAGTTGAAGACAAAGACGGGGGAGCAGAAGACAATGCCCATGTCAGTTCCTTTTTGACAGATCTGCCTCTAATAAATTAAGTGGCTGGATTAATTCCATCAACTTGCAGTAGAAAACAGAGTTGTTAAAATAGTGAAAACAAATCTGTGGGGTATATAGTTGCTGAGTGGCTCACTTCAGAAATGTGAGCTTACAATGTGCTCTAAGTAAAGTGAAAATAAGATCAGACATAAAATAAAAAATATTTCAAACACATAGTGATTTATAGGCAAAAATTTGGCTTTCTCCTTGAAGTGTTTTAAAAGGAAAATATAATTCTGTTGAGAAACCCTGTAATTACAATAACCCTGTTTCTGTTACTTGTTATCTTGCAATAGGAAATGGGTTGTTCTCCACATTATAGAAATAATTGAAGGGGAAAAACTCAGACAGACAATTTCTGGTTCAGTGCTTTGATTTCACTAAAACCCTTTCTTGAAACAAAAGTTTAGGTTAATAGCTTAAAATAGAGTTTTGGTATGTTTCACAGATAAAGTTTTAATCTCTACAGGTATTATTTAAAAATCTCCCCATTGAACATCTAGTGTTCCACAACAAATGCAGGATTATCAGAATGAAGAAAAAACCTCACCAATACCAACAACAAAAGCAAAACAAAACCCAAGGTGTAAGAGCTTTTCTTCCAAGTTATCTCTGTAAAAGAGAAAACACACATGAAAAGTAAAGCCTATGCTCTAATATATATATATATATTTTTTTTTTTTTTTTTTTTTTTAATTTGAGAAGATAATATTATGGAGGGCAAGCATCCTCTCTTTCTTTCAGTTTTCCCTCTCTGAAGAAGAGACATTTCATGTTACGGAAATGAGTGGGTCTAGAGTGCTACCCTGTGCAGTAATATAAAGAGTGGAGGAGTTCAGGGAGGTATCAACTAACAGAGAATTTACGGTAAGGATCAAGGCTGAAGCACTAAGGCTTATGTTTTCCAGGGGCAATAGGGGCCCGTGCTATACAGCTGTGGAAAAATTAATTAAAAAGCAGCATACAGTGAAGGACTAGATATGAATAAGCTTATCTATAGAAACAGGACAAACAGCAGCATCTACATGGGGGGCCTGTTTCTGTTGAGTAGATCTTGCCTCTAATATCTCTGAGACTTAAGCTTGTTGATGAGAGTGATCTGACGTATGTGTATTTATTGTGCCTGGCAATATTGCCTTATAAATGGGCTTAGCAAGGCTTCAATTGAAGGCAGCAATGTTTCCTTTCTGCTTGCTTTCTCCATGTAACATGGCACTGTCTAAAATCCCCAGTTCTAATGGGAAGGCCTGAATTATTCATCAGCCAGTTGATGGCAGGTGATGAGATCTTTTCACGCTACAGCCCTGTCACTAGGTGTTTATTGCTGTGTTTCACCAGCAGCCCTGCTATTACTGTGAAGCCAGAAGAACCCCACATAGAGGCATGATATGTATCAGTAAGGATAGCTCTTTAAAGACTCTGTTTTGCCTGGGAGGTCATCTGAAGGTTATTACGAACAAATTATTTCTTCATTTCCGCTGACTGAGTAGATAGCCTTAATGATCTGTCACCTAGCAATAGGCTGCCTGTTCAAACATAAAGAATGGCATACTGATGGGTTATAACTAGAATCAGTTCATTTTAGCTATTCTCTTGTCAAGCATGTTTCCAAGATACATATATTATTTACATATTCATGAGCCTTTACAGACATTGACACCATGAGGGGGCCTGTCTGATAATGTGATACAAGTTTATGCTGTGTCCTGAGGCATTTAAAGTCTATTAAGTGAATCAAATCTGTTCACTTCTGTTCTTCCTAGGTGGTGTTCTTGGCCTAAAGGAGTGGAGCTGCAATCAACATTTGTGTACAGTACCTTACTTTTTTCTTGTCCACCTACTTCTTTTCCATATAGAAGTTAATTCCATTTTGTAGAGAGGCATTAAACTGAAGGAAATTGCCTTTTAGAAAGACAGAGCATCATTTTCTCATGTTACTGCTGTTCAGAAATGTAGTCACAACTGTTTGTCTGCAGGCAGAGAAGACGACAGACTCACAAAAAAGTGCTTTTTAAACTTACTTAATTTTTTAGACTCTACTGAGATATTGATATTTGACCCTATTATTGGTGTGGAATGGTGGGGGAAAATAACAATATAAGTGGGGTGTAGGATGTGGGGTCAAGAGAGAGAAGAAGAGAATCTTCCACAATAAAAGAGCCAATGGCTATGGATTTCTCTTGTTAAACTGAACCTCCACTATCTTGACCATGTCTCTACTAATATGTAATTAATTTTAACAGTGATAAAGTTAAAATAGGCCAGCTAATAGAAATGAAAGCCTGAGCAACAGTGAAAAACAGAACGTGTCTTGGGCTCCTTCCTGTGTTTAAAAGAACAGTAAAGACCCCAAATAATCTGCTGGAGGAGATGTTTTCCTTTATTTTACAAGTTTGTACGATTTTTTTTCAGGTACTCCAGAATTTAGGAAGGTAAAGAAAGGATAAAAGAGGCAAACTGCTATTTCCCTCCATTATTCAAAGAATGGAAGTCCTAGGAAGCAACAAGTACTCTAACTTCTTTGTATCAATTACAGGTGTGTTGCACTAAATTTGCAAGAGATCAGAGGAAGAGATAAAAAGTTAATTAGAAACTGATATTGTAGCACATTCTTTTCATAAATTTAAATGTTAATTCTTGTTAAAACTGGTTAGCCACAAATAATTCTGAAAGGCTTAAACTGCAGCCTTATATTTAGTGTTAACAGCAAGACAAATAACAAGCTGTTTATTGGAGCTTCTTTATGAGAGCTCTATACAGGCAAGGCTTTCAAAGAGAGAAGGAACTGGATTGGAGAAGTCATCTAGGAGGCACCTGGGTAGATACAAACAGTGCTCATGCTGCATGTCCCTCAAACATAAATTAACTCTTTAACAAATGCAATCAGATTCACTAAGGAAATTTCACTTTTGCACATGAATGAGGATTTTACATGAACAGGTTGATGGGTATGCCCTCTGTGGAATTACAAGTTCTAATTCTAAAGTTGTCCTCTTAGGACTTTCATGCTGTAAACAATCAAAATTTGGCAAAGTCCAAGAGAAAAAAGGTCATTGAAATATTTGCGTTTTCTGGTGGAGGGTCTTTTCTCTTTTTTTTTTGTAGTTTTTCTTTTTTTTTTTTTTTTTTTGGTTTGGTTTGGTTTGGTTTGGTTTTTTTTTTTTGTTAAAGGCCTGGACTTGTTTCTTTTTCCTTTGCCAAGTCACTTTAGCTGTTGCTAACCTGCATCATGTGTTTTCTTTCAGAGCACCAAGCACCAATTCTTTAAAATTCTTAGACAAAGTAATGTGCTTTCATTATATGCTTTCACCCCTGATTGCTTGTTAACATAAAAAAATCCTTCTACTTGTGAAGGAATTTGTATTAATTTTCCTATGAAGCGCATCTCCTTTAATAAAAAGTGGTGACAGAGAAAGGTGAGCTCAGTTAGTGAGTAGCAGGGGGCTGTATGTAGTTTCTTGACGTTTTAGAGACTATGTATTGTTGGATGCAAAGGAGACAGAAATTTCTTTTTAGTGTTACCTTTCTTTCTCTGAACATGGTACAGGCTAGAATTCATTATGAACCTTATACCATACACTTCAAATTGTGTTGAAGATGTGATGTACTCTCACCCCCTGCTGAAGTGAAGATTTGTGCAAAGCCTTCCATGGATGTATTGAGCTCAAACAGCTTTAGCAAAATGTGGTCTTAGTCACATCCTCTATAGCCAGAGGATGATGATGATGTCGAAAAGACTGCTGTAACCGTACATATCAACACCTCGGTGTTGTAAAAGAGCTTGTACTTATTTCTAATCTGACGTATAGAGGCCAAAAAAACAGTGACTGTCTCCAATGATATGAATTGTTTAGCATTGAAGGTGGCTGGAAAAATATCTCTGGTTTCTCCTGAAAACATCTTTCTTTTTTGATTTTTAAATTCTCTATTTTTAATCTTATAAAATACTATGTGTCTTTTATTTTACTGGATTAAACACAGATTAAATACAGATTTTATGTAGCTGTCCTGAATAAATCAGGCCTTTTCGATGAGGCTTTGATCTATTTTGAAGCCTTTGAAACCTAACTTGGATGAAATGTTTGAAACCTAACTTGGATGAAATATCAATGTATTCATGGTGTAATGCTGTGAGGAGCATGGAAGCTTCTATTACCTTCTTTGAGAGTTTATTAGAGAAATGATGCCTGACAAGAGCTACACATTATAGAAGAATTATTAATTTTGAAATTAGCTCTGGTAGATCTCCTTAAGAAAGTTTATAGGGGGAAAAAGTGCTCTCAAAATCATCTGAAATGAAGCCTGCAGTGAAGATACAGCAGAAAGGCTGACAGGGGAATATGTTAGTTCTACCTGCTTTAATCCATTTGTTACCAAGAGGCACAAAAACTGTGCACAGATTAATGAAGCATTTTAGTCAGATATATAGTGATGAACTTGTGTCTGCTTCTCTAACCTTTGTTGCTACGCAACCAGAGAGATGTGAAATTACCAAAGAACCTGCACCCAGCAAGGAGTTCCTCTGATACTCAATTAGAAAATAAAAGAGAATATTTAGGAAATGAGGTCCCAGCTTTCTGATCACATGTAATGCATGAAAGGCTGTTTTTTTCTGGTGTGTACTTTGCTAATGTGCATGGTATTGGTACATTAAGTAAACTGTTGACTATGACAGAACATATGAAGTGAAAGTCACTCTCCCCCATGAAGCCTGACTAAATCACATGTTAAGTTGGGAAGTTTTCAGGTATTTGACTCCTCCTAGCCTGCCATCAGGACATACACAGAGTTTCCAACAGAGCTTTTTCAGATTATAAAACAGGAATTGTGTGTGCACCAAAGCTATTTCACACTAAGTGTGTGGGGTCCTGTTTTGGGTTTGTGTGGCCAGTTTTTGCTACCTGGGGGGCTACAGAGACGACTTCTGTAGTAGCTGCTGGAACCTTCCCCCATGTCCAGTAGAGCCAATACCAGCTGGCTCCAGGATGGACCCACAATTGCTTCAGGCTGAGCCAATCAGGAATGATAGTAACATTCTATCTATGATAACATATTTAAGAAGGAAAAAAAAATAAAATTAGTGAATGCAATTGCAGCTAGGGAATGTGGAATGAGAACATGTGAGAGGAACAGCCCTGCAGTCACCAAAGTCACTGCAGAAAGAGAGGAAGGAGGTGTTTCAGGCGCCAGAGCTGAGATGCCCCTGCAGCCTGTGGTGTGACCCATGGTGAAGCAGCTGTGCCCCTGGCAGCCCATGGAGGTCCATGGGGATGAGGATCCACCTGCAGCTGGTGGAGGAGCCCCAGGACGGAGGAGACAGATGCCTGAGAGGAGGCTGTGAATGCACGAGACACCTGTTCCGGAGAAGGGTCCTGGCAGGGGCCTGCAGACTGGTGGAGAGAGGAGCCCATGCTGAAGCAGGTTTCCTGACAGGACTTGAAATCTCTCTGGGGGACTCATGCTGGAGTAGCCTGTTCTTGAATGACTGCACCCTGTGGAGGAGTGACCTGCATTGGAGCAGTTCATGGAGAGCTGTTGCCCATGGGATGGACTCATGTTGGGGAAGTTCATGGAGAACTGTCTCTTGTGGGAGGGACCCCATGCTGGAGCAGAGAGAGGAGTTTTCTCCCTGAGCAGCAGCAGGAACAACTTGTGATAAACTGACCATAACCTCCATTCTCTGTCTCCCTGTGCAACTGCAGGAAGGAGATAGAGATGGGAAGGAGGCAGGGGTGGGGGGAAGTTGTTTTTTAACATGCGCTTCTCATTATCCTGCCCTGATTTCATTAGTAGTAAATTCAAGTAATTTTCCTCAGCTGAGCCTGTTTTGCCCATGAATGATGAGTGATCTCTCCAAGTCCTCATCTCAACTTATGAACGCTTCATCATATTTTCTCACCCCTGTCCAGGTGTAGACAGAAGTATTTGGTGGGTGCCTGGCATCCAGCCAGGATCAACCGACCACAGGTCCTAAGATCCAGAATCTCTCTGAAAATTTAGATTCTGTGTCCTTAAAAAAACACTTCTGCAATGAAGTGATCTATGATAATTTTTTCTCCACTACCTGTTTCTTGACAGCATGTATGAGACAGAGAACACACAGCTGTGCTACCCATGAGAGGCACAGTTTGAAGCTGTTGTTTTACCACAGCTCTCAGTGCTTATGGGACAATTAAATTACAGAGCATCATCAAACTAGGAATAATGCTTGGAAAGAAATGGGAGAACTTATCAAATGTGGCTCAAATTCAGTATAAGGTAAGAAGATAATGTATGTTTTGTTACATATGTATTTTCTAAATTTCTGTAGCATATGTAAGGAATTCTTAAATGTCCAAAATCAAAGGTATGGTCATGTAGAGAAATAATATCTCAGTTATTGATTCTGTAAGGTTCAATGTATTCTCATTTTCCTGATGACCAGTGAGAAAATGTAATGGGAGCTGAGAGTTAGGATATTTCCCAGTCCTTCTGACTGAGTGATTCAATGAGTCTACTCTTGTCTGCTTTTCCTATGCTATGATCTTACACATTGCTGCCTCATTTCTAGAAATCTGAGAAAGCTTTAAAATGCAAACTATGTTTGGAACTTTTAAGAAGGTTTTTCTACCTTCTTTTGCATTCTATGATTCCAATTTCTTGTATTTTATCGTGACTGGTATTTCATTGTAGGAATTTTATATAGTTTCTAATGTTTTTTTTTACAGTTCAATTTGTTAAATGCTATTTGGCACCTTTTTAATGCCTTCTGTTTTAGTGGAAAAAACCATAAAATACAAAATATTCAAGAAAAAAGTTTAGCCAGTGTTTTCTTTCTAGGGCTGACTATAAACTAGAGATAACAGCTTGTAAATGGTACTTTGGAAGGCAGTTTTGGCTATAATGAGATTTTCAAGCAGCAGATGGAATTCCTAGAAAAACCTTGTGTGTCTCTTGGGAGAATTTTTGTTTTGAAAATCACAGGTCTTTTTCAGTTCAGCTGTGTCCACAAGACCCTACACTAGGATCTAGTCAGTGAGCAGGAAAACCTGTATGCCATTGCCATTCTTCAATTAAAAGATTGCATCTCTAAAACATAAAATGATATTTTGGAGCAGAGGAAAACTTGATTTTTTTTTTTTTCTGTATGTCCTTTATGTATTCTGTGAGCTAGGTAGGCAGCAGAGTTGAATTTCACACCATAGATGCACCAAAACTGAGGAACACTAAGGCAGACAAAGGAGCTTGATGGGAAAAGAATTCTCAGAGGATCCCATATCTGTATTGAACACTTTCCGGAGATGAGGGTTTGTGTGGTAGGAATGTAAAAAATGGTTGAAAAGAGACAAAGCTGGGTTTTATACTGCTTCCCACAGAGCAGGGAAAGCAGAAAAAATCTAGTTTCAGGAAAATATATTTTTTTATGGCTCTTGGTCAGTCTGTCTCTTTTCTCCTAATGGAGAACACAAACTAGAAGGTGAGACAAAACCCACAATAGGTGTACATAAGAGCATGGTGTTTGGATAGTGAGACTGGCTTTTCTTAGCAGTAGGTGAAAATTCCAAATGTCATTTGCTAGGTCACAAGAATGTACATTATTGCAAATTCTCAGCTCTGCCAAACTCAAAGCATTACAAGTGATGCTCACTGGACTTTTGAATTTGTGAATGGCAGATTGGTGTTAATGAGACTGAGAAACTGCTGCTTTCTATAGGTAAAGTGCTTGTCAGGAAAACATAAAAAAATCTCAGCAAAGCCAGCCTGGGCCCTCAACCCAAGAATGCAGGTGTGAGAAAAAGGATTAGTCTTCAACACAAACACATTTAATGCATTTTGTACTAATTGAAAAGCCCTTTCCTGTCTCACGTTCCTGAACAGTCTACCAATAGTCTACTGCAACCCATATCCCTGCACTGGACAGGGTCAAGAATTGTGTGGCTATATGCTAACCATCTGGGAAAATCAACTGTCCAAAAAAACCCCACTTTTTCTCTTTTTCACCTTTCATCCTAAAAGTGACAATGGGTACAGGTTTTTGGTACATTGGGAGAGATGATTTTTAAGGTCAGCAATATCTTACGTGTAGACAGTGGTAACGTTTTTGTCAAGACCATTTCAGCTGTACAAAGATGTGACCATATCTTTTCCTGCTGTGCTAATACACTGTTATCCTTAGGGAAGGAAAAGCTGGTGAAATCCAAGGTCAGAAGAGCTGAGGCATGGAAATTCAATGATTTTAAAGTAAGCTGTAATGAGACTAGGCTCTTTTCAAGCTATAATAAGAAATGTAACCATATCAGTGTGGCAAACTCTTGTCATTACAACAAGTACATGTCTACATGTATAGCTTGGTAACAAAAGTAGTTTTGATGTGCCTTGTCCACTGTTTTGTTTTTGCTCTGTCTAGAAAAGGTATCCTAGAAATGTAATTTTTAAGAAGTATTTTGTAATAGTTAAATCAAGTTAGTTAAAAAATAGTTAAATAATAGTTAAATAAATAAAATAAATAGTTAAGTATCTTTTTGGTTGGTTGGTTGGTTTTTTGTTTGTTTGGGGTTTTTTGTTTGTTTGTTTTTTAATTTTTTGTAGGTTTTTTTTTCAATTTTAAGGGGTTTTTTGTTGTTTTTCAAATTTTTGTTGTTCTTTAAATTTTTTGTTGTTTTTAATTTTTTTTGGTCACAGGGACAGTTTTCAGTTTTATCAAAGTCTTTATTTGATTTTTTCTCCATTGTTTCTTGCACACAAAACTTTGAAATTTTTCAGTGTTACTGTTTCAGCTCAGTTCACAATGCACTTTGCTTATATTTTTGCATTTTAATCCCTAAATTAAAAATAATTTTAGAATGTACTTTCTATAATACTTCCTGCTACCATCCTGACGCTTCTTAAAGACCTATTCAGAACTGAAAAGTCATCACTTAAGTGACTCTGCCCCTCCAGATCTTCATCTTTAACGGCTCTGGCAATTTCAGCCTTGCTTTCATCAAGGCAGGGCTTTCAGTCAAGTGGATGTGTGGATACACTTGAGTAGTGTGGAAATGACAGTTGTCCTCTACAGCAGAAGCAAGAGTGCGTTGTCCATCTCCTTTACAGGCATAAAAAGGTCAAGGAGATTTTTCCTCCTTGGTCATGAATCAAAAGCTGTCATCAGAAAAAAAGTCAATAATGTTGATTTTAGTTTTACTCCTCCCTCCAACCCCTCTTCCCCAACCCTCTGAATTTGTTAGTGCATCTAAAAGGCTTCCATCTACAAGCAGTGCCAGAAGGAGAAGAGTAAAATTTTTAGGATTTATATGCCCTGACAAAATTTGTATTAGTGTGCTTATCCTATACCTGTCCTTTCAATTATAATATACCTGAGTCAAGGACTGGGAAGAAAACACCTTTTATTCTTTCAGTATGCCAGTATCATGTGCAACAATTTGTTTATTGGTGATAACAGATCATTTGGTCTCACAGAATTTGTTTAAAATTAAGATAGGTATTAATCACAAAGTTTTATCCATTATTTTAATATTCCATTTATTTCAAAAAAAGTAATGTCAGTATGGATATTCTTTGATTTTACTAATAAAGTGTACAGCTCATTTTGAGTGCCTCACTGAAATAAATTATAATTCTAGCAAGAATGATAATTGAAAGAATATTTGTTTTCTTAAAAACTGGCTTTAGATGCTTAGGTAAATTTGGTGAAACATGCATTCTCAAAATACTTTTTTTCTTACCTTTCTAAAGTACATTTGTTTTTTCTTGCTTGATTGATATCGCAAAAGAGGCAAAAGTGATAAAACACTGATTAAACTTCAGAAAAAGACATGGTGTATTAATAAGCATGATCAATATTTCAAGTAGGTGGGTATTTCATACACTTAAAAATATGCTTCACAACCATCTGGAAAATGTTATTAAATTAAAATTACATGTATCCTAAATATCACTATTCGTGCTTTCTGAAAACAAATCTATAAAGAGAACCTTGAGATAAAATGGCCAAGGAGACAAGAGGTGAATGTGCACTGCTCAGAATGTGTATTTTGAGATAGGCTTTTAAAATGGCCAACTGCTCTTTCAAAGAGATCTGTTGCATCTAAACTCCATTAGGACTTGATTCTGGATTGGGGGTGTAGATGTGGAACTTTTTTGAGTTTTACAGACCAAGTCTTTAATCATTTATATTCCTAAGGCTGAAATGTTTTCTTTAACTTTTAGAATTAAATACCTTAACATGGTATTCTGCTAGAAGGTGGATACAATCTGGATCAACATTGCTGTCCTGTCTTTTAAACACAGCTGAAACTAACTTTGTGTTTGAGTACTCATGAGCTGAATTTTCTTTTTCTTTATTCAGGTTTATCTGTGCCAGGTGAATGTCAAGGCTCTGGCTATACTTTTCCAAGCTGCTAATTCTACACAACTTCCTGTTTATAAGCATGGTGTTTAAATAATTTTTTTTTTAATTACAATTGTAGAAGAATGCAGAATCACAGGACTGTAGGGTTAGAAATCATTACTTCTTCTTATCAACAATGCATAGACCAGGTGGAAGAGCACTGCTACTACTTACAGTCAAACAAATCAACACACCATGAAGGAGAGCAAACACATATTTGTATTTGTGTGGGCTTGCTACCTGGTGTGGTTAAAGTATGGTTAAATCAGAAATGCATGGCATGTGTGTGTGTGCTGGAGCCAAATGGTGCTAACAGCATCTGTCCCACCTTTTCTGCTTTTGCTTCTTGCCATCTAAGCCAATGTTTCTTGCCATTTGTTTCTAAGTACAGCCTATCCAGTTACCTATCTTGACTGTTTAAAGCTGGTACTCTGTTTCACCAGAGCTTGTTCATTAAAAAAAACCAAACAAACCTGCTCTCCAGTATTGGGATAAAAGTATGATGTGGCTGAAGTAATATATCTGATTATTTTTTCACTGGAAGAAGTTACTTATAAAGTACCGACTGATTTCTTGGATTTTGTTTTGAACTTCATTACTGTATCTAGATGCCAACAAATCTAACGTAGCTCTGAATTCTGTGGTGAATTATAATGTGGATTATGTGTTGTCAGAGGCAGAGACTTTAATTCTCATTTTGGTATCAGGGTTGGGAGTGTCTCTTTGTTTTTGGATGCCTAAAACTCCAAGCTATTTGTATACACCTAACAGAGAATGCTAACAAAACTGGGACACTTTTGGTGACCTACATCCATGCTGATTACCTGTTACATTATTTTCCCTCAACCAAAGAAAATAAAGTATGTGTCAGCAGTAATAAAAATTGGAAGTAGGTCAATCTACAAACCCTCTGCATCAAAACCAGAACAGAATAGATGTTTTCCAGAGAAAAATGAGAAATAAATATGTAAAGGAAAGGCAATTAAAAGTTTTACACTTTTAGTCAGAATGATCAACAGTTTAAATTACTTATTCATTCAGCACTGTGTAAATTGGAAAAAGGAAGAACTACAGATAAATGACTTTTTTCTTCCTGGAAAGAATTTCAGAAAGATACTAGGATTAGCTGTTTCTATATTCTTCTTTCAGTGGGCTTGGCAAGAAACTGAGAGCAATCAGAACAGGAATTTCAAATGTTTCAGCAAAATCTGAAAGAACTTTCATACAAAGGGAGGAAGAACTTTATATTTGGCTAGGCAAATATTTTGCTTCCTGTGTGGAGGCTTTAACCTTAGCTCAAAGAGATATCAATATATGCCATGACATGTTATCATAATTGGATGTTTTAGCTGCAGTTTATTGCAAATAAAATTTTAGATATGTTCCACTGATATTTGCTTTTGAGGGATTTGATTCTGAGAGATGAATGTGAACTTTCTACATCTAAGTTTCCAGTCTTAACTTAGCAGCATCTTTTTCTGCTGTTTTGATCTGTGAATGTCTGAAAATTTTGGATTAAAATTAATTAGTTGATTTTAATGTCAATTTAGCATGTAATATCACTTTAGTCTTGAATCTCAATAGAACTATAAAGGAAGATGGTTCCTCAATCAACAGACTCACATTTAAATCGACACCTATTTGAGGATTTGACCACTACATCATAATGTCTCAAAAAAGGCTTTTCAGTTTCTTTATAGCCCTGGAGACTAGTTGGCTGAAATCCCATAACCAGAGAAATTTTTCTGGAAATTGTGCAGGTATGATTTCTGAACTCCAGTCTCTAGCAAAAGTTTTCTGTATTGGAACTGAAACACCTTCATAGAAATACCTTAATTTATTTATCCAAAGACGTTATCTGGGTAAATAAATGAATGAAAAAACGAGAAAGAAAAAATATAAAGAACATCAGAAGGTTGCTAATTGCATGAAGAACTGTGTTTGTCTGGGATAAAGTTATGAATTTAACTGTCTTCATATTGGCCTGTTGGGAGCTGCACTTTGCATTTTTGGCCAAAACAGTGTTGATGACACACTAATCTTTAGGCTATTGCTGAACGGTGCTCTCACAACAACAAGGCTTTCTCTCTCCCTGCGCCTTCATCCCCAGAATGTCAGGAAGTTTGGGGTGGGCAGGAGTTCAGGAGGGGACACAGCTGGAACATCTGGTCCAAACTGACCAATAGGGCATCCCATGACACCTGGAACAATATCCCCAGGAAACGGCATGGCTGAGTCATCATCCCTGAGATATTTGAAATACACGTAGATTTGGCATTTAGGGAGATGGTTTCATGTTGGATTTGGCTTTGTTAGGTTTACAATTGGACTCAATGGTCTTAAAGACCTTTTCCAACCTAAATTATTCTATGGTTTCATGCCTGGCAATAAAAGTTCAAGCAAAGGAGAGACATTTGTGGCTTTGAAATTTGCCTTCTCAAGTAACCATGAAGTGCGCTGAGTCTCTTCTTTCCAGTGAGTCTTTCCAGTGGATACCTGTCTGCCCATGAGAAGCAGTGAAATAATCCCTCTTCTTGTTTTGCTCACATGCACTACTCTTACTTTTCCTATTAAACTGTCTTCCTCTTGATCCTTTTCACCTTCCTTCTATTTATCTCCAGAGCCCAAAGAGAGGGGAATGTGTGAAAGGCAGGGGAAGACTCACCGCAGTACTTTTCAGCACTCAAAATGAAGCTTGAGGACTTCAAGGTAATGGGCAACACTTATACTGGATATTGCTAAAAAGTAGAGTGATTGTGGGGGAGTATTTGTTGTTTTAAAGTGGTGAAGAGAGGAGTGGTTGGCCTTCACAGTGTGTGTGTGAATTGTCTACTTTTTGCCAGCATTGAGATGATATTGCTTTGATTTTAGTATGAAGAATTTTTGTTGCTGTTGTTGATGTAATTGCAATTTATGAAGATTGTCTGATGAATGTACATTTTAACAATAGTTCTTAAATATGTGCTCACAGTGGTCAGGTGGAAATATGGTATATATGTGGCAAGGCTATGACAGTAACACATGGTGCTGGAATGGACACAGCTGGTGCAAGATCTCTCCAAAAAGTCCACTGTAGGATATGGCTGAATCTGCCCAGCAAAGATGGTGGCACCTCTGGGAAACCTTATTTAAGAAAGGACAAAACACTGCTTGACAGAGAAGTGTGAGACAAAATGTGAGAGAAGCAGACCTGCAGACACCAAGGCCTGACAAGGAGTAGGTGACCCAGTCACCAGGGCCCAGATTCCCCTGCGGCCGGTGGTGGAGACAATGGTGAGGCAGTTTGTTCCACACTGTACATTCTGAAGCACTGCAGCTGCAGCAGGGGAGCACGTCCTCAAGGAACATGCAGCCTAGAGAGTGACTGCAGGAGCAGGGACCTGGCAGAAGCGCTGAGCTGTACAACCCTAGTATTTTAAGAAATGGGAAGAAGGGGAATGCATGTAACATGATTTAGACAAATATATAGGTCCTTTAAATCTTAAGATACCATTGACAAAAAAGAGATTAAACCGATACTCTAAATCTTAAGCTGCCATTGTCAGCAAAACAAACAATGCAGTACAGTTCTAAATAACATAAAATAGAAAAATTAATAGCATTACATTAATCGGTAGATCTTTTTTCTTGGTAGTAAATTCCATAAGTAATTTTTATGTTGCTTTGAGGTGGATGCATGCTAGCATAAATAGTTATTGAACAGGACATGGATTCATATATTATAAGAGATTATAATTGCTGCCACACACGAAACACACATTAATGTTTAACAGACTCCAGAAATCATGGGTTCTGCTGACTGGGTTTCATGAAACCTTATGCAGAAAGTGATCATTGTAACATGAAGTGTCCTTTTTCTTCCCTGTAGAAAACCATTTAGGATCTTCATTGTTCCACCATCATAAGTACTTCTTTTAAATAAATATTGATAATTTCCCAGGCACAGTAAATAAACTTTTAGGTGATTATTATGAGTCATATAAAGAAAGTCTTTCTTGATAAGGTTGATGAAGTAGTTGTTATATTCTTTTGTCTCATTTTTTTTTTTACCGATATTACACAGAATCACAGAATTTCTAGGTTGGAAGAGACCTTAAGATCATCAAGTCCAACCCATGTTCTAACACCTCAACTAGATCATGGCACCGAGTGCCACATCCAGTCTTTGTTTAAACACATCCAGGGATGGTGACTCCACCACCTCCCTGGGCAGATGATTCCGGTATTTGACCACTCTTTCTGTGAAAAACTTCCTCCTTAATTCTAGCCTGAATCTCCCTTGGCACAGCTTGAGACTGTGTCCTCTTGTTTTGTCTGTTGTTGCCCGGAGAAAGAGACCGACCCCCAGCTCACCACAGCCACCCTTCAGGAAGTTGAAGAGAGTGATAAGGTCACCTCTGAGTCTCCTTTTCTCCAGGCTAAACAACCCCAGCTCCCTCAGTCGTTCTTCATATGGCTTGTGTTCCAAGCCCCTCACCAGCCTCGTTGCTCTCCTTTGGACACGCTCAAGCATCTCAACGTCCCTCCTAAACTGAGGGGCCCAGAACTGGACACAGCACTCAAGGTGTGGCCTCACCAGTGCCAAGTACAGGGGAAGAATGACCTCCCTGCTCCTGCTGGCCATTACTACTCTCCAGAAATTAATTTATAAAACTCTTTTCCATTTTGCTATTTTTAAACAAGAAGACCAGAAGTAGACCAGAATTAATTTCATAAAGTATTTAAAATTACACCCATTTGGGCAGCAGTAAGCTGACCAGTAAAATAGCATGTAAATGTAAAACAGAGCCTACAATGACTAAATTGCTTTAGTAGTAACCTAACAATAGTGATGAAAGATGAAAATGACAAATTCTTTTATAAGACTAAAAAAAGAACAGTATTTCTATTCAAATAAAAATATTTTAGATAAACTCTGCTTGGCAGTTGTTAATAAGCATGTATTTCTGAACCTTGTACTTTCATAGGACACAGACACCATACATATGCAAATAAACTCCTGAGGTAGAGAAAACAAAGCCAAATCAATGCTTTCATAGAATGTGGAATCCATCGTGAATGGTCTGCCATTGAATCAGGAATGTCACAGTTGTCACTTCTATGACATCAGTAACCAAACCCCATTTGCCATCATTATGAACAGACTGACAGAATATTTCAGCTTTCTGGAGCAAAAATTTTGTTTAGTCTTTGATTTGGTGAGTCAATGTACAGAAATACTTAGAAATGTTTTATTTCTCATACAAAATCCAGACTTCATATGCGGTTGGAAAGTCAGTCATTGCGAGTAATGTGTTAAATCCATCATATAAGGAGGTTGTGATGAAGAGTAGGAGAAAGATTGTTCATGTAGCTAATGAAGTTGGGTAAGCTGGATAGAAGTCTTAAAGCCTGTTAATTTTTTTTTTCAATTTTGTACATGGATCAGTAGTCAATCCACAAAATTTAGAGGAGGTCTGTTAAGTACAAGTGGTGGGTAGTGTGGTATGCTGGTTTTGTGTTAAGTGAAAGCAAATAAGGGCATAATTAAAGATGAAGGCATACAAATAGTATCAAATGGAAACTGTAATGCAAGGAACAAGTAAAAGGAGTAAGAACTTTGTCATGGATTTAAAGTAACAGGTAGTACAGAAAGATCCCAAGTTGTTGACTAAGCTTAATGAAACTGCTTTGCAATGAAGCAGAGCAAGTGGATATCATGAAAGGAGTAATTAATTTGTTGGTGAAACATGAAAACATATAATCCGTGGAGAAACTGTGAATAAGGGTGAGTGGTTTGGTCAAATTCATCATAGTATAAAGAAAAGTTGGATAGGACTAAGTTCTTTAGACTAGCACTTTCTAAATTGCTTTATAAGAGGGCAAACTAGATTCAGCTTAATGCTGCCTCCCCTACACTGTCCTCTACAAATATGCAATAAATGTTGGTATTAACAAATTGTATGAGCCCTTCTGAATTGTAAGTTTTATATGCTAGCAATCATGTTCATCTTTTTTAGTCACTGCAGAAATAGAAATTTTTACATGAAACTCTGAAGCCAATGGCAAAATTCCCCTTGATTTCAGTTGGAATTGTTTCCAGTTAGGGGTTTATTAAAGTGTTTGCCTTGAATTTGGCTTCCACCTTTGAAGCTAAGTCGCTTCTTAAATGCCTAAATACAACAAAAACATAGAAATTTATTTTATTTTGCTTCTGAGGGGCTACATTTCTGTAGCTGGCCCTGAACTAATGGACATGAGAAGGAGTAGTAGGCACTCTGTCTTACTGTTAAACCTATGTTCTCTAATATAATTGACAGCCTGCTCATGAAAATGCTTTCTGCCTTATGAAAGTTTTAAATTGCTGAGTCTGAGAAAAACATCTGTATTGTGTTGTATTTTTAAGGACTGAAATTTATTTGAGTAGTGGGTTATCATTACCAATTTTTTTGTATTGGACTGTCTGCATCTATGTAAGTATATATTGCTTTCAATCCTGTCGCCCATGACTTCCTGTTACAATATAAAATTTTAAAAATTACTTTAAGTTGATTAGCCTTTGAGTCTTGTTCTTCGTATTCTCCCTTCTTTGCTTTCTGTTCCCTTTTCCTTAAAGAAAAAAAAAAGGGAAAAAAATGGCAGCTGAAAAAACTGCTTTTCTTAAAATCGTACATTTTAAAGAATATGTATCTCCTCTAGGTAAGCCTCCTTATATCAAAGATGTATTTTCTTAAAGGCAGCTTTGATCTTTTAAAAAAATTAATTTAGTTTTAGTCACTATGTTTATTGCATAGTGACTATAGTGACCCACCCTTCCCCTGTGGGTATCTATTGCAATATAATATTATGGATATCATTAATTAGAAAACATGATGGGGACAGGGTAAATCTGAAAATGTCAGGGAAGTAACTTTCTTTCAGGTTCACAAATTGAACCTTAGTTCCAGATTGCACAGGGGAGGAAATAATCTAATTTGTTCTCCACTGTAAAGAAGAAGAAACTAAGACCTTGCACAATATTTCATCATTCATTGATGTAATGGGAAGAATGCTCTTAGAGTGACTTTAATTTTCAAATGAGATCAGTCCATAAGCATGACGTGTCAGGACAAGGACAAGCCATGAACAAAACAGGGCCACACAAGTCTTGGTCCACTTCTTGCATGTTTCCAAATAGTTTTGAACATGTTTTCTCCAAATAACTTTTTGCTTGTTTCTTTTAGAAATTGCTGTATTTTAGAATGTGTAAGTATTGGAAATCTCATACTTGGAGGATTACAGGTTTTTCTGGTTTTAAACAAATTACATGTGATTTAAAAAAAAAAAATTAGAGGGTTTAATTAAGACAAATCCATATTTTATCTACTTGGAAGTCTCTGTAAAGAGAGTATTATATTAACATGTCTTTTCATTATCAAGTTTTCATGGTACAGTCCAGTCTATTCTTTTTGATTGGTATTTGCTTATTAATTTTCTCTTTGTGTTTTATTTTTGCATTCTTCCATTAGATTATTTTTTTTTGGGGGGGGGGGGGTGGCAACCTAGTCTCTATAGCCTGCTTGTCAATTTCTTACAAGTTTAACATAAACCCAGTAACATTTTGAAACTACAGAAACTTTCAGACCTCTGAGGCTGAAGAACTTCAATTTGCCCCAAAACCTGAATCAGGAAATTCTTGATTAAATGCTAACACAGAACATCTATTAGAAATTTAGAAAACATAGCACCTGAAATTTATGCTGGTTTTGCTACTTTGTAAAGACAGGATGAGTTCAAATATTTAACATCCTCTTTAGTCTAAAAAGATAAACTAGTTATAGTGGTAGCCATTTGTTTTGTTGAAGGTAAAATCAAGTAGCAACATCAAGAATAAAGTGATATTTTTGTTACTAACAGATCAATTTTACATGCATAATAGAAAATCTTAATATATGCCTTCTCAATAATTTCCGGAGTCAAGGTAGAATGTGAATTTTGAAGCTACAGTATGGAAATTATCTCTCTTTGGACCTTTACCAGATCCTCATTTAAGCACTGTCTTTGAAAATGAGTGTCTTTTCTGACTCCATGAAAGCATCAAAAGAATCTTAATCTAATAGGTGCATGATGCACTGTGGTGGGTTGACTTTGGCCCTGAGTTGCCCACCAAGACACTCCAAGACTCCCCTTAGGAGTGCAGGGAGTTTGCTCTGTAATTACAAATACTCACTCCACCGCATCCCTGCTTCATCCCCAGCCTTCCTCTTAGCTATTATTGTTGAGTCAAAGTCATATGGTATGTGATAGTCCCAATGTCCCTATGGTCAGTTTTAGTCAGTTGTCCTGGCTATGTCCCCTCCTAAATTCTTGCCCATCCTAGACTACTGACCCTTTGAGGGCGAGGAGGTTGTTAGCGAGACATTGCACATGCTGTGCCAGTGCTGCTGAGCAGTAGCCAAAACACTGGTGTGTTATCAAAACCTTTCCAGCTACCACTAGCCAACACAGCAGTATGAGGGCTACTGTGTGGAAAATTAGCTTCAGCCCAGCCAGAACAAATATATGCACAGATAGAAAAATGTCTGTAGCCTGTTACACATGCACATTTTTTGTGAAACTTGCTTATACCTACTTGAACAAGAAAAACTGAGGAAACACTTGTGTCTTGCTTGATAGTTGCCCCATCCTTTGTTCTCCCATTAATGCTAATATAGCTAAGGCCTTCCCTAATTGGTCAATTTTTTTTGAGTATGGTATGTATTATGAATTTTCTAGAGAATGCTATTCTCTGCCTCCATCAAAAAAGACGAGGACTCTTGCACTATTAGGCCTTCTTGTTAGCCAGTTTAACTTGCAGTTTTCCGTTAACTAATATTAGCAGAAATTGTATAAAAATTTCAGACTTGGTTGTCTTGGATGCTGCCAATTACACTCTCAGTTTTATGTAAGATTCTTATATCTATAAGAAAATCTTAATAGGGTTTTATTGTGAAATTTCTTGACATGTAAAACTCAAATGGAAAAAAAATATTGGTTAGAAAGTTTCAGGTTCCTTAATATGGTACAGTTGACCCTGGGCAAAAAGAGTGAGGCTCTCCCAACTGTACCTGTGTTTCTGTCTGATAGATACTCCTTTGTTTCAGCTGTGAGGAGTTTTCTGATTTTCACTGGAACTGTAAATGAGTCTAGGTTTATATCTGTCTTGCTTATCAATCATGTCAGGAGTTTGCTGTGACAGTTGCTCTCTCCTTCAGGAATGTTTCTGGCTCAGAGTAAGAAAGAAATTGTGTTGTGTGTACACATATTTGGTTTTGAAATCCTGGTATTTAAATTATTTAAGCAGATAGTCATTAAATCAGACAAATACAAAGCAGAGTGCAGTATTTGGTTACTTAAGCAGAGGTATACAAGATTTTTTGAAATGAGCTAGAGCAGCGTTATAGTTACCCCTGACCTGAATTACCACTACAATTAATGTTCATGCAATAAATTACTTAAGCGACCCACAAGTCAGAGAATGGCTCACTTTACTGTCTATTCAATTCTTCTTGCACATCAGTGCTGTAATAATGATTATTATTTTAAAAGCTTTAAAAACACTTTTATGGAAACCAAATGAGGGAAAACAATACAAAAGCTAGCAGCCATTCAACACATCTATTTCCCAAACTCATGTAAAAATTGAGATGATTTTGGAAAAATCTTTCATATCAGAGCTTGGGCTCTGGATGTATAAGATTATTTTTCAACAATACAAAGTGCATAAGTGCCTTTTCATTGCATGAAGAAAGCATGCCTGCTGGCAAATGAATCATATTATAAAAATTGATTGTATCCCAAAAGGGAAAAATGTTATTGAAGATCCAATGGCCTGGGATGATACATCATTGATCATTGTAAGAAATACTTCCAGAAACTGTTTTTAATCTTTCCGCCAGAGCATTAGCAATTATTCTTTAGCCCATGGTGAGTAATGACTTGAGTTTCCCAGTTTCCCAATCGATAAAACATTTAGCCTACTGCTACAAATGTGCTCTTCGCTTAGACAAGCAGAATTTTTCTTCCAATTATTCTTTTTTTTTTTTAGTGTGACCTCATAAAATGTTTTTGAACATATTTCAACGGTTTTTTAAGAAAAGGAACAATACTTTTCCTTCCATGTACTTTACCTCCCTTTTTTCATTCTGTTTTGGGAAATAAGTCATTAACTTGCACAGGATTCTGGCTCTTCTTGGATTGATTAGTGGATGCTCTGTCCTATTTCCTCAAAATTTGAAGTACTATATGTTACTAAGCTGCTACTTATGTTTTTAGCTTAAAAAAGAAAAATTATACAAAAAGATAATAATTTCCTTCCAAAAGCATTTCTTATTTCTTAAACAAATGTGAAAGATGCCTTCACTTCATCCTATTCTATGCACACATGAAAAATAAAAAACCTGTAATATTGTGGCTAATGGAGAACAATCACCAAGGACAATGCTAACAGGCTAATTAATAACTTTGCAGCAAGTAAAATCTGTTGAAATATAAAGTTAGATGCTCATAAATACTCTTTGATGATTGGAAAGTTAGTGTTCAATCAAGTTTTTCTTCCCCCATGATTGCATATTATCTCTCTCCGTATAAAACATTCACACACATCTAAAGTAAAAAGTTCATAGCCCTTACTTCATATTCTAGATGCCCTCTGCTTAGAACAAGGTGTATTTTACAGTATTTATTAGAAACTTCAACTCTCACATTTGTACATTGAACTCTGAGATCTTAAAAGTATCTCGTGATTTATGTGCTTCAGTGGATTTAATGGAGAGATGACATTTCAAACCATAAACTTCCCTGTGAAAAGAGAGGTAAACAAATAATCCAGACTGTGCATACTCTGGGAGCTGTGTGTGCTCTTAATCAGAGCAAATAGCAAGAGCAGACTTGAGGGAAGAGTTGGAGAATGAAGGGTAAAGAGATTGTACAGGTGTATTGGCAATTCAAATAGAAATCCAAATGCTAAGCTATAGTAGGATAGAGTGGCCTCTGAAGACTTCATAGATTTAAATTATCTGGAGGTTCACTCCAAGAAATTAGGATTACATAGGTCATGTTCCTTGCAGAAAAAAATAGGCTACTGATTTATGATTTTACATACAGACACAGAAGCATTATAGCAAACACTGTAAACACACAGTTGGTCAGAACTAAAATCTGGGGTAAAGTGACCTAGGAGAGTAGGAAAGATGAACTGGTTATAAATGTCTCTCCTACTCACCATTCTCAAATTTTCGTCTGCTAAACTGGAACAACAACAAAGAGTGTAGTAATCATGCCTTACTGCTGGAAACCAGTCAACCAACCATTTCAGAAATGTCCCTTCTATAAATTACCCGTGTGAGAATGAAGGAACTGCATGTATTTAGTACAAGTGGGACAATATACAGCATTTTTTCATTCATATGTTATTATTATTATTATTATTATTATTATTATTATTATTATTATTATTATTATTATTATTATTTACATAAAAAGTGAAGGGCTGATTATTTACACTATGGAGCTGATGTATTTTCTTAGAACAAGCAGTAAAATGCCAAAAAGCGAGAAGTCTAAAACCACATTGCTATCCAAAATATAATACTGAAGGTTGAACATTTTATAAATCTTTTTCTAGGCCACTTGAAACCAGTTTGGCTCCATGGTAAAAATTAATATAATTTGTGCTGACTTAATAAGCACTAATCTGGCCAAGCTCCACAACAGCAGGATTGCCATAAAAGTTAAAGACAATATGAAGCTAAGATGCTTTCATACCTTGTGCTGAAGTACTGATTGTTTATCCTGGTTGCCATGAGTCCTGGGACTCCAGAAGGAGGTCAGGGTTGCTCACCAGTCTTGCTCCTTGTGCTTTGATTAGTCTGGGGATGGATGAACACTTCACACACCTGGTCCCTTGATCAAGAAAACGTGTACAATTCTAAAGAGAGTTCCTCATACCATCTCTTTATCTACATTGCTGAATCTCAGATTCTAGGCTTCTAAGCTGTGACTGTGAAACTGACATGCTAGGGAATCTATTTTCAAAATGCTAATGCCTGCAGACACTACTGTTCTCACAGCTAACATGCTAATCTATCTTTGCAACATTTCCAGCAGAGGAATTTTGTTTATTAGACTTAGTCTAGAAATTACTGTAGTCCTGTGATGGTCCTTTGCAATGGTACAAGGTTTTTAAGTCTACTGTGCTGGCCCTTGTTATCGTGGTTTGACATCAGCTGGCAAATAAGTACTACACAGTTTTTAACTCACTTCCCACCCATGCACTGGTGGGATGGGAAGAAAAATCAGAAAAAGGGGTTTTTTTTATCTAAATGCCATGGTTTGGGATAAGAGTCTGTTAACAATTGACTTAAAGCTACTACTAAAAATAAAAAAAAAAAAATTAAAAAGAGAGAGGAATAATACCCAAGAGAAACAAGGGGGTTCACAAGTCAATTACTCAGCACCCACTGAACAATACCCAGCCTGTCTCCCAGCAATGATCAGTACCTCTTTGCCAGTTCTCCCCAGTTCTGTGGAATGGGAAGAATGGGGAGAATGGGGAATGGTCCCTTTGGCCAGTTTGGGTCAGCTGTCCTGGCTGAGCTTCCTCCTGGTTTCCTGGCTGGCAGAGCATGGGAAACTGCAAAGTCCTTATACTACTGAGCAGCAACTAAAATATCAATGTGTTATCAACATTATTTTTGTACTTAATCCAAATAAAGCTCTGTTCCAGGTAGTAGAAAGAAAATTAACTCCATCCCGGCCTAAACCAGGACATTCTGTACCCCCCAACTGCAATACATATAGCAGGGAGACTGAAGGTTCTACTGAGATATTATTTTAACTGAACAGATCAATCAAATTAATGTTTGGGTATGGCGTTCTTTGAATTTTGTTTTGGGGGATTTTTGTTGGGGTTTTTTTGTTGTTTTTTTTGACACGACAAGAATCTGCTCCTATCATACCAAAGTATAGGCAGCCCTATAATTAGAGAAAAGAATCTTCATTTCATCTTCCTTCGTGTTATGAGCTGTACCAGTATCATTATTTGTATTTATATAATGTGTGTCATTTAACTGGAGCTGGAGAATGTGGTGTTATTTGAAGTTTGTACTTCAAAATCCAGAGAAAACTTGTATTTATTTCTGATGAATATGAATTTCCTTAACAAATCATACCAATGCGAAGTGTCATCTGGTATAGGCCGAGGTCAAATGCTGCTTCGTAAAACCTCTTTGCTTCTACTTGTATTGACTCAAAATATATACAGTAAAGGATACATGTCAGCACTTGTTCTCATTCCTTGTTGCCCTGAGGAATGAATATGGATTTAAGAAGTCCCAAATGGTCTTCAGGATGATGGGAATGTACTGAGCTGCCCATTCCCCAGCAAAGAAACAGACAATATTTGGAAGCAGTCATATATTTTGGTTCATTCAGAAAATATCCTGAAGTGTGACAACCTTGTAATTTTTCAAAAGAAAGAATTTAATGGTTTTTTGGGTTTTTTTTGTGTTTCATTTTTTTAATGTACACGAGTAAGAATATATGTGATACAAAATTTCCACCCAGGTGTAAATGGACAGCTAAAACCAGAGCTCCTGAGAACAATATATCCATTCTAAATTATTTTATTCATTTGAATTCATTTGAAGTTGCAAGTAAAGGCAACCATCTGCTTAGAGAGGCAAAATCTGTTTTCATGGAAGAAAACCTCACTATCACCCACAAGTGATAGGTAAAAATGTAAGAATATATTTGATGTGTGAAATGTATTCTGGCCTCCATTTAGTATTTTCTGCAATGGTAATAGCCTTAGTGAGGCTGAGGTCCGGGTTACACTTCAGCAACATCCCTGTGAAGTAACTGACCTGAAAAGTTCCAATTAAAAAAATCAGCTGCTGGGCTGGATAGTCATGTTGCATCTCCCAGAAGCACAGCTGCTGTTGGCAGATCTGCAGGGCCTGACTTAGTATCATCTTTCCATGTCAGCCTAAGCTATAAGATCTTTCCTTATATTTTCTTCCAAAATGTCATCTTTCTATTTTTGCAAGTAAGAATTTGGACACAGTGAGAAGCATCAGTGGAGAGATTGGAGCCCAAAATGTCTAGAAAAGTCCAAAGACTGGCCTTTAGATGGCAGTGTGTACCTGTTGAATAGGAGCTATGGCACGGGGTAAAATCTGTGAAGCAGAAACAATTTTCTAAGGTGGAACTGTTACAAGGTTATATTCTTGGACTAAAATGGAGATCCCACCTCAGATCCCACGTTATCAGAACTTCATTGCTGTCTGGCTGCCTCTGGCTAAAATTTAGTAAACAAACAGGAGGAAATTGGTACGCTTATGTTTTTTTCTTCTAGGTTTGAAGAACATATATTGAAACTTTTTATTGGGGTTTAGCAGAGAAAACATAGATTAATTGTTGCTTGTGAGTTGCTCTCCTTACTCCTTCATGCAAAGATGCTACAAACGGTTCAAGTAATATTATAGTTACATGTGATGTGAAAACCAGATATCCTGCACCAAATTCTACCTTTGGAGAGACAAAGCCGTCTGGGAGGGAGATTCATAAACACGTATAAACCCAGGGATTATCATGTGCACTTAGCAGCAAAATACTTAGTCTAATATATAGACTTTGTGCTTTTGAGGAGGAGAAAAGAAGAGCTAATTTTTTGTGCCTTTGAAGAGTCATTGGGGCTGTCACTATTAGTATACACTGTATTCATGCTGTACATAAATCTACAGCATATTTTGTTTAGCTTGTAATTGTATTACATTAATATTGTAAAGGCCATTTGGTTTTTTGAACAATTGAGGTTTTGTTGCATTCTGTATTGTCATTAACAATGGACACAGTGGAGGTAAGATCTGCACAGAAATAAAATTGCTCAGTAAATTTTACTTCACACTTAATGTAAGCCATATACATTCTTCTTAGTGAGTTTCTATGAAATCTTTGGGGGAATCTTTGAATATTTGGGAGAAATTTCTCATCTGCCTGTAAAACAAAATGAACAGATATTTCAATTTCTATTTTAAATATACTAATTTTTACAAGTGAATCTTGAAATGTACATAATATATGTATATTTAAATAATGAAATTCTCAGGGGTAAAAAGTGTAATTTATTTCTAAATGATCTTTGGAATGTATATACCCCAGAAAGGAATTTCAAGTCCTTCTTATCAAAGAATACTCCAATAATTGCTGATGTAGCCAAAAATAGTAACTTCAATAGTTACTTCAAATCATTGACAAATATGAGAGAATTCATGATTGTACAAATGTTTATCAACAGTGCACATGGGTAATCTTAAAACTCACCAACAGCTAGCAGATAACTTCAGCAGATAAAGACTCACATGATCCCATTTTTGCCCTGAATTTTATGTTTGTTCAAATATAGCAATCTACGTTGCTTACAAATGCTTTATACCTCATGTCCTGTAGCTGCGATGATCTAAGAATTACAGATACCACGTAAGATGTACAGCCCAGTCTGCATGGGCCATACTATGCCAATTTTTGTGTAATAATTATCCAACTCAAGAATAGTTGTTAGCAAATGTATTTACTTCAATAATAATTTGACTTCTATACAGACAAGAAAAAAAATTTTATTCCCGTTTTAATTCACTTGAAAAGTAAACTCCTCATTGGTTAAAGTGGTGAAGGATTAATGATTAAATTACTGAGGGATTTATCTTACTCTCACAAACATTGAGAAAAACACTGACGAATTTAGGGAAACCGGACACAACTGTATGAATTTTTTAAGTTAGGCCATCTATTTTGATTTATTAATAAGAAATTCCATGGCAGTGGCCTGCAATATTATCTAATACAAACTAGAATCTACAACCCTTCAACATTTTCAGTATATAAACAAACTCTCCCTAGACTTCTCTTTGCTGTCTGACAGTCTGCCTTAGGTATTTACCTACTATGTGGATCTTTAGAAATGGATGTATTTTTAAAGGGCCTATCATCATAGCTATGTTAAGAACAAGTAACAGTAATTGCAATGTACCTGCCCGTATAGCAAGATACAAAAGTGCTTAGAATGTCAGAAAGAACATAATCTCTTCTACAGCAGTGAGCGAGAATCTGTAGATGTGTTCTTTTGTCTAATATTATGCTTCATTTCAAGGATTCTTGATGTCTGTACCTGTCCTGCTACACTGCAAGTAAAATTAAAGGATTATGAATGTATCTGGTTCAAAAGATTTACCCTCAAGGTCAGTTTAGGGCAGTTTTACAGAATTGAGGTTAAACAGCAACTCAAAACCTACAGTGGCCTAATAGGAGTCTAACTTTGAATCCACTCTTCAAGTACAAGTGTTTTTGGAAAGCTGTGTTTAGCTCAATATCTTTCTGCAAAGGTTAAAGTTTGCACTATGTATTTTTCTTTTGTTTTCGGTTTTGGTTTTTTTTTTTGGTTGGTGATTATTATGATTAGTTTATCACTGATGTAATCTGTTCTAAATTGATGTAGAAACAATATGTGTGGTTGCTGCTTCCTCTGCACAAAATCTTAATTGAACCCTTCAGCAGCTCTGCAGCATTCCCCTATGGAGAACTGTGAGGAGTTATTTTCAAAATAGATGGTCAGGAACGAAATTAAGTCAAACGAGACAAACGTTGTATCTGAGAACCCTTTACTGGTAACGAATAAACAAAATAAAAATGAGTTACCTTACTTTGAGGGCTAGAGAAGACAGAGCAAGAGGAAGAAAAATGAGAAAGGAACGGGTGGTGTAGAGAGAGGGAGAGAGGAGACAGAGGGAAAAGAGGGCGTTACCCGCGGAGCTCGGGGGGCGCTGGCGATGTCCCCGGTGAGGCGGCGCCGTGCACGCTGCCGGCCCGGGCACGGCCCCTGCGGCGGCGGGACACGAGGGGAGGGCAGCGGGCAGGAGGGCGGGAGCCTGGGCAGGGCGGCGGGACACGAGGGGAGGGCAGCGGGCAGGAGGGCGGGAGCCTGGGCAGGGCGGCGGGACACGAGGGGAGGGCAGCGGGCAGGAGGGCGGGAGCCTGGGCAGGGCGGCGGGACACGAGGGGAGGGCAGCGGGCAGGAGGGCGGGAGCCTGGGCAGGGCGGCGGGACACGAGGGGAGGGCAGCGGGCAGGAGGGCGGGAGCCTGGGCAGGGCGGCGGGACACGAGGGGAGGGCAGCGGGCAGGAGGGCGGGAGCCTGGGCAGGGTCGCGGCGGGGCTGGGCCCGGTCAGGCTCGGAGGCGGGCGGGGCTGCAGGCAGGGACAGCGGGGCTGGGACGAAGGAGGCCGGCGCTGCTCCGGGACTCAGGGAGGGAGGGCAGATGCGCGGGCGAGCGAGAACCGGCGCGGGCAGGAGAGCCAAAAGGCTGGCAGGGGCCAGGGCTGAAGGGGCAAAACCAGGCTAGGGCGAGGGCAAGAAGCAGACCTCAGGAGGCTGGAGCCAAATCAAAAGCACAAGACTCAAAAAGCCCCGACGCAAAAGCAAGTCTCAGAACCGGCACCCCCCAGTCACCAAACATCGAAAGCAAAAGGCCCACGCCAAAAGCCCACATTCAGAAAGCATTTTTCACACTCATGTTGTGACACAGTTCCTTTCTATGCCCCTGGCTCCTCCCAAAGCCTGACGGCTGACAGGAGACTATTGGCCCAGTCAACCTTTTGCCATCGGATTCGAAAAGGCCCTCTGGGGTGTTCTGTGTCTCCTACGGCCTGTCTCATGTCAGGTGTTGTCAGGTGAAGTCCTCACAGAGACAAGGCTTCTTCTAGTTGACTCCTCCACATGGCACAGGTGCACGCCTCCTCCCCACGCCTCCGACACCGTTGAAGCAAATCAAAACTGAACTGTCTCCTCACAAGCTCTCTCTGAGTAAATACAAAATTGTAAGGTTCATTCAATTTGAACCTTAATTTGAACCAAAAATAGTTATTTTTTTCAGTAACATCCTTGATATAGTGTTTAGAATATCCCAGTAATGAGGCAAACTGTAAAATATTTAACTAATTCATTGTAAAAATACCTAAAAAACCCCAACATCCCACCTTTCCAAATATCATAGTTATTGACACATCTTGAACTACATCTGTATGCCTACTGCACTTTCATATAAGGCCACCCTACAACACTTGAAAACAAACAGACCTACTGTCAGTCTTATTGATTTTGAGAAGTTAAAGTGAAAAAAAGCTCTGCAGAGGGCTCTGAAATCCAAAATAGGGTCTGATTCATTTAATTCTTACTAAATTGTTAGGTATTAGATTTTACAACCCTTTGTCTTTGTTCCTCTGATACAGTTTGCATGTGCTACAAACTTTAATACAGATCTTTGCTCATTGCCGTGCAAACACCTCCTCTTGGATTAGGGACACGCAACAATTTTACAGGCTTTGTAGAAAAGAGAAAAGTGTGTAATTTGAAGGCAATTAATCTGTTACTTTTCATTTATAGCAATTAGTCCTCATGGAGTACCTCCCGTTTCAGTGTGAATCCTCACAGAAACCATCGCAACAAAGGGAACTGGGCTAAGAGAGCAATTAGCCATAATTTACTGGCAGCTAATATGGTATCAGCTCTCAATCTTTGGGGTTCTTTTAGAGTGTGATCCAAGTGGTAGCTGGAAAGCTACTTTTGATACCCATCATGCATGTGACAGGCACCTTGTCTGCTGCCATTCCAGGGAGTCAGAGTTTAACCCTTCTCACCGTGACTTTGTGCCACGTTGCAAAGTCTTGTTGCTACAATGCATCAGATAAAAGAGAAGGGCTGTGCTGGTGGGAGAAATATTCCCTTCTGCAAGTTTATACACTTCAGTACAGAGGAGCTCCAGTCAGTCTCTGAGGGAGAAAATCTCCAAAAACCTACTGATGAAGATCTTGGACCTTCCTGGTTTCTGAAATACATTCCAGCCAAGTGTATACAGAATGGATCAGTTCTTTGTTTTTCCAAAACTAAACGTGCCTAGACTCATATTTTATCTTTAATGTTTGCATTAATGTTGTTTCATCTAAGAAAGTTATTTAAAATAGATGTAGACCTGCCATATGGTATGTTAAATGATGCAAGTAATCTCATGTGATATTGAACTCAAAAATTATGTTACACAAATTTTGAGGGAGTCAGAAGCAATTAAAAATGTAGTTAAAATACATCTTTGGAATTCTCATCAAGCAGTGCCTCTCTTCTGACATAAGTTCAAGAAATTCTGACTCATGCAACCACTATCACAGATAAATAAAACACTGGTTTGGAGTAACAACACCTTAGAGCAAATTTAATCCTTGAAAGGGCTAGCTTCCTTCAGGTTGACTTTGCCACTTTCTTTGAGTACATGAGTAGCCTCAGACTATACAACTGTCTATTCACTTGTATCTAGACATCATAACTTTAATGAATTCTTGCTGGGTTGCAGATTTCTCTTGCTTTTAATGATTATTACCTTCTGGTCCTCACCTGCAGTAACCAGTAATTTGAAGGAAGGGGTATTTTGTAAAACAGATGTCTGAGTGACCTGAACATGCTCTGTCATGCTCTTACAGAAAAATAATTTGTAGTCCTTATTTCAGTAAGGGGCAGAGTAGGATCAATTATTGTCAAATTTAAATAGATAGCTTTCTGACTTTGTTTCTTGCTCTACTAGGCATTTAAGGTCATGTTTATGAAACTTTTGTCATATTTGAATGTTAACCTGCACTCTTTAAAATATTATAAAGATATTCTGCCTAGTTTTGCATTTCATTTATGTACAATAAAGCAAACAGTTGATGAGAGAGGAGTTTGCAACAAGTTCGATTGTTTTTTGCTAACAAAATGTGTATGAGTAAAGGTACTAAATTTCTGCTCCAATTTTTGAGGTCAGTGGGAATACCACCTCTTTTTCACTACAATAATTTGTAGAACTTCCTGCAGACACATGCTCATTCCAAAGAAAGACAAAAAGACATCTATAAGCTCTATGAAAATAGATAAAGCCAAGGTGAAGCACATTTATGTATTTTCAAGAGATTATATCTAAAAAACCTTTTCTTTCTGCCAGCATTGTACTATATTTACACAGAAACTATTCAGGCACATGTGTTTTCAAAGAAGTTGTAATTTCCTGTCAGACTTTTTACAAATCCTTTCTAACAGCTGTAGACGGAAATCCAGCTACTCCTGCAATGAATGACCTTCAGTGTTTGGATCCCAGAGAGTAAACAAACATTTACTCTACAGTCGAAGCCCTGCTGTGAAATGTAACATTAACATTACACTCCTCAGTTGGTTTATTAGAAACTAATCCTGCTTCTGCACTGCAATTATGACTTCTTGAAAACCAAAGCATTTTCGTGGTAAGCCGATCTTGCTAACACTTCAACATAAAAGACTCAGGGTGTCAATAATGAAGATTACATTAGACAGAGGTTGACAAGATATGACTTTTGTTTTTACATGCAAGTTTTGTTTGGACAGTATTTGTTTTAGCATTCAGAGCATTAGTTTCCATAAATTCCCCATACTTTAACTGCATAAGATATTTTTAAACATTGCTCTTACACAGGAGTGTATATTAAATATTTGTTCAGCTGATTAAAACAGTTCTAGATTTATTTAATGTTTGAACAGTAAACAGTTTGTTGAGGACTGAAATGTGTTCTTGCACATACACATACACATACACATATTCAGGCCTCATTAGAAGAGTTCCTGCAGTGAGGGTGCTTTACCTAGGTGATACCAGGCATTACAGACCCTCCGAAAAACCTTCTTTTAGTAAGTGATTCAACCTCCATTCTTACTGTTAGAAGATGGCACTTTGTGAAGGGTAACACAGAACTTCTTTCATATCAGTAGAAAAATTTACAATGTAAACGGAAATGGTCTCTTTTGTCAGTAACATTGCAGATGTAGTTCAGCTCTACACAGCTATGTCCTTTGCACTATACCCTTTCCACCCGGTGTTTAAACAAGAAAGAAACTGAAAAGTTATCTAGATTACTTGGAGGAATTCTAAGTCTGGGTTTGATATTGGCTGTACACAAGAGATTAACAGTTTGGGAGCAAAATGTTTCCTTTCACACACCTTTGCTAAAGTGATAAAGAAAACATGATAAAGAGTTTTCTGTGTTGTTTGTTCATCCGTAAAATTTCAAACTACAATTTCAGTCTTAAAAAACTAACATCATAAAAATCTTTCCATGATGTACAGCATTTGGTTTGAAATGCTTTCTGAGCTATGTCTCTGAAGCATGAAGTAAGCAAATACATAGACTATTTCCCTGCCTGTTTCTAGTTTGTACAATCAACTCAGCCTTGAAGAACATGAAGGATTCTTTCATCCTGTCCACTCCAAGGAATAAAAATTCTGCTTTATATCCAGTCTTTGAGAATCCTGTGATTGACACCCATCCAGCTTCACAGGTTTTGGTGGATTGCATCGTAAGGTTGACAATGTACTGGTGTCACACAAAGCACCAGCATTCCATATGCTGAATACAAACCATCTTTTTCACTTCTGGCTATATTGGCTCCCTGTTGGTTGACTTATCAGGAACTAAAAGCAATAAAACTTCATTTATGTCCCTTAAATTAGCACTTGTCAACTAACTGCACTGTGTGAGTGGTGTAATGGTAGAGCTGATAGCAATTTCAGCTTTTTAGCGTTGAAGTTAAATGCTAACAAGTGCCTTGGCTCAATGTTTTCTCTATTACAGTCAGTTGCCAATATCACAGAGTAATTTAGTTAGGATGGGACCTCTACCGTGCCGTTCAATCCAACCTCATTGAAGCCGGTCCAGTTAAAGCAGGTTGCTCGTGGTTTTGTTCAGATGAGCTATGACCATCTCCAAGGATGGAAATGCTACAATGTTATTCAGCATATGATCCAGTGTTTGAATCTTCTCATGCTGTAAAAAGTTGCTTATGTGAAAAGCTACTATTTTCCTACTTTTTTTTACTGGCGTTTACTTTGTGAGCATGCACCTTCTATTAACATATAGCTGTGATCTAATTTGATAGTTGCAGATGGAAATTAGATGACTTCTGTTCCTAAAGCTGAACAAACTCCTTCTCTTTTCTCTCTTGCTGCAGTCACCTAACCCCCAGGATAACTGGACATGCTTCTGGATGTCCACACCTGTCTTGTGCTGAGAAGCCTGAAATTGAATACAGTGCTCAGATGTAGTCCCAAAAATACTGAGAGAAGGGAATAGTCACTTCCATTGGCCTGCTGGTTGTGGTCTTGCCAATATAGACCACTTGCTCCTGCAGTTTGTTTTTTTCTGAACTACTATATACAGTTGTAATAAAAAACCCCAAATGCTTCTCCATGTTGGAAGGAAGACAGTTCAGAAAACTGTCAGGAGAAAGACAGAGGCTGATACTTCAGCAGAAGTTTGTTGTGTTGGTATGATTTTCTATCTCTCCACTGCTATTTTTGATGTGATATTAAGAGTTTTGTTTTTTTGTGAAGTCAATATTTATCCATTACCTTCTCCAAGACCTGCTGAAGTTGCAGCAGTTGCTGCAACTGGACCTGTGCATTGTGGCTAGAATGCCGTGTTATTGCATCCCTGAGCGCTATTTAAAATTTTTAAAAGGTTCAACATGTAGGCAACACAGGAGAAAAGTTTATCATTGAGATACTGATGAAGAACAAATAATGTAATGCTTTGTGTATTCTTGAAACACAATTAATTCTGACATGGAACATGCCCTGCTCTTTTTACTGTTTTAGACCTACAACTTAGAGTGAGTAGCCTGTGATTTACTGGCATTCAGGAATAGCTGTCAGTGGTGATTCCTGCTGTAGAAGAACCAAAACAAGCAGCATTGTTCTAAAGAGCACTATTTCATGGCATTATTTTATGGTAGTTACTCCAAAGTAGGTGTGTGCATACAATCATTTATTTTGGAAAAAAATGCACAGAAAAGGTGTGAACAATTTTTATTTTGAGCTAGCAGTATTTAGTACTCAGAAAGGTAATGGATAATAAAAGGTAGGCATGACAGAGAGGTATTTGCTCTTTGTATCTGATTTAGTGATACATTGTTGTAAAACCCTCATTGTAAACAACAAATAAAAGAGGCCAGATCGATAGCTTTATGGGGAATTAGTGTAAAAGGGAAAAATTGCCCCCTCAGTATGGTATGATCACTTCTGTGAGGTAGCATTTAGTGATCTTCAACGTATATGAAAAGGCAATGCAATAGTACAGAAAGATTTATACTGAATAGTGAAACAGTAATTTTTTTAAAGTAAACTACATCAATCCTATTTTCCTCCATGATAAAATCCATTTTTTCTGTTATTTTTATGATGCCAAGACCTCAATATTGTTAAGAGTATCTCTGCATACATATGAAGTAAAGTTAAATGTTTTGATATAAAATAGAGGATGAAATCTAATGTAATGTGTCCAATTTACACAGTAACTTCAGGGTCTCCTAGGACTATTTGTCAAGACACATAGAAAGTAGTCACAGGCTTCAAATGCTAGTGGGAAAATAATAAGAGAAAATTAAAAAGAAAATCCAAATACTTGAGAAACAGCATGAATGATGCTCTTTAGAATTGGAAAATGTGAGACTTGTGCCTTCGTAGGGCAAATAGTTGCCTGGACCTCTTTAATGAGTGATTTTTGATGGTGTGAAGTGTTCAATTTCAAAAGCAAATTCCCTGTTAGAAGTTGCATTCAAACCCTTTATAAACTATTCTATCAGGAAAAGCAGATATTCTTAGATGTATGCCCATCTGATACTTAGTTTTCAAAGCCTCAGCCCAGGTTCTGGTTAGTCATGCGGTCAACAGTGATGAAGGACAGTAATTATGTCACATGTGGTAATGACAACTGTGAATAACAAGGGAATGAGTCAAGGTAAGCATTGACACAGAGTGCCATTAAAAGAATTACGGATATAAAGAAGTTGCCAAATATGAACTATTTGTGTGCTAGATTATTTCTTCAGACTTAGGGTACACACATTCAGTATTTTAGAATTCTTAAGGACCAAGTGAGAACTTTGACTTGGGACTTTATCTATCTATCTATCTATCTGTCTATCTATCCTTCTATCTATCATCTACCTATATACCTATCTACCCATCTAGCCTCTATCTCTACCTAGCTATAATCTCCTAAAAATACTCTTTGCCTTTTGAATGACCAAGCTAACAATGTGTGCAAAGTCTCATCTTTTTTAAGAACATTGGAAAACCTACCCGTCTATGGTTTACAGGCGGAAAAAATTCAATTTACATCAATTCATGAAGAAGATTTAGCTCCAAGAAGCCTGTCATCAATAGCAGTTCTTAATGCATTATTAAGATTTCTATATAAAATTCTGTAGAATAATAGAGTGGGTTGGGTTGGAACTGATGTTACTTAGGAAGCGATGTAGGGACTTTGCCCCCACCAGTCCCTATCCTGTTCTCTATCCACTTGAGAGGTGTGAGAAGAGAGGTTGCCATTGAAGACTGAGGCAAAAGCTAAGGTGAGTACCTTAGCTTTCTCCCCATCAGTTGTTACCACTTGGCTGGCCTTATTTATCAGAGGGTGTTACACCTTCTTTCACCTTCCTCTTCTGGTTAGCACACCTGCAGAAGCCTTTCCTGTTACGCTTTGTGTCCCTTTCCAGGTTCAGTTCCAGGCTGTTGTTCCTCACCTCATCCCTACACAACTGAACTTCATCTCTATGCCCTTCCCAGGTCACCTGTTTGTTTCCACTGTCAGCATTTGCTTCTTTCCCATATAGTTCAACCAGCTGTTCCCTACTCAGCTGTGCCATCTCATGTCTGGCTTGCCTGATTTCTTGCTCTTGGGGATTGCCAGGTCTTGTTCTCTATAGAAGACTCCCTTAAAGATCTACCAGCTCTGTTCCACTGTTCCTGTGACCAGTCTTCCAGGGAATCTTATTGACTGTCTCCCTGAAGATCTGGAAGTTTGCTTTCCTGAAGTTCAGGGGCTTAACTTTACCCCTTACTTAACTCACATCCCTCAAGATGTGCAAACTCCACCAATGCAGGGCCACTGCACCTTGTGTTGTCTCCAGTCTCAATGTCCCCAATTAGCTCAATTGTACTGGTGACCAACAGATCCAGTAACACATTCCTCTGGTAGGTCTGTCTGCTGCTTGGATCAGGAAGTTATCCTCCAAGCATTCCAGCAGTCCTCCTGGGTTGCCTACAGTTCTGTGTGCTACTTGCCCAGTAGATCCTGGAACAGTTGAAGTCCTCCAGCAGGAATAGAGCCTGTGAACGGGATACCTCTTCTGTATGGAGCAAGAAGGCTTCATAAGCAACCTCCTGTTGATTACGGGCCTGTACTGAACACCAAGCATGAGGTTCCCTTTGTTGCCTCCATCTTTGATTCATACAGGTTTTTAGCCAGCTCATGATTTTTCTTCAGGGACAACTCTTCACACTTGATCCAGCTATTGATGCAAAGGGAAACTTCTCCCCCTCTCCTTCCTCCCCTGCGTCTTTTGAACAGCGTGTAGCCATTGATTATTGCCCTTTAGTTATGGGATTCACCCCACCAAGTTTCAATAGTGCCAAAAAAATCCTAACTTTCTAGCAGCACAGTGGCACAGTGCCTTCCAACCTTTGCTGTTTGTATAGTGACATAAATGCAGCTGAGGTCTCAGATGTGTCACCTTCCTAGAGCAGCAATTCCTTCCCTCAATTCCTTTCATATATTTCCCTGGTGTTTCCCTGTTGGCTTCTCAGCTCTGGAGTCCCTGGTTCATCTCCCTAAGACTCAAGGTCTCCAGCAATGTGGCCAGTAATGTTCAGAGTCCCTAGCTGAGAGTCCTTGCCAGCACCCTGTCCCTCTAGCCTTTTCCTCTCATCCTACAGTGTGCCAGGGACAACTCAGATAATGTCCTTCTCCCCCATCAGATCATTCCCTTTTTTATAGCAAAAACCACGGGTGTTTGACCCTAGTGTTTCTGTCAGGCATTGGAATAATGCTTAAGATTAACCCGTATAAGGACATTTATTCCTTCCTCATATAGAAACCCAAAAGAATACACAAAAAAATTAAAAAAAAAAAAAAGCATATACCCACCCATTCCCCAGTAAAACAAATAAAATCGGAAGCTGGAAAGTATTTAGCTTCCTTTTACATATCAGAAGACATGTAGCTGCTTCATTAATCTAGCTTGGCTTTTTGCATGACTTTAAATGAGAAAACCAATTAATGTTTTTGAAAAGCCAACTGTAGGAATAATTCACTAACTGTTAAATAAAATTGAAAAAGAGGGATTGAATGTTATCTTCCACTTTTTCTTTCAGTTCAGCAAAATTAGTGGAGGAATGGTTTCATACCTTGCCAGTGTCTCTGCAGGAATCCTGATTTCTGCTTCATTCAGTATAGGCCTAAGGGCAAGCCAATGTTTGCTGCAATTTTCTGCAATAATAGCAAGACAATTTAGCAGTAATGGATAAGTAAGGGGAAAATTAAGCAGTTTGCTGAGATACAGAAACGAAGCCAGAAAATACTTGGCCTCATCTTAGGCTTCAAATTCATAGTCAATTCATTAGTGTAATTTAGTCCTTCCATAAGCCTTTGAGTGATAAATTTTACTAATAGATTTGAAATACCAGCTGTAAGAAGAATTCACATGTTGGTGAGTAAAATTAAAGGACGGGGTAGAATTAATCCTTCATTTTCATCTGGTACATGAAGAATCATAAAGACACTTGAAAAAATGACTCTTTCTACTTATGGTAAATAGAAAATTCTAAAGGAAAACATTATAAAATTGCACTTATATTTGTGAAAAAAATGGGGGGTGATCAGAATATTTATTGAGACTTAATTTTATGTTTGACTGGCTTAATGGAGGTAGATTATAAAATATATTACATTACTACTAACATTCTTCAGTGCTAAGGAAGTAAGTCTTACAAATACATAGAAAATGGTAGTGCTTTGATGAATTTTCTTCCTAGCAATGGGCTTCTTTGAAGAAGAAAATGATAGTGAAAGGTAATTCTGCCAGAACAAAATATTACTTTTGAAAATAAAGCTGTAGATAAGTAAAAGGGAAGAAATCCACAGCTTGCTACAGCAGTACCTTTATTATTAAAAAGAAAGAATTAAATGTTGAACAGCACGTGAGAAAATGAGAAAGATGTAATGCAGTTGGGAGCAGCAGCTCCCATTGCAAAGTTAGAAAGATATAAACATTGGCCTCATAGGGCTATGGTGCAAGTGGCTGAGTATATCTTGTAGGGGATATACAGATTTCAGCACTGGTGTACTCAAGGGAGATGAGACTCAGACTAAGGCACACACTGCTAGCATGGTTATTGTCACCCTTAGCAGTTCGAAACAAACCAGCTATCTAGTTCAGGTGAAGATTTGAAAAGTAGTTTGTCATTGGCTTGGTCATTTTGATTTTACTTGGACCAAAGATAACTGAATATGTAAAACAATAATATTGTACCCCCTCAGAAAGTTACCCTTATTTTGAAAGCTGTTTTCAATGCCAGGTGAACTTCTATGATGACTATATTGCTGTGATTGTAGAGGGTCCACTAAAACAGTGAAGTAAATGAGTAACCACTTTTACCTTCTCATTAAGAAGGCACTGTGGGGCTTCAGGTTTTTTTGTGGGGGATTTTTTGGGGGGGCGGGTGGTTTGGTGTGTTTTAAGAATAGTCATTTTAATAGTATCAAAGTAACTGATGGTAGTCTTGGAGCATCATTTATATGCTGCTTTTATTTGGAAAGGAATGGATCTGGGTAGAATGACTTACAAGCCTGTATCTGAAAATTCCACACTTGTTGTGCTTGTATGCAGATAGGCTGACAACATAAACACAGGCTTGCGTGTAAACCTCTAGGTTAAAGCTAACTAAATAACATTTTTGTATAGATATAGATACAGTTATAGATATAGATATAGATATAGATATAGATATAGATATTAAAAAGTATTAGAACAGAGTAATAAGACAGAAATTAATGCATAAAGAGAAAACAGTGTAGTGGAAGTGACTGACAACAAGTATTAGTGATGCCTCAAGGGAGTGTTCCATAGTGCCATGACCTGTTCCTGATGCAGGGGTACTGGGGAGAAGGCAGGACTTCTACAGTTTGATTGGAAGGCAGAAACATGAGAGAGTTCACAGGCAACATTTGCCTGAGGCTGTCTCTGACAAGAACAGGATAAGAGCTAAAGCTCTGCCAAAAGAAGAGGATTTGTCTCTTCACATAGGAGCAGCAGTGGAAAAGTATCCCATGGAAAACTTTGGAATTGAAATATTGTTGAAAGGTAGATGGGAATTAATCAAATATTGTTCAAAAACTCAGCAACTTGGTAAACTAAAAACTTGAAGCCTTTTGGAGTTGTGATCAATTTTAGTGGGATACAGAGAAATTGTGATATTAAGCTACCACGGTTTTATTTTCCAGACTGGCGAGATCTGGAGATGTGCAGTTTGGAGGTACTTCCATTTCCATGAGAGTATTGCCCAAGCTGCACCACAAAGGCCACATCGGTATTGGCTTGAACTATTACATAGAATACTGGAGACTGAAGTGAGACCTCTCCCTCTCCCTAGGATCACTACTCCATGTCTTTAGGATTTATGCAGAACAAATACAACTGTGATTTTTCAGTGGGGTTTTTTTTTTTTTTTTTGAGGTCTTCTGTGAGAAGATCTTGCTCACTAAATGTCAGAGTTAAGGCAACCAAAATGTTAAGCTTCATTCACTGAGTATTTGCCTGTAGTTCAAATCAAGATGAGAGCAAAATAAGAAGGTAGGAGAGAGGCCAAAGATAGACAGAGTGATGTGTGTGGGCTCTAAGAACAGAGAATTGATGTGCTTATGCTTGTGATAATAGTTTGAGTGAGGCAAATAGATAAAGCTCTCTTTCTAGATCATGCTGCCAAACAAGCCTTCTGAATCACCCCAGCAAGCCTGAAATTCATCCTGCCTCCCTCCCATTATTCTTTCTATCTTTCAGTCTGATGCATGCTGAAGTGGCTAGAAACTTTCTACCTCTCTGAATCTCCTGCTCCTCCTCTGCCTGACTCCCCTCCTGCCTACCGGGGAGCCTTGCCAGTGGCATGCTTCCTTCTCCTCCTCCTCCTCCTCCTGCTGCTCTTCCTCCACCTGGTCCCACCTGGCACAGTCACTAGCTGCATCATGCTGGGGAAGTTGGTGCTTGGGTTTCTCCTGCCCTTCTTCCTCCTCTTGCAGATGGTTACTTTTGTGGGAAGTAGTCTTCCTATAGGGATGCTTCCTGAGTGCCTGTGAGACACAACTGCAGAGAGTACTAGGGACATATGTAGGTGCAGCAGAGCAAGAAGACATTTAATTGTTTACCTTTCACCAGTTACTGAGGTAGAGCTGAAGTTTCAGATAAAGGAATGTTTTACATAGGAACATAAGTGAATGAAGACATTCATGATCACAAGCCATAGCAATATGCAGTTGAATTATTGGAATCAAATTAGCAATCAAAAAACAATGAGATTATTTACTCCTTGATTAACTGAACAAGTTCATGTCTAATTCTGCAGTGGATGAACTTTTAACTAATAGAGCTTCATATAGAAAATGCTTAGAGTTTCAAAATGTATCACAAAGTAGTCATAAATACCTGCAAATGACAACATTTGTTTAGGAAATAAATACTAAAATGACAAAAGACAGGGAATTCATTTGGTGATCCTTAAAAATGTATGACAGTTACTTCTTCACCCTTCAAATCACTCTTGCTTCTTGCACTTTATGGCCTAGTCCACAGAATGTAGTTTTTATTTCACTTTTTTTCCTTAAATTTGTTTAAAGGACAAAAGAATAAATAACTGTTCAAAGCTGGAATGATGATTTTTTTGAAATAAACACAGAGCTTTTTTGCCAAAACATGACTTTGTTATGCAGATTACCCTGGTTATCTCCTGCACATTTGCAAAGCCAAAACCTTAATATTTTATATGAACAATATATTGAGTGATGTCTGATTATTTCCTTTGTCTTCACATATCTAGGGTGAGACAAGAGTGGTTAAGTCATGAATAGGGTTGTCTGCTTTACCCTTCCAGAGCCATTCCATTTCTCTTCACATATGAAGATAAATGTTGCAACAGAGCTTGCTCATCAGATGGAATATATAATGCATGTATTCTTTTCCACATGCCACTCTTGAGGACTAGAATGGCTTAAAATGACAGGCACAGAAAATTAAAAGCTCTGCAAAGTAGGGGAGTAATGGGTTTTGAAGAGAGTAAAACTTTTGATGAGTTGACAATATTTCATCTGTGAAATAAAAGCAATTTTTCTTTGGCATAGTGAAAGAAAGACTATTTATGTCTCTTAAGATGTAAATATACACAGCTTGCATAGAAATTCAAGTAAAATTATTTGAGCTACGCTGATGTCTTTGAAGACAAAGCTAGGATAAGAACATTACTTGTTCAGTATTAGGGGGCCTGATGCAATTAATCCAAGAATCCTCAAATAACTGTTGATGTCATCTCAAAACCTCTTTCAATAATATTTGAGCAGTATTGGGAATCCAGAGAGGTTTCAGCTGACTGAAACCTGATGAACATTGTCGTGATTTTCAAGAAGGACAAAAAGGAGGGCCCTGGAAACTCCTGGAAACCAGGAGGGCCTGTCAGTCTCATTTCAGTGCCTGGTAAAGTTATGGAGGAGATTATTCTGGGGGTACTGAAAAACACCTGGAAGATAACACAGTCATTGGTCACAGCCAGCATGGAGGAAAGTCCTGCTTATCAAACCTGATTTTCTTTTATGAAAGGAAAAGATAAGCCACCTAGTTGATCAAGAGAAGCCAGGTGGTTGTAATCATTTTGGATTTCAGTAGTGGCTTCTATACAATCTCTCACAAGACCCTTCTGGACAAAATGTGCAGCTCACAGCTGGATGAACATATCATGGGATGGGTGAGCAGCTGGCTCATAGGCCAGGCACAAAGGGTTACAATGAATGAGGTGACAGCAGACCAGGGACCCATTACTGGTAGGGTTCCACAGGGCTCCATGCTCAGCCTTCTGCTTTTCAAGGTCTCCATTAACAATCTGGGGAAGACATGTGAGGAGCAGCTGAGGTTATTTGGTCTGTTCAGCCTGGAGAAGAAGAGACTCAGGGGAGGTGTCACTGCAGTTTCAACTTCCTGTAGAGAGGAAGAGGAGGGGCAGACACTGATCTCTTCTCTCTGGTGACAGGACCTGAGGAAATGGCCTAAAGCTGTGTCAGGGAGGTTTAGGTTGGATATTAGAGAAAGGTTCTTCACCAAGAGGGACAGGAAGAGGCTCACCAGGGAATTGGTCTGAGCATCAGGCTGACAGAGTTCAAAAAGTATTCAAGCAATGCTCTCGGGCACATGGTGTGACTCTTGGGGATGGTGCTGTACAGGACCAGGAGCTGGACTCAATGATCATTGTGAGTGCCTTCCAACTCAGGTTATTCTGTGTTTCTGTGATATATAACATGATATTGGCTGGTGTTCTTGGCATGACAGTGACATTTGCTAACTCTAACCTCAAGACCTTCAAATACTTTGCTGAAGTTGATCTTAAATACTTCACATGCTGTTTTAAAATGTGCCAGAAATACTTTGCTGTTTGTATACAGGATACAGATTCATCATTTTAAAATGTAAAGAAAAATGAGAAGTGTATCTGTCAAATGAAAATTTGACTATAATCAGAAGCTTTCAAAGAAAAATAAATAGCTTATTTTAATCAATAAAGAAGGCTTCAATACTGTGATTTTCATGTTTATGATTGCAATGTATCCAGCACCTTTAAATACCATCATATTATAGTGAGACCAATGAAAGTATAGTCATTTTTAAGAATAGTTTTACTTTTGTATTTTAGATACCTGTGCTTAAGAAAACTCAGCACTTCTTTTTTTTTAACCATATAATATATGGTAGTGTTGCTTTGGAAAATTTCATAAATTAAAGGCTTTAAGTAATTGGAAGTTTGGTGTATCTCTATGCAGAAGCATAAACAGATCCTATAAATTATTTGTGTTTTATTTGCTGTCGGTGTTAGTCTGTCTCTTATTAAATAGGAGTGGTCAGCTGCTAAGCAGAAGGCCTTGGCTGTTTTAGGAAATGAAGTTTTCAGTAAATAAACAGTAATAGTTTTTTTCTTTGAACTTCTTGCTATGCTTTTGCTATCAGTCCTCTCCCTTCTCCTACTGGGGGGGACTAGGGTGTTTTTCAAAATTTTCACCACTTTTTGCAGAATCTCAGAATACTCAGAGTTGGAAGGGACTCACTAGGATCATTGAGTCCAACTCTTTAAGTGAATGGCTCATACCAGGAAAGAACCCATGAATGTGGCTTTATTAGACCATGCTCTACTTAATCAAAGCCTCTTTACTGTATATATGTTAAAAAACATAAAGTATTTTATTCTGAAATCATGAGGAGCTTTCAGCTATTTTCACAGAAATACCCACATCTTGTCTACTCTTGAGGATGTAAATAATGAGCACTCTTGGTACTCTGATTTAAATACAAACTTGTAGAAATATCTTAGTCATCTTTATGTAGTACTTTCCATTAGTTACTCAAATTTAACTGATTGTATTTGGTCTAGCAATTTTAAAATAATAATTCATTACCCCCAATTTATTTCATTTCAGAAATATTATTTTAATGGGATAATCACATTGTGAAGTAGTTAAATAAACCCCAAGATTGCAAATACACCTGTATGGATGAAGAAATTGAGGATGACTTTTGAATTGTGGCAACCTGCAGCCTGCATAGCATGCCTACAAAGTTGACTATGAAGTTTGTGGGCCTCTGTCTGTCTTCACAGGAGTTCTGTTCTAACAGAGCAGTTGAAACCCTGGAGTTTATATATGAAATATGCTGATAATGACATGCAAATTTTAGGCCTCTTTTATTCCTGCATTGCATGTTAGGCATGATAAAATTATCACTTTGGGCAAACTTTTTTTTTTTTTTTTATAAATCTACTAATACTACACTACCCTTAAGATAACCACTTGCATCCTCAGATTGGTCTTGGCTTTGCTCTTGCTGTGTTTTGGCTTTCTTTGTACCTCATATCATTGGCATATAATACTGAAAGCTCCCTCTTTTTTTGTATGCAACTCTTGTCTTGCCGAAGAGCATCTGAACTTCCAAGGCAGCTGGGCAAGGAATGCTCCTATTCTGGCCTTTGGTCTGCATGCACAGAGACAGATTAATAGATGATGCAGATACCTTGTCTTCCTACAGGCAAGTGAGAATAAAATATTAATTTAGTAGTCCCAACACAGGGGGTTCTTTTTATGACAGCTAAACCTTGCTCCCACACCCACAACAGTTCATCTTTCTAGATTCTGTTGCATTTGAGAAGCTGCATAACTGTGACACAGGTTGATGGAAGAGAAAAATATTTTTCTCCAGACTAAGAAGCCTTTTTTTTATTATCAGCACTTTCATATGGTGCAAGTTTTTTTCACTGAAATATCTGTCTGAAAAAATGGAAAGGAAGTAGAATTTTCTTGATACAGAAAATGTGTGGTTTTTTATAACACTATATAATCATCAGCTGGTCCATATCATAATTGTAGTTTGTACTTATTGAAGAAAAAGGAAAATTGGACTAAGACATTACTTCAGTCGGCACTTCCATGGGCAAAAGGGACATTTCCTTGTATTGATTTTCAGATGCAGTTCCCTATTCAACACAATTTGCTTCCTGTAGTAATTGGTATGAAATCAATATTTTTTTATGTAGCTCTCAGCCCACATCCCAAATGAACTTGTTTAAATAGACATTTGTGTAGTATTAAAAAGGATATCTAAACTCTTTGAAGGATTCTATATGAACAGGAATCAGAAATTATTCATTCCCTGAAATTCAAACAGGGATAAAGCATCTCAAAGCAAGAAAAGGAAAGCACAAGTTTATGATAAAATCATTCCAGTTCATGTTCCTAATAGGTTTTGATGGAAAACCAAATGAATCATCTTATCTTTTATTTGTGAGGAGAAGCTTGGAGCAGCTGCTAAGCTTTCCTCAGACACAATGTACATTTAGAATGGTTGGACACTTCTGATTGGTTTGCAGGCCGGCCTGCAGTTGTTATGCTCCCTACAAGATGTATTTGCTCAAGGGGTCCAGTCATCATGCTAAATAAAATCATTCACTTTGGTTGGCAAATATTGACTCAAGCTGTTATGCTTTTATGTATTTCAGAGACTCACATTGTTTGAGAGCTCAGTAAGCAAACAAGAACAGGTACAGGAAGTTATTGTGATGTTTTGGACTCATGTTTGTTTTTCTACTGCTGATGTATGTTCTCCATTTTATGTGGCTTGTTGCTAATGACCTTGTTATATAGTGCACTGTGGCTGATAAGGCCAAAGGCTTTAATAGAATACAAATACTTTTCACATTTCCACTTGAAGAGTTCACTTTAATTGTGTTCTGAAATGTACTGTACCCTAAAGGCGCTCTCTCCTCTGTAATGTACTTTCTGGAAATAAAAGCTTGTGAAGAATAGAATGTACAATGGGGTAAGGTGTAATGGACAGTTTTCTATTCATTTAGAGCTGTGTCTGATACCATCACTCAGCACAAATCTAAACAATTCTGAACTATGGAGGAAAATTAAAAAGGGGTCAGAAATAATGACTTTTCTGAATGTCTGGCATATTCATTTTTCTATGGGAAAGAAGCAAGGAAAATGCTGAAAAAATTCCTGAAGTTTCTTAAGTTTTACTGAAATATGTCACTCCAGAAGTAACCTGGTAATATTCTGAATTAAAATTAATCTTCAGAAGTCATTGTTGAAGTCAGTAGTTTTCAGTACTGATCTTGAAGAACTGCTGCTAATACAGCATTACTGAAAAAAAAAGGAGTTTAGAAAATACTATAAGCTTTAGTATGTTGGGTGTTTTTTTTTTTTTTCAAAATCAAGCCATTATTTTGCTTTCTTGTTGGTTGTTTGAAAGTAAATGGAAGTTGCACTGCCAGCCTTGGGAGAGATGGCCAGAGACGACAGGACATGGAAGAGCTGGGATGCTTTGAAAAAATTCTGGCCAATCCTGGCTTTAAGTTTCTGGTCTTGAAATAAGATAATGCATCTCACTGTGGGTTTTGTTTCTTTATTTAGCAACATATTGTGTGAAAACATGTTAAGGACATTTATCAGGTTTCTATTAGTGTTGCTAACTTTCTCCTATTACCATACTGGGGTTGAAATGCTATCTTTCTTTGGAACACATAAGGTAATACTTAGACACAAGTGACAGCGTTTGCATAGATTCAAAGGAAGAGTGGGCAAGCACTTAAACATAAGGTATCCTTGGGGATTACAAAAGGCATGACTCATGTCAAGTTCAGGGAATCCCCCAATCTGAAAATGGTTGGAGACCAGGGAAGAAATATTGTGTATGCTTGCCTTGTTCTTACTGTTCTCTGAGTGTTTCTTTTACATGCTGCTCAAGACAGAATACAGGCCTATGTATGTAAAAATACATGAGTGTGTCCAAATTACTGAATCCCATGAGATCTACCTGTGGAGTACCAGGCGAAGCACATAAGTGTTTTTTTGTTAAACATCCTACCTACTGTGACAGGAAAATTATGATTGAGAGTCCTGTGGGGGTGGGGCTGTGCTGTTCTGAGCCAGCTTCTACTTCCATCTAGAGATTCTTGCTCAGTGTGTCTGCATCAATTCCCCCCCCCAGTCTACTACTGAGGCTTCAAAAATGCTGGCTGTGCATGTGCAAAGAGAATGGTGCAAAAAACCTCTCTTTGTCCTCTCTTTTTTGTTGTCTTTCTTTCTTTGATCCAAACCATCCATGTAGTGGGACCAATGGGATCTAAGGACTGGTGATTTTACTTTTTCTCATTCTTTTCCATCCTTATTTCTCTCCTCTCTGGCTTTGTTTTGGCAAAGCGTGGCTACCGTATTCTACCTCTTACTCCTTATTGAGGTTTGTTTTGAGGACTGAAGGCTTGTTGAAGTGCATTGTAAAATTTAAAGGCTTGTTAGCCAGCACTTTGGAGACTACATAGTGGATTAGTTGTCAGAGTTAAGATGACTATGCAGTAAAGCATAGGAGATCCCAGACAGGTGGACTTGTGTCTTTGTTTAGCCTGATGATAATTTAAAACTAACATCACGCCCCATACTGAATGGGCTGTGAACAACCAAGCCGTCCTAGAAGATAGTCCCCAGAATATAAAATTAACAGGCAACAGGATTTTCTTTCATTTTCTAATGTATGAAGAACAAAAGAAGGATGTCTTCTGTCTTGACCTTTTAACTATAGCATGACCTTTATTAAGTCTAATCTTAAGATTGACAGGTCTGTCTGAGAAGTTTAGTGACAAAACCAGCATTTATAGCCTTCTTGGAAGATCCAATTTCCTTAATTTAGCCATTCAGATTACATGTGGACACCAATAAGTTAATAATCCAGAAAGCACCCCTTTATTAAAGACGTAACTGCAAAAATATTGTGCATGAAAAGCAGCATGGCCAGAAAGTCAAGGGAAGGGATTCTGCCCCTCTGCTCTATGCTAGTGTGACCTCTAATGTGACTTGCAGTGCTGCATCCAGTTCTGGGGTCTCCAGCGCAGAAAGGACATTGACCTTTTGGGGCAAGTACAGAGGAGGGTCACAAAAATTATTAGATGGATAGAGTTGCTTTTTTACACAGTAAGGCTAAGAGAATTGGGATTGTTCAGCCTGGAGAAGAAAAGGTTTTGGGTTGACCTACTTGCAGCCTTCCAGTACCTGAAGGGAGCCTCCAAGAAAGACAGGGAGAGACTATTTACAGGAGCATGTAGTGACAGTACAAGGGAGGATGGCTTCAAACTGAAAGAGATCAGGTTTAGATTGGATATTAGTAAAAAAATCCTTTATTGTGAGGGTAGTGAAGCTCTGGAACAGGTTGCCTGGAAAAGCTGTGAATGCCCCATGCTTAGAAGTGTTCAAGGTCATAGGGCTTTGAGCACCTTGCTCTAGTGAAATTTGCCCCTACCAGTGGCAGAGGCTTGGAACTCCTTAATTGTTAAGGTTTCTTCCAACCCAAGCCATTCTATGATGCAAGTAGAATGATGAGCTAGGTGTGTGTTCTCCTGTGATAAAGCTGAGGTGTGATATCTAAGCAGAATTTATGCATTTTCATTTATATTCTGTTGGATGGTATGTGTCTAGCACAGAGCTGAGACATATACATGACCCCATAATTTTGTGACACAGCAAAAGGAAGTAGCTTAATTTCTGTAGCGAACATGGCTCTTTAAATTTTACATGTTCTAAAAGGTGAGCTTCTTGAAAGTAAGAGACTGGGAAGGGAGAAGTATAGAGCAAAATAAACTGAATCTTGTTCCTAAGATAATTCCAATTTATATTTCTAGTGGATTTTGTAAAAAAACCAAAATTGTGTAATGGCTTAAGGAATAGCGTGTTGAAATAATCTAATCAATGTACATAAGTTGTCAACAAAAAACATCACAGTAACTCAAAGTTGTTCATTTGATGAAGTTTGACCCATGGGTGGAGGAGAAGCTTTGTTGGGTGTAGTTTCTTTGAAATACTGCTAATTTCTTTTTGTGTTGTCAACATGTTAAATAGCATGTTTTTAAACTAAGCACTTTATCTGTGAAATCACATATGTTGTATTGTTTATTTAATAGCTTTTAAAATTAGGAGAGGAAAGGCTCATAATTCTTTTAAAAACTAAGGAGTTGAACAGTGGCATTTTAAAAATCCCATTTCAAATTATGGAATCAAAAGTCATTTGCTGATCTCTAGTAAAAAAAATCTTTGGAATCATTGCTCTGAGAGCTTACTTTGTAGTTACAACACTTTATCTGGCTAAATCTTTGTTTACTAAACAGGAAAGTACATAATTGCCTAAAGTTCAGTGACTGAGGCTAGATCACTCAGATATTTCTTTTTATGAACAGGCTGGTCTGTTCAAATATATAATTATAGCAACCTGGGGATTTCCACTCAGTAAGTTGGAAACTTCTGATTCACACTGAAATAGACAAGAAGGCTGAGGATATGACTTTGCCCCACAGTTTCCTAAATAGGACACTAAAAATGACATAATTTTCCAAAATTAAGTGTGTTAAAGGAGAAAGTTTTCTTAAGTTTAAACAAACAACTATCAGTACACAATGTAATCACAGACAGACAGTGGCATGTTCCATATTAAATTGCTTCAGCAAGAACATTAAAAAATTGTTTGCTTTTTATCTATCTACATTCTTTTTTTGTATCTTAAGTTCAAGCTCTCTTAAATTTAAGCAGCAATTGTTGTTAAGAAAAAGTTTATGCATTTCTGAGACTCCTAGGAGAAGAGGTTAGAGATGCATAGGTCTTCAGAGACTTGTAAAAACATATCTTCTTGTAGAGAGCTAAAGGCTTCAGTGTTTTGGTGAGATGTCAGTTGTGAACACTACTGCAGCAGAACCGGAGGATGTAAGTGAGGATCACAAACTTACCAGGTATAATCTAGCAAAATATTGAAAACTTAAACCAAACTGATATCAGAAGTTATTCGGTATAGGTTTCTGTGAAAAAGTGCTGGAGTTTTGTTTCATTTTTTATTTTGTTTTCCAGCAAATTCTGTTGATTGTTTACTAATATTCTGCATGTATTTTAATGCATATTTCTAAATTTATGCATGCCATGTTTTAATTAAACTCCCTGTCTCTTCAAAAATTGCTCTTTCCCCATGTGCCTAAAGATGAGTACAATTGCTTTGCTTCAATTTGAAATGAATAAATATATATGTATATTTAAAAGTGAAAGATTCCTGAAGTAGTAGCAGTTCTATAGGCATGAAAATGCATGACAGCTCTGTAGTTGTGCCTTTTTGGAACTCCCTTTCTAGAGTAAAAGTATCGTCTCTGCTGTGGGTAGGAGTGGTGGTAATGCAACTTTTAGTTTCTTGTTATGAGTACAATGATATAATTTGTACATATAAAAGCATGCAAAATACTTGGTTTATAAATACAGGTTGCTTGAGAAGATGCAGCTTAAATAAAGGGAAATGAACCTTACAGAAGGTGCTTATCTGCACTCCTCTACTCCTCTCCCTATTCTTGCCAACCATATCGTTTTTTAATTTGTCATGTGCTATCACAGAATCACAGGATGCATAGGGTTGGAAGGACCACAGAGTGTCATCTGGTCCTACCTTCCTGCTCAGGCAGGGTCATCCTAGAGCACCTGGCACAGGATTGTGTCCAAACAGTTCTTTTATATTTCCACAGTGAGGGAGACTCCACACCTCCTGGTCAGGTGGAACTTCCTGTGCATTGGTTTGTGCCTGTTGTGGTTTTTTCTATTGCTTGGCACCACTGATCCATCCTCAACACTGTCAAGTACTTACACTGACAAGATCCCCGTCTCAGCTGTGTCTTTTCAAGTCTGAAAAGTCCCATCTTCCTCACCCTTTCATTGTAAGAGAAATTCTTCTGTTCCTTAATCATCTTTGTAGTCCTTTGCTGGACTCCCTTCAAGACCTCCTTGTCTCTTTTGTACTGAAGATCCCAGAGCTGGACATGGAACTCCAGATGTGCCTCACCAGGGCTGAGTAGAGGGGCAGAATCAACTTTCTTGTCCTGTTGTCACAGCTCTTTGTGATGCACCCCAGGATACCGTTCTCCTTCTTGGCCACCAGAGCACTGCTAGTTCATGGGCAGCTTGTTGTCCACTAGCACCTCAGAGTCCTTCTCCACAGAGCTGCTTTTGAGCAAATCAGACCCCAGCCTGTGCTGGTGCCTGGAGTTATTCCTCTCGAGTGCAGAATCCTGCATTTGTTTTGTTTGAATTTCAAATTCTTCTTAAGTAGACCTGTAGAATCCTGTAGAATTTAAATATAATTTATATATGAAAGCTAATTGAGGCCTTTTTCACCAAAAGTAACTGCCGTAACAAGAACTTTACACGGTAGCAATTCTTAATAACCAGTTAGCATTTGGGCTGCATATTTTCCTTTCTTTATGAAGGTTGAAGGACAATACAAAGAGAAACCTCATAATTTGAAGGATGTCTAAATCCTGTGGTAATCTAATCTTTCCCAACGCTTAGTAGTACTTTTGTTGCGTGTCTGGGAGCAGCTGTATTAGAAATGTGAGTGAAGAGCTGGCATCATTCTCCACCACAAAATACCTGATTCATTCCCACAGTTTTCTGTATGAAAGGACAGAGCAGAAATGAGATAATTTGAAGGGTGAGACCCCTCGTCTGCTACATGCCTTCCCATCCATAGGTTTTCAGCCTATTGTCTCCCTCTAAATGTCATGTATTGTTGCCATCTTTGTTCTAATGATATAATCTTGTGTTGGAGCAATGATAATCCTTGAACATAATTTATATTGTTGCCATAACTCTATCAGACTCAGCCTTACTCCAGCTTAAAGGCCTAGTCCAAGTAACAATATCATTTGGATAAACAGAAACATTGCTTAATGGTATATGTCTCTTTTACACTTGAAAAAGTACTCTTCCTCCTTTCCCCCATGCACAAATCTTGATAGACTTGTTTCAAAAGGGATACTTGAGCTTCTGCTTAGCAGAATGCAAAGTTAAGATGGCTAATAATTTGTAGTTGAGAATTGGTTAAGATCAACAGGAATGAAGAAGAAAAGATAGGGCCATGGAATCATTTACATAGAAAAAGACCTCTAAGATCATTAGGTCCAATCATTATGCAAGTACTGCAAAAGCTAAGTGAAGCTTTACTTAATAATGTTTAAAGAGTAATGAGAAAGAAGGAAAAGAGAATGTTAACAGTGTAAGATCTCAGAGTTTATAATCACACTATTTTTGCTTTTGTGAAGACACTGTTGATAACATAAAAGAGTACTTATTCTCCAGTAGGAATTTGATCCAGCATTCATCTTGTGATGATGTTGCTGAATTAGAGACGAAGTCTATAAACTGCTAATGAAGATAAGTATTCTTTATTTAAAAGGAAGTAGGTTTTCATGGATGTGATGAAGAAAGACAGGTCTGTTTCCTCTGTATTGCAGGAAGCACTAGTGTTCATGAGTACCAAGGGAAATTTTTGAGTCCATGGCCAATGTTAGTTTACACTGTATTAGTGATGAGTGAGGTCTGGACTGTGCTTGTATAGTGACCATTCATATTGAAAGACTGTGATACTTTGTAGAACTCTTTTTTTTAACTTATTCGCCGTGTACTTTAAAAAAGGCTATTTGGAAATTTGCGATCTCTGTCAATTGACAGAAGAAACAATGTCAGTAATTTAAGATGTACCTGGTCCAGTTCTCTGAAGTTATATATTAAGAAAGAGAGGATGGGAAAATGCCTATGTCTGGAACTTTGAAAGAGGAAACATATGGGTTCTGGATTATACACCTTTGTAACAACTGGGTAGAACAAGGGAGGAGGGAGGGAGGGAGGGAGGAAGGCAGGAAGGCAGGAAAGCAGGAAGGAAGGAAGGAAGGAAGGAAGTGTCGGAAGGAAGTGTCGGAAGGAAGTGTCGGAAGGAAGTGTCGGAAGGAAGTGTCGGAAGGAAGTGTCGGAAGGAAGTGTCGGAAGGAAGTGTCGGAAGGAAGGAAGGAAGGAAGGAAGGAAGGAAGGAAGGAAGGAAGGAAGGAAGGAAGGAAGGAAGGAAGGAAGGAAGGAAGGAAGGAAGGAAGGAAGGAAGGAAGGAAGGAAGGAAGGAAGGAAGGAAGGAAGGAAGGAAGGAAGGAAGGAAGGAAGTGTCGGAAGGAAGTGTCGGAAGGAAGTGTCGGAAGGAAGTGTCGGAAGGAAGTGTCGGAAGGAAGTGTCGGAAGGAAGTGTCGGAAGGAAGGAAGGAAGGAAGGAAGGAAGGAAGGAAGGAAGGAAGGAAGGAAGGAAGGAAGGAAGGAAGGAAGGAAGGAAGGAAGGAAGGAAGGAAGGAAGGAAGGAAGGAAGGAAGGAAGGAAGACCTCGTAGTAATGCAGAACACAAAGCATTGGAATGAGTTGACTTTCACTGTACTACAGAACTACAGAACATACCAGCTGCAAGGTTGTATCTGGATTTTGTGTCTGTCCACTTGGTTTGCCATGGCAGTATTTGCTGTTTTTTAAATCTATTAATTCTTTATGATGGGTGAACTCCCTCATTGAAAAGAACCATGATATGGATTTTCCTTGAAGAATTGCCATACAATGTTGTTTTCTGTGTTTTATAGCTGAGTCATGAGAGATATGATCAGGTTATACAAATAATGCAAAACTCAGTTGCAATATATGAAGTAATTGCTAGATTCTGTTTTCTAAAAGAGGTGATTATGCTCTGTTCTCTTTCTTCCTTTTTTTTTTCCTTTTTCTTGAGAAATTACTGGGAATTGCATGACTTTAAAGGAAGAATATGAAGAATTCATATTCTTTAGGGGTAATGAATTTAATCTTTTTTTTTTTCCCAATGGCTGCACTGCCTGCTATGGAAGAATGCATCAGTTCTGTTTCCAGTCATGGTATCACCCAGGACAGCTCGGTTGAGCTGAACATTGGTCTCATTGAATCATTTGACTGACTGTGAGTAATAGATCCACACACTACCCCTGGGAAAAGTAATTACTGCATGCAACATGCACCTCTCATGGAAAAAACAAAGTGCTTCACAGTAAGGAGCATGGAATCAGTCAAGTCAGGAATAGACATGAGCTTTGAAGATAATATAAACTATGTTTTCTTGTTGACAAAATACTCAAAGGCTTTTGTTTATGCTTTTATTCTAAACAAGGCTTCCCAGACATAAATCAATATGGCAGCATTTGATTCTCAAGAACTAACAAGAACTCAAACACTAAGTATAGTTTTCAGCACTTCGTAACTACTCATTATGTTTATTTCCCAGTTTTCTTTGTTATTTGTTTCCTGTCCCCATTCAGAGCCAACACATTTTTGGCTTTAAATTTGAAGTGTGAAGCACCGCCAATCAGCAGGAAATATAATACAGATAAGATTCATATGAAGTCTTTTGAACTGCTAAAATCTTTGGATGGGAAATGGATGTTAAATTGTTTACATTTGGCACGAGAAGAAAAAGTTCCATTTTTAAATTCAAAGCCTCTCCACCTTTGTAAATGAAAACAAATCACATGGGTCATATAGAGTTCCGCTTCTGTAAAATCCATCATAAGTCTGATAAAAGCTTTTGTAAATCAGCAATTTTATCTGTAACTTGCTTGAAAGTCATTTTACAGCTTAAAAGGAAATGGCCCTTTGCCCTGTGTCCTTTAGGAAAATACTGTATCAGTAACATGTTCATGACACAGTAAAAACACTAAAATATTAAGAACGGTTTTATTGGTGTTTTGATCTTCTTAAGGAGATATGCTACGTTTTTGCATAACTGTAATTTTTTCATATTAGTCCTGTATTTTTAATTTAATTTTTAATTTATCCAAAGCTTATCAGTCCGGGGTCTGTTTCTGCTTTGCTTTGTTTCATTTGCAAAGAATCTTTGTGGAATGCACCTCCCACTTCCAAATTCTATGGTTCTCTAGATTTGCAGGGTGCAGGTAAGGAAAATAACTTGTCCTAGTTTTCTGAATGTTTAGTAGTATTGGAACCAAAAGTTAATATTCAAATTAGTTGAGTGCTTTTATATCAGTTCTTACATGTGTGCAGAATGTAGCACACAGATTCTGAATGGCAGTAGATCTCAAAAATGAAGTTGGGAACAGCATCTCCTTTGGAGCAGTTAAGCATTGCTAATGAGTACTAATCATATGGCAGATCGGAGAGTGAGAAGCAGTCACAAAACTGCAGGCTGTTGTGTGGAACCTCTTATATTTCAAAGCCAGCAGAAATGATAAAAACTGACAAAGATGTTCAGGACTGGCTTGCCAACAAAAAAGCACTTCAGCAATTGAATATCCTCTCCTGGATCTGCAGGGAAGGAAAATTGTTTGAAGGAGCAGCTTAACCTTGAAGCCTTGTGACATTTTTGGGGTTGGATGGAACATGTTGTTGATGGTGGTTATGGTTGAATAGTCACACATCTAATTCAGGGAGAAAAATCTCTTGAAATTATAATTAAGAGTTATGCAGTGGGCAGAAGCATTATTTCAGGGATAGGACTTAAGCTACTGCTTATGTTTTTGTCTTCTTTGGATCACTAATGCAGGAATTTTCATAAGAACCATGCTTCTTTCTGATGTCTTTCCAAATCAGAGGTCATAGAGCTGCAAACTTTGTTGAATACTAATGAATCCTAAACCATCCTGTCTGCAGGATGTTCTCAAGGATATTGTAGCCAAATGGCTGAGTATATATAAAATTCATATTTTTTCTTTCAAGGAAATTTTAGGCCAAATATCTGAATATGGATAAATTTAATGCATGTGGATATTGTGAAAATGTTGCTTAACTAGCAGCTGCAACCTCATTGAATTTCTTACCAGTTTGGTGCTAACTGGGACAGAATTTAACTCTCTATTAAAGAATATTGGAGAATGAAACAGAAATGCTGGCATCATATGGATAAATAGATTTTTTTTCAGATTATGACTTGAAGGCACTTGATAAAAATACAATATTTCTTTCCAAAGTTTCTGAATAGTTTGGATTTTTGACACAACTTCCAATTAACATTGTAGTTTGTTGGGAGGAAAGAGCTGAAAGCAGAAGACTATGGAGGAGAGCATAGATATGCTTGAGTGACCCTGCAGCTGGGAATACCAAGGCCTGGAGAATATCAGTGTGGGAAACAATATATTAAATCTACTGCTGTTTATCCTGTATCTGTTTGGAGAAGTAGAATTTCTGTGTAGAGATAACATAGATGTTTACAGAGACTTGTAGGCCCTATCCCAGACATGCTTCTGCTCCCAGCTGGGAGAAAGATCAAAGCAGAGACTATAAAAAGCACAGGGAGATCACAGCATGGTGCTAAACTATGTGTGCTCAGGTCCTGGATAAACGGGCACAGCAGCAGCCCCGCCACCCGCTAGGGTTGGACTGAGCCTGATGGTGCCTGTGCCCTCACTTGCATCTCTGCTGCCCAGCCTTGTTTCAGGATCCTCCAGTTAGCGAGGTAATCGAGGAAACTTATTCTTTGCATTTCAGCTGCAGGTTTTTTTGTGGTGGTTCTGGTCACCTGCCTGTGTCAATTCACACATACTTGTTTGTGGAATCTTGTCCTTGTGGAATCTTGTCTTTAACTATTGGAGGGCTTCAGATTTTGTAATTGTGTGTGCAGAACTAGAAGCTTAATCACGATTCTAATTCTTTGCAGTTTCTCTTGATGTGCCTGTGGCTTTCAAGGAAAGCTTCTTGAAGGAAGGCTAGGGAAAACATGAGAAAACTGGTGAATGGGGGCAGTTGATGAAGACACACAGAAAAAGCTAAGATACTCAATGCTTTTTTTTTTTTTTATTTCATTCATCACTGCTAAAACATGGCTTAGGGAAGACAGGGCTCTGAGACCAAAGGGAAAGTGGAAAAAGGAAGACAGTGTCAACCTACAGAGAGCACAGGAAAATGTGGACGTAAGTCTGTGGGGGCTGATGGGTTGCATCCACAAATTCTGATGAAGCAGGCTAATGTCATTACAAGGACAATCTTGATTATCTTTGAAAGGCTGTGGCAATTGGGAGAGGTTTTTGCAGCCTGTGAAATAAAAAATGTCATTCTAATCTTAAACTGCATGCTACTTAGTGTCATCTTACAACCTCATATGGTGACAGAGAATATATTCCTGCAAAACATTTCCAGAAACACAGAGGACAAAAAAGGAATTATCAGTTTCAGCATATATTTATGAAGAGGAACACACTCTTAACAAATCTGTTAGCCTTTGTGAGAAGAAGAATGTTGATTGTGTTCCCCTTGACTATACTAATGTCTTTGACACCCTCATAGACAAGCTAACAAGGTACAGATTAGGTAATTAGTCAGGCAGGTAGACTGAAAACTGGCTCAGTGACTGAGAGTGTTGTGATCAGAGGCACAAAGTCCAGTTGGAAGGTGTCATCAGCAGTTTACCACAGAGGACATTACCAAAGCCAATGCCCCAACATCGTCATTAATGAACTCTGCACCAAGACAGAGGGTGCCCTCAGCAAGCTTGCAGACAATATAATATTGTGAGGAGTGCCTGATATGCCTGAGGGTTGTGCTGCCATCCAGAGGAACCTTGACATGATAGAGAACTGAGCAAAAAAATAATCTTGTGCAGGGCTACAAGGAAAATACTAAATCCTACCCCTGAGGAGGAACAGTCTTAGGCACCAGTACACACCACCCACCTCCCCCCCAGGAGACCTGTTGGAGAGCAGCCATGCTGAGAAAGACCTGGGGTTTCCAGGGGAACAAAACCCTGATCATTAGCTGGTAATACACCTACTCATCAAAAATGACCAACAGCATCCTGAGTTGCATCAGGCAGGACATTGCCAGCAGGTTGAAGAAAGTGATTGCTTCCCTGTAATCGGTACTGGTTAAGCCTCATCTGGAATTCTGGGTTCAGTACTGGGTGTCCCAGAGCTGAAGAGGAAAGGAAATATAGCAGTGAATTCAGAAGAAATGCTTTCCTGTCCTGTAATACTTTTTTTTTCTTTCCATTATCATTCCCTACTTCAAGCTGGAATCTTGAAATTTAGAGTATTTTTGTTTGCCTCTTTAAGAGGTTAATGTGGAATTTTGGATGATATATGAACATGGCATATGTGCCTTCTCTAAAAAAAGAAATCCTATTTATTTTTGTAGAAACAAGTAATTCACTTGTTCACTCTTGTTCACTTTTTCTTTTTTACTTTGCTCTCTCGTCTTTATTTTTTTGTTGTTTTCTTTTTTTTTTTTTTTACTTAAGTGCTTGCTTATGATTCAGGGAGGTCTATGTTCGGTAAAGACTGGTAGCTGGCATCAAAATGCCAAGGGAAAAAACTCTGGAAGATTACTCAGTAGGAAATCCTTTACACAGAATAGCATTGATTGGAGGTGCTTTTGGAAGAAACTTCACGTTTATAACTTGTCACAGTGAGACCTAAGTCTCCTGATTATTTACTTGCTTGTTTGGCTAACTGCAATGGTCTTATTAAAAAAAAAAAAAAAAGTTATTATGTCTTTAGACATAAATCTTTGCTGTGAAGTCAGGAGCAGCTGTGAAAGGAAGTGTTGTGCAGCTCTGAGAATTCAGAGTGTAACAATGAAGACACTTGTCTGCAAGCTATGAACAGGAGAATGTCTATGTGGTTATTCAGGACTGTGTGCTGTGATATTTGACCTAGCTCAGGCTCTGGAAACCTTCCTAATGTGGTTATTCATATGAATGAATTTGCTCATTGTGAAGCAGATTGAATAGCTCTGTTTCAGGTCTTTGCTTTGATCACAAGGATGTTCTTATGTACTTTTTTGTTGTTCTTATTGGTAATACTAATACTCCTGCTCCTATCCTGAACCTTGTGGTCATTATTATCAAGGGTAAGTTGTTATGGATTTGTGTACAGGCTTCTACACTGCTGAGCTTGAGGAAAGAGGGAAGAAGGGAAACTATGCCCTTTATCCAGTTTATTTTCTTTCCCTAGGTCCAGCCAGCGATGACCTCTGCAAGATCAGGCAAAAATATCATCTGTCTGAAGCTACTCAAACATCTGGCAGAATGGGAAAAAAAGTTAAAGGACACGGAATCTCAAATGAAGTTTAATTCATTTTGCAGTACTTTAATGAGAACATGGGCATAAGCATTTGCTTTTGGGAAAGCTTCTTGGAGTATTTAATATAGACTTCATGAGGTAATTTCCTTTTCAAAGGACAATAAGGACAATAGAAACTTGGTGAAAATAGGCCCTTTTTGCGCAAAAGCATCAACTTGATTTGGAATTTCAGCTTTTGTTTCCGTGAAGTCCAGATTTCATTTAGGAAACTTGTTGATTTGACCAATAATATATGCAATTAGATAAAAGCTATATAACCTGGTAGGTCTCACATTTTTTGTCTAACTACTCTGAAAATGAAATCATATTGGTGATAGCTGTAGCATTTCCCAAGAACAAATACAGTTTTGATACTGATCTTCTCAGGTATAGGAGTTCTCAGTAGTTTTGTACTTCCTTACAGATTAGGTTTTGCTTTCTCTCTTCAGTCAACACTGTAGCTGAGCACCTTCATAAGATATGAAGGTGGCATCTCTTTGGCAGGTTCTGCTTCACAATAGTTACATCTTGCTGACTTAGTCTGTCCCTTTCTGAAGGAGCTTGGAGAGTCACAAAGACTAAGAAAAAGCATGGTGTTGCTTTTGTCATGAGGAGTGTGTCATTCAATGTATATGCACAAATAAACTTCTCCTAGAAGGAGGACCCCCAGCACACTGTCAGGTCCCATAATGCGGTCCCATCATGGGGGTGGCTACTTTGCATGTTTTATTTTATTTTTCCTGCATGCCACTGATGATGATGAGGAAACACCTTCCTGTCATCAATGCCTGAGATTCCTACAAAAGGAAGTGAAGTAGGTGGGGACAGCACCAGGAGACTGACCATCCTCCCGGTTGTGAAGGAAGACAGAGACATCCAAATTTCTTGTAACATAGGAAAGATTTTCCTTTGACTTCAAAGCTGGCTCTGTGGTATAAGCAGTATTGATCTTCAAGTAACTCAGAAAAGGAACTTTTCTACCCTTTTACTGATATTGCTCAGTCCCTTTACCAAAACATGACTGAGGCAAATGAAAAGGAAAAAATAAAACAAACTAGACCAAAAGAGTGTAAACCTGTGGTGCTACAGGTGACCCCCTGAAGTTTGATAATAATTATTTTTAGTATTCATCAGTGAGTGTTTTGTCAGTGGCTCTCACTTTAGGTTATTCTAAAAACTCTGAATAGGTTGGTGATGAAAATTTTTCTAGGTCACATATGCTGTTTAGCAATCTACCAATGCTGGGAAACTCTTAGAGATCCAGGGCCTTAAACAATTGAAAATGACCATGATATCATGAGGAGAGTTTAGGAAAAAAATATTTAATAGGAATGTGAATCATATATAATTAAAATCACAGGTTCCTAGTTAGGAAAGCAAGTGGACACCTGTAAAATTCAATTATATGTTATCTGATTGTAAATTATATGTTATCTGATTTATGCTTTCTAAATATAAAATTTGTTCCAGATCTAAATTCAGGAAATTTTTACAAGCTATTTAATTTTATCTCAAAACATTCCATGTCATGTTGACTTTTCATAGTCACCTGTTTCTCTGTTCAATTCCTCTCAGAGTTAGAAAATTAGACCTTATTTCAAAGTTGGATTTATCTAACTTCACTACCCAGCTATTGAATCTTATTACAACCTAGACAGAAATGTTGAAAGGCTCCCCAGCATCAATTGTCTTTTCCTTTTGTGATTTCTTACCCACAGTCATCAAGATACTTCTTAGTCTGTATTCTGCGAGATGAATAAATTGAGATCTTATAAACCTCACATAAAAAAAAAACATCTTTCTTCAGTCATTCTTCAAATTTACTAACATTTTTCCTCTCTCTTTGGTGGTATAAATAGTAGAGCAGGACAACAAAGTGGACCAACTCCAGAGCTTGGCCACAGAAAGCACAGCTGAAGCTATAGTTAACTTTATGTATTGAGAAATTACTCATCTGAACAGTGAAGTCTTAGTATCTGCTAAGGAAAGGTAAGGGGGTGGTACAGTTAAATTTGTTGGTGGACTTGCAGCAGGATGGTCACTATCTGATTTATTCATAATGTGTTTTCAACTTTATTTGTGCACCAAGAATCAAACACCTGAACTTTGGATGAGGACTTTACTTTTATTTTTTTTAATTGCAACAGGGTGAATCATTCCTTGGAGAAACAAATTGTTTTTTTCCCTTTCATACATGCAGAACCTGTGAAAAACACACATCATAAGCTGTGTCCAATAGTACTTACTTTATGAATCTTTGGCCTTCTAGAAGCATGGTATCCTTACAAGTTAGATATTAGAGAAGATAATAAAACTCTTAGGGATGCGTTGTAGTGAGTTGAGAGAATCTGTGGCATGTGAAATACCTTTCTACATCCTCAGAGATGTAACGGGAATGACTCTTTAGTCTGTGCTGAGAGTAAATCTGTGGTGGTACCTCTTTCCAGCAGTGACCTTGGTCCAGGGCAGAACTGTTGCTGTTAGGAGCAGGGAGAGTGGCTACTTAAACTGTGGCATGGCCTTTGGTGGATCATGTAATGACAGGAGCCCATGTGATTGAGGAAGGATGGCAGGTTATAGGGTGTGTCTGGATCGTCCATTGAGTGATGTTGGAAACTAGCTAACACTATGTTAGTGCTCAGTGCTGGGTTGAGGAGGTTGCTGCTGTAATGATGGAGGGCACAAGGAAGGAGGGCACAGTTCTTCAAGCACTGTTGTTAGTGGACCTATTTCCAGATATTTACAAGTAGGACTAGTATTTCACATGCCTGAAGCTTGAAAGTTTTCCCTTGTCATCTAGCCCACAAATGCTATTATCAAATGCTATTATAAAGAAGTGAAATGCAGAACACTGTGGCTAGTAAAGGTTAATCAAATTGATATATAAATAGTACCCTGGCATATCTTTGTATACTTAACATTTTACAAAATATGTTAAGTACACAAAATAAGTAATGTATATAGAAAGAATGCCTGCTGATGTGCTTGACTGGTTGTTTAATATTGATAAGTGTGTTGCAACATGGTTACCATGTCAATATAAGACTATTTAAAGTCATGCTTTTATGATGGGGTAAGAGAACAATAAAGCAGCAATTGCTTATACCCTGAATATTAGATAGATTTGAGCAGATTTTATAGCTGTAAATTAATAAGCATTTCAAAATTAGAATTTTAGATGTAAATTATTTTCAACTCAATTTTCTGTGTGCTGGAAACAGACATAGTAACACACTCAAATCTGTCACCAGTAGCATATTGTATTGCAGTTCTTTTCCCCCTTGTCTCTTAAAAAATAAGAATACAAATGGACATACATACAAGCCTATTTTATGTTACTTTATATATATAAACTCCTTAATGTGTTGGAGAAAAATCAAAAAGATTAAGGAGTATTAGAGGTCAGTATTATTTAACACACTCAAAATTATTTTGATCCTGTGAAAAAAATATTGATGACAAGCATCAAATCAACTTAGGGATTCTTTTGATGTTGAAGCCTCCTTATGGGGTTTTAGGATAAAGGCAAATTCACTGGTTTCTTACTTCAGTGTAATCCTGAGCTAGTCATACTTAAATGTGTGCGTTACAAGAAAATTTAAAGATGAATTTAAAGCAAAAGCCTTACTCTGAAATTAGCAGGTTTTGAAGTAAAGTATGCTGAATGAATATTTCATTATTGTGATGCAAGTCACATTTCATTTAGACAAGAAATTAGTTTCTAACAATTGGGTACATGGGGTGAACTGTAAGGGAATTAGGATTCACTGAAACACATAGAGCAGTCTGACTGTAGAGTCTCTACAGGAAATAAGGTTCAAGATTTTTCTAAGCCACAGGAACTGTTCTACCCTTAAGGAATTGTAGCTGATAGAATAGGGAGAACTACGACTACAGAACGTTTCTTTTCTCAATGTTTTGCTATCAATTAGAAGTTCAGGCAGGGAAATAGTTTTTGGGACATGAAAGTACTGTTGCAAGTTCACTCTTTCCAAGTCCCTAAAACTGCCATAGGCATCTAATGCTTTGTGCATTTAGCACTGCTTCTTGGTAGCCTCTTCCTCCTCCTCCTCCTCCTCCTTCTCCTCCTCCTCCTCCTCCTCCTCTTCCTCTTCCTCTTCCTCTTCCCCCTATCTCTTTAAACGGTTTCAGTAAGATGATAAGAATGAGGTGTATTACAAGGAAGGAATGACAATAAAAATATAATTTGAATTTGTATTTAAACTCAGCCTAGATGTTCTGCTGTATGCCTGTGTTTTAACAGAAAAGGCCAAGATTAATGACACATTTATTGCAATCACAGCTGTTTCAGCCAGCTCTGGAATAGAAGCTCCATGTAGCCAGATATAGCAGACTTTTGGGAGAAGGAATGTAAATAAGAAAAGCAGTTGCCTGACAGAATATATTTGTAGTGCAGCTCTTTTATCCATGTGCTCCTACCCTTTAGAAATGAAGCTTTTCTGTTGATTCAGTGTCTAATCCTGTCTCTGTCTTTTCATTCTTAACTTTTGGGCACTGTATTTGGGAGGTCTCTGTGTGACATAACTGTGTAGTAATTAAGATCACTTGGCAATACATCTGTTGTCAAGAGATACAAGTGTCTTTATCAATATGAGGTCAGTTATTTTGATAAATAGATGTAGTAATTTTACTTAAGTGTTCCGTTTCACAATGAACATTCTTAGTCTTTTGAAGTTATATTAATTGCTTGCCGTTCTTTTCAGATTTTTTTTATTTTCCTATAAGCATGTTTAAAAACCAGAACTCCGGCCTGACAAGTTTCTTACCCTCCAATCTCCCCTACATCTGGAAACTGGTCATGCATGTCCATACATCTAGGGATGAATCTATATACTCTGTACAGTGCTGTGTCTGTTAAGAGGAAAGTACATAAACTTGTATATTTTCAGACTTCAGTCTGTGTGGTAACCTGTAAGAATGATGGTAAGAGTGTATTTAAAAAAAAAAATCAACATTAAATAAAATGTCTTTATTACTCCAAGTTGTGGATCTAGTACAAACTGTCTTCTTGTGTGACCATTAGAATTTCTGTCTCTTTATTGCTAAGCATTTTTCATGAATTTTAAATTTTATAATTTACTGTAACTGTGAAGAGAGGAAATGAAAATTAGGAAATACTCATGAGGCAAAATGAATAATTCTGCCACTGTACCTTCCTTCCAATTTAAGGACACTGTAATTTATTCTTACCCAACACTTAGCAAAAAGCGGCTCCTATTTAATCTTTGTAATCCTGGCTTTGAAGCTACTGCTGCTTTGTAATTTTCTTTACAAGTAGCAATCACAGCAGTGGTTTTGATTAAATGATTACCCATAGGCCTGCCCTTGAATGAAATGACAGATGTACTCTGCTAAGATATAAGTAAATGCTGTGAACTTAGCACCTTGCTACAGAGTGAGCATATTCAAATTATCATTATGTATTATTATTGTAAGTTACTTGCAACACAAAGCATAATATGTTACTTTATGTGACTAGCTTTCTTTGTATGGGGGACCAGGGGAAAACCCTAGTCTGACTGAGGTCAGCCTTGCACAGCAATCTTGCATCTTGCATCCTTCTTGCAAGTGTGTGTGCATAGATGTAAAGTGAGTGGTTGTGTCAGCAAGTGCTACCTCAGTAAGGGATTGAAGAGTCTGAACATCTTTCTGCTTTCTCTGTTGTGCTTTAAAGTCTTAATTTCCTCCTTGATAGGTTTTCCAGAACTGCATGAATCGCGTTAAATCTTCTTCTACTATGAGGCTGACAGTTTTCTGAAAAGAAATTCTACAAAATATCAGCATGAGAATACTTAACATCGTGCCTGCTCTTAGGTTTTCTCAATTTATTTGCAAGCACTTTTGTGTGCTGAAGTATTATTTTCAATGGCACCCACAATAATAGTAGCATAGGATGAAACATTTGCAGCTTCAGGAAAATTAGTGAAAAGTTGTGAGTCACACTGAGTTTGTCCTATGTAATTGTTTTGCAACTTTGAAATTATTCTCTATTTTTCTTGACTTCCCAAAACAACTTTTTTTTCTTCTTTCATTTTAAAAATTAAGCCTGTATTTGAGTATGATTGTTGTTGTTTACAGGTTACACTTGGTGGCAAGGAGCAGAGGTAAATGGTTTCCCACAGCAGTATCTTAATACCCAGCAGTACTGACATAACTAACTTTTCCTGGTATTGTGCTGGATATGACCTTTTCAGTTTCATTAGAATGTGCAATTAGCCAAGAACCCTGAGCTTGCATCTGGAATTATGCAGGTATTATTTAGCTACTGAGGAAAAAAAACCACAAAAACAACAACAAAACAAAAACCAAAACAAAAAAACACACAATGCCTCAAATAGTAATTTTTTATCAACTGCATGGAAAATATATTTCCTTGTCTGGTAGTGCCACATATGAGTAGAAATGGGCAAAATGCACTCTCCCTCATGGCCTTTGCTACTGTGCCTTTTCTTCTTTGCTCCTTACTGTTGCGTAGAAATCTTTCAGCCTTTAGTAAGAGTGTGACTTCTGGAAGTGGGACAAAGCAAAAGAACTGGAAGGAACTGAAAGAAATGAATTGGTAAAAGGAAAGGCCAAAGGAGGGTGAGGTAACAAGCAGATGAGAGACAATTTCCTTTGCTGAAGAAACCCCAGACAAAACAAAACCAGAAACAAACTAGAAAGGAAAAAATATTAGAGGATAACAGAGGACACTAAAATGGACCTGATATTTCATCATGGGCAATACTAATATCAATAGGATCATGTTTACATTATGGTAATGTTCTGGTTTAGGGCAAATTTGGGAGAAAACCTCCAAAGGAGGCCCCTCCAGAAAGCAAACACACACGGCTTCTCCCCCCAACTGGTTCGGGAAGGATTCCTCAGAGAGAAGTGGAAAGAACCTGTTTATTTAACAGGCAAAGCACCCCCCCCAGCCCACAAAATTAACAATACTGGATGACAACACACTTTCACTGCTCTGAAAAAGATGACAAATTCAGAAAGTCTCTCCTGGGAGTGGTCGTTCTGTTATTGGTCCCTCTGGTGCTGGGAATGGCTGCTGCAGGCCACAAGGTGCAAACTCTCAGTCTTTCCCAGGTCCCAGTCTGGAGCAGGCTCGAATGGTTACAAGAAAAGGGAAAGAAAAACAGAAACAGTCCAGGGGAAATTCAGACTGCCTAGCTAAACTAAATAACAAGCAAAAGCAAAAGCAAGAGCAAAAGCAGGAGCAAGAGCAAAAGCAGGAGCAAGAGCAAAAAGCAAAAGCAGTACTATGTAGTGCGCCATCTGTGTTCCACTGACTGTGGGGGAGTGAGCAGGCTGATAACAAAACAAAACTCCACTTTTCAGAGCCAGTCTTGAAGGCACAGAACATAATACCCAGCATAAACGGAACAGACGACTGGGGATATAAGCATCATAATGTCACCCTAGGACAGGTAATACTCACAGGTTTCAGTTGTGCTGTGCACTTTCTGCAGAGATGCTACCCACTTGTTTCTGCAGAGTGATATCCCACTTGCTCTTGTTGACAAGACCTCCTAGTTGTCTTTTACTCTTTCCATCCTTTTTCTCATGAAACAGAGAGAATTTGTATTTCACCCATGATTCGCTTCAGCAAAGCTGTACTGTCTTTGAAAATGTGTCGGTTTTGGGAACAGAAATACCAGTGACGAAAGGAAGAAAATAAAGGTTTGAGGTCAAAGAAAAAGGATGAGGAGACAAAGAAAAAATGAGATGCAGACTGAAAGGTCAGGAGGTCACTTCCCATAAGCTTCACTACTGGACTTTCTGGCATAGCTGCGTAGTCACTCCTTCTCCTTACTGTATCAGTATGGTCTAGATTAGTTTAAATACTTAAAGTAATTGCATTTTTAAATCTGGGTTATTCTGACAGAGATGGCCTAAAGAGAAACTTTTATATGTGATTATCCAACAGGTCTCAGGAAAGAGCACCCTTTACGTGTGGTTATAAGCAGTGATCTTTAATGAGGTTCTGCTGCAATGAAAACAACATTTTAAATGTAGCTTAGCTTTTAACACATTAGTATTTTGCTGGAAATTTGCACACCTAATGTAAAGTCCCACATATTTTTGAAAATACTGACTTTTGAAAGCAAGTGCTTTAGGTCAATGTGGTACATATAGCATAATATAAAGACATAGTGGTGTCGTTAAGTAACACCGGGACATACTTCAGCTTGCTTGATGGTTAAGTCTTGTTGATAGCTAAGTCATTTCACAAAATCACAAAATTGCTTCTGTTTGGTTTTTTTTTTTTCTAACAGGAATGCTAATCAGTTAAATGCCTCTTGCAATCTCTTCTTGCTACAGAAACAAATTAGGGGGAGCTGCTTCTCAAAAAGTTTCTTATACAGATGTTAATACGATTAAGTAAGCATACTATTTTACATAAGAGAGAAAGAAACAAGACACAGAAGAATCTTTCTCATTATTTCATGTACCTGACAGATGAATCTGTGTGATTCAGGCCTCATGTATATCTTTATCTACAGGCTTGTATGTCTTAAATTGCAGAACAGTCTGTTTGCTTTAGTAGGTTGGTCTCAGTGTGGAGACCATTGCATTGCAAAATGCAATAGAGTGTACAATATCCTTTATGTATTAAAAAATATGCTGTCAACGGAGTGTGTCCATAGCAGAACTTTTGAAGCCTCTTTTTAATTAGAGGGAGTTGCAAATTTTACTTTTTTTTCTAGTCAGTTACTGTTCATCTGCACTGCTGAGGATTTTTGCAACCTCTATAACCTGTTTAAAACATTAGAATTTTGCATACTGACTGACAGCTTAATAACATGATTGTTTTGCATGTGTGTGATGGACACAAATGTGCTTATACATGACATTTCTTCAATAAAATTTCTTCAATATTATATGATGTCATTGTAGTGCAAATATTCGCACAATGTATAGATTCCATATTCAACTGTTTCTCAAGTTCTTGGAATTTATTTGAAAAGCCAATTAATTTGCTTTATGAAAATAAAAGTAAGCATGTTGAACTGCGGCAAGCCAATGTGATGAAAGAAGACAGGTAACATGATGAAGTTTATTTTCCTTTTAAACATACAAACAGTGATTTAAACCACTAGAAAGGTGCCTAACTATCTGTTTCTGGACTAATCTCTCTATCCCACTGTTGCCTCTCTTTATCCAATAAGCCAAGTCATAAGACTGGCAAATGCTGCTTCTGATGCAAGTGTTTAAGAGTATACACGCAAAACCACAGCCTCTTGTAAATGACAAACATCACTATTTGAGCATGGAAATAGCTCAAACAATTCAAGAACTACACTGAAATGCCAAAAATACCAAAGCAGATTCTTCCTGGTCTCCCATGTGGTTTGCAGCATTCTTCTTATATTGTGTTCAGATTCAGCAGCCACAACTTCAGCTCCAGCCTGTTTAACCTTGGCACCAGTGCTCATACATTCTAGTGATTTGTGGGAAATCAAGGCTGTTTTTCCCACTGTTTGGGGATTTAGTGTGTTTAATCAGTTGAGGTTTTTTTGGTTTTTGGTTTGTGGTTTTTGTTTGGGTTTGGTTTTTTTTTTTTGGGTGTGATTTTTTTTTTTTTGGTTTGACTTTTTTTTTGTTCGGTTTGGATTGGGTTTTTTTGGTTGTTTAGATTGGGGTTTTTTTTGTTTGATTTGGTTTTGTTGTTTGGAGTTTTTTTTTGTTTGATTTGATTTTTTGTGGTTGTGACTGAGAATACTCAGAAAATAAATGTAAGTTACTGCTTGTTATTTTCCCAATAAGTACTAGACTAAGGAAAAGTTAGATATTAAAAAAAAAATTAAACATATCTTTTGATTATATCCTGAAATAAAATATTCTTGTAGGGATTATGAAAGTTGTTATTGTAAATACTTTGTAAAATACAGAAGTAAAAGCATTTGAAACAGGTCGGTTTTTCTGGAATTGCAGGTTATACAAACTGCGTATTATTCCCTGGGGAAACTCTGTACATCTGTAAATACAGATGTAAAAATACATCTGTATTTTTACTCATATTATTTGATCAAAATATAGAACTACAGAAAAATCTATTGGATGGTCAGTTCCTGTTTGAATAACCTATACCACATTTTGATTTTTCTGGCACATTTGTGGAAAGAAAGGAAACAGTCCCCAGTGACAACAAGCAGGGAATCTAGGAAGACTTGTTAGGGAAAAAGCCACTTCAGTTTTTATGTTTGTCTAGATCTGGGGTACAGAAGATACTGAGTGATTCTGCCTGTGCATCTAATAGTTCACCTGTAGTGAACTCTAGTAGTAAAATCATAAAAATAAGCAATAAGTCATGACATGACTATCCATATACCACTGCCCAGTATCTTCATCTTACATCTTGTTGCAGTGAAAAGATGTTTTGTATTAGGTGAGCCTACCCAATATCAAATTGTGATCTGCAAATGACGGAAATTGCCTTGTAAGAAATAGATGCAGTTTTCGACAAAAAGCCCGCTCCCGTTTATTCATGTGTTTTTTGGGAACCTAATTCCAAACATGAAGCAAGAAATTGCCTACCTTTGGGCTGTTCAGTTTTGTCTGACTGATTTAAAGGCAGTCACAGAATTACTTCGTTATAACTTCCCCTGTAGACAAGCAGGTTCTTTATGCCACTGTTTCAGTCCAAGGAGCCAAATAATACCTTTTTTATTGCAGTATTTTTAGACATTGGATACATCTGGAAAAATATTCAAGCAGATAATTAGATTGCATTAGCAATGTGTCTGTTGTGGTTTCCCTGATCCCAAAGAAGGCAGCCCTTTATGAAGCACTTGGCCACAGACTCTGCAAAATCTGCTGTGTAAATTGGCCCACACTAAAGCATGTGGAAAACATTTTTTGGCTGAAACTTGAAACCATTCATGTGGCTTTGAGACAGGGAAGCTCAGCCTGCCAACATCAATAGAACTTTGTACTACAAACCAAAATGGTCATTTAGACATTTGTACTTTCATGCTCACAAATGCACTGAGGTCAAATATTTTTTAATCTTGGGAATTTTTCCTCTTTATACAGCCTCGTATTTCACACAGGAAATGAGGCTGAGTACAACAAACACAAATCATTGAGACTGACAGGGCATATTGGGTTCAAAACCCAAGCTTTGACTCTAATTGCTCTCCAAAGGCCTTTGGCTCAAGGTAGCTGTTGATTTAGTTCAGCTGTTTCAAATCAGCACTGTAAGGTCTTGCTAAGACAAACTGGTTAGGCCACATTACATTTGTACTGCTGGATCCCTCGGGTACAAGTATAACACAGTTAGCATTTTAAAAGATTGCATTTGTCTGTACACTGCAGGCGGCAATTATAAGCAGGAAAATCTTTAGTGAAAGATGGTATGACCTTCCTTTTGGTGAAAGAGTGATAATGGCTTCTTGTGGAGGTAAAAATAATGTTTCTATTCAAGGTTCAGAGGGGGACCCCACCTTGTTTCTCATGCAAGTCAGTCTTGACAGAAATTTGTTGCCATTATTTTTGTTTTACTTTGATAGTGCTTGTTTAGCTAAATAATACATATCTCTAAAATGTCTAATTTTTGTTACTGTCCTGCTGCAGAAATATTGCACCCTCTTCTGAGGGAGGTGACGTTACTAAAGAAAAGCTACTTTCTCCCTTTATGAATTAAGAAATTGACAATCACTCAATTCCATGTTTTAGTTTTCTGTGTTATTGACTGCTTCTGACATAAACTGGGTCTGACTTTTCAGCAAGGGAAATCCTGCAGGATTACCCAACAGGATATAAATCTGCTTGGTGTATTATATTCTCTTACTGTTCTTAGCAATGTAAGTGCTGAAGTTTGATTTATTCCAGTATATCCATTTGCCTGTCTACAGTCAGAATTTGCATAGTAAAGATGTAATCCCTGAGAAGGAAAGCATGGTGAGCTTTTGCCAGGTTTAATTCACAAAGTGCTATTTTACATGTTAATTCTTCCTGATCGGGTGGTTGTTACTGAGTGTCACACAGTGGCCTAATTATCACAGCTGAAATCAGCTGACCAGATCAAAGTGCCTTAAGCACAGTAGTAGGCTGTAGAAGCAGGAGGGCTCTGAGTCACTTGGTGCTCTACTTAATAGTCAGCCCACACTGACTGAAACATGCTGAAACCCATTGATCAGAGATTGTGGTGCACAAGGCATGTTGTCTACAGCACATTCCCTGTGTGTTCCAGATGAATTGGAAAGGGCTGGAACAGGGCTGGCTGTACTGGCTTTCTGCCAGCTGGGTAACACAGGTGAGCAGGTGATCTGGAGACAAGTCTGATTAATTTTGAGGATACTAAGTATTGCATGCATATGTGTAGGTGGCAGCATTCCTGTTTACTAATATTAGAGTGTATTTTTGATGTTTCTTATGAATTTTTACTTTAATGAAAACATTCTTGAAGCTACTTTTGTCCTTATTTTTCAATCACAACACATATGCATCCTCAAATCTAGTGTTTCTTCACAAGGACCCTGATAATACCATCTTCATTGTCTTTATTTGCCAAGAATTGAGAGGGTGCTTTCAGATCCTTTATTGCCTTTTCTGAGTAGGAAGTCCAGTTCACTGCTGTTTCACAACCTTAATTCCCTGTGTTGTTCCAAAGAGACATAAGCAGTCCTCCAGGATGAGGTACCTTTTCTGAATCATGGGTTACATTAAGCCTGGTCACTCTCAGGTGGGTATGAGCTCATTTTTTCTGTGCTCCAAACCAGCTGGAAAGCTTGTTAGTACAGACTCAGCGTGAACATAGCAAGTGCTCTCTTGGAGCTGGTATTCTAGTTTGGATTTGGTAATGTGTCTTGTAGCTTTGAGCTGACTGGAATATAGGCAGGGTAAGTTCATGTTGGCCTATCAATTGCTGCATATGTGTGTCCCTAATGGAGATGTATAGGCTGGGTAAGAAACTTGCACTGTGAGTTGTTTATTGCTTTGTTGCCTTGGTCCACTGAATAAGAAGAAAGTTTCTTCTTTGCTCCATGAAGCATGCTTCTCCTCTCTTTTTTACATTAAATTTAATTCTATGAAATTATTTTATACCCACCTTGCTTTCCAGAAGCTGACAATTCCATGTACCAGATTAAAACCCAAAGCTGCTGGTTCACCTATTGCTGTTTTCATTACTTTTTTTTTAATGGAGAAAGGGGCTAGATTGTGGAGAGCTGTAGCCTGTAGCATGATCTGTTGTTGGAGAAGTTTGTGGAGAATTATGTCCTGTGAGGGGGACCCCACCCTGGAGCCAGGGGAAGGACTTCTCTCCCTGAGCAGTGGCAGAAGCAATGTGTGATGAATTTGTCATAACCCTCATTTCCTATCTCCCTGAGCTGCTGCAGAGAAAGAAGTAGAGCTTGAGGTGAAAGGAAGTATGAGAGGAGGGTGTTGTTAAGATTTATTGTATTTTTCATTTTCCTGCCCTGATTTTTTTTAGTAATAAATTCTGTTAATATCCCCAATACGAGTGTGTTTCGCCCTTGATGTCTTTTGGTAAGTGATCTGTCCTGGTCCTTGTCTTAAACCATGAAGTCTTTGTTATATTTTCTGTCCCTGTCCAGCTGTAAAAGGGAGGGATGAAGTGGCTCTTCCTGGGGTCAACCCACCACAACTGCTGAATAGGGATCCATGTGACAGAGTAACTAGAAAAGACTAAAATCCTTCATAGCTATTCACGCATGTGCGTCTCTGATACTCATTATTAAGTCCTCCAAAGCATTCTCTAAACATTAAAGAAAATGTATCCCTTTTTCCCAATGAGGTATTTGGGAATGGATGTCAATATGACTCATTAGTTTACAGCCAGATAATAGTTACTTGAAATTTTATTGTCTTCTCCTGTTCCTGAAAGGATGGATGTTGTTACGTCTGCTGGCAGAAGTCAACTTTTAATAGTAGTATCTAGAAGTACTTTCAGCACAGATTTGAAAACAAACTAACCCCATGTTGGAGACTGAAATATTACAATTTATGACTTAAACTTTTCATCTTAAACTTAAACATTCATCTTCATGAAGAACCTTTGCCTACTATAGCAAACACTGTCTTACAAAAGCTGCAGAGAAGACCCCCACACCCTGAATGGGGCCCTGACTGAGGCCCTACACCGCTCACTGATGAAGATAAATAAAGTAACAACTCGGGGCTGGGGGAGAAGAGTAAATTCACAGAGCACAAGCTCTACACCTCCGGAGGGGGGCAGCCCCAGGGCATTCAGCTGCCAGGCCCGCACAGGCCTCGCACAAAGGTGGGGAGAGGCTTTGGGGTGCGGGGAAAAGGCCTCTGGTGAGAGGCAGTGACCGCCCATCCTGGCTGTGCAGAGGGCTCAGCTGAGGGGCCCCTTCGCCCCGGAGAAGCTGCGGCCACACGAAGGACCCGGGGGTGCCGTGGCCTGCCACAGGATCCCCCGAGGGGTCCCAGACCCCGCTCCAGGGCACGGCAGCACGGTGCGACAGACCTGCAGTGCTGCAAGGGACAGTGCCAAACTGGGTCCCTGCAAGGGAGGCACCTGGGCCTTCCCACCTGCCCACAGGTACATCCATCCATGGTATTCTGTATTTTTTGGTGTGGTGGCGTCACGCAGTGGAGACACGGTGGTGGGGGACCCTTACCACCAAGACCAGATGGAGGGGAGCAACAAGACACTGTTGGGACCCTCGGAAGTGTGATATGTGTCCCCAGTAACCCCTGTCACTCTCTCCCTTCCCTCCCACCCCCTATGCACGCTTCTTTTTCTATTTTCATCAGCTCTTTCACTATTTCTCTTTGCCTCTTTTACTATTAAATAAAATGTATCAATATTTTGGCAGCAAGATCTAACCTCATCTGGTTTTAATCATGTCTTTTGGGTATATTTTGAACCATTCTGGGTTTGATCCACTTTTTTCACAGAGAATTAGTTTCCTCTGCTCTTCTGTGTTTAAACCAGATCTTAACACCCCAAACCAGAGAGTGTCGAGGGTCACTGCAGATCTTTTTAGAAATTAGAGAGTTAAGATAACACCAACATCATGCACAGTTGGAGGATTATGTTAATGAAGACCAGATTCTGGACTGAGGGAAGAACTTACAGTAAATATATGCAGCGTTGTATGCAAAACCATTTTGACACCCTGCTAAAAAATATTTTCATGCTTCTCTCCTCCACTTTATGGGAGAATATATTTGCATTCAATTTATGGAATGATATTGCACTGATTCTGATTTTTAAAAAAAGAAAAATTAAGTGACTATGCCATTAAATATTGAGCATTTTTCAGTCTCACTGGGAAATAGATTCCTGCGTAATGTTCTGCAAATGTTGACATATCTTCTTTTGCTTGGTGCTTGCCCTTGAAACTAATCTGTTCGTCCCTACTTAATTGTGTAAGATCCTCATTATTAACCAAGTTCCTTGCATGGTACAAATTCACTAATATAAAAATAGTGAGTCTAAGACATACTTTCTTTCCTTTCTGTAAGAAAATCATCACATATAAGAGTATAGCAGACTAGTACAAATAGGGACTTTCATAAGTCAAATTTTATTTTCCCCAACAAAATTAAATAGCAGTACTTTGCTTTCAGATAAACATACTGAACATTGTGCAGGAATAAGTGTAGAATAACAGGGAAAATTAATTTGTCACTAGCAGCTTCCTGCATTAACAAAAGTAATGTGTCTCATATTTAGTGGTCAAGTCTGGTGTGACGAGCATGGAAGCAAAAGCATAAAGAAATACCTTGAACAGATGATCTTCCGAACACAGTCACAGATCTGGTGCCCAGCCAAAACGGCCTTTTCAAACACCTCTGAGGTAATAGTTCAGGCTTGAGCTTCTCAGCCAAGGCCACTTTGTGGTATGTGTTGGATTTGCAGTTTGTTTTCATCAGTGCCTTTGAGAGAGGCTGAGACCTTGCAACTACTGCTGAAAGTGATTCACTGTAGTGCCCCTGCTAACAGCAATTTATAAAGCTAGAGGGTTTGCTCTTGAACACTATAACTTCTGATTAAAGTGATTTTCTTTCTTGTTTTTATGCTGGTTAGATAATTCTCTGTCTTTGCTAGTATGTGTCTGCACTGTCTCCCCAGGTGTAAAACACTATAGATAAACTTCAGAACTCCTGCACTTGGCCCTTTTGGAAGGCTATTTATCCTTTCCCTTTTTATCTGTGGGAAAAGATTCCTCTTTATCTATCAGCATTTACTTACCAGTGTTTAAGCTTGTTTTCTCATGCTTATAGGCCTTCCTTGGGTCCCTTTGCATAGAAAAACCTGTGTGAAGCACAGGGTTTAGATATACCTACTGATAGTGAAATGATGAGAGACCTGAAAGGGGAGGGAAAACTCAGGGAGCTGGAAGAGAGGAAATAAATATTTCTCCCAAGGAAAATTCAAACCATGTATCTAGCAAGCCCAGACTGTGCTGGATGACAAGCCCAGAGAAATCCTGTCTTTTTCCTAGTCAAAGCCTTTTTTGCACAATAGTGAAACTGTTTGTCACCTTATAACAAGTTTTACTTTTCTGAGAACTGCTTTAATTCTGAGATTCCTGCTCAAACTGGGCCAACTAATTTTCATGCATTACAGTGGGGAATAATGCTTTTTTTTCTTTTGTCAGAAAGAAAATGAATGAATGAATGAAATAATGGAAGAATGACTGAGATGGAAGAATGAGTGTGCTGCTTCCCAGGGACCTCACACATCCACATCTTGGCTACACTCTGAGTCTCTTCTCTATGAGAATACACATCTATTGAATGAATAGAAAAGGCTGACCTACAGCTAACAATAAATCACACTAAACTTTGTGCTTCAAGTTGATAACAGTCTGCAGAATTTAATGTTAAAAGTCCTGAAATACAGGCTTTATGAATTCATGACTGTGCTTGGTTAGGTATATTCTCAGTAATGTGGGTTGTGGTTAGTGCTCTTTGGAAGATGAGTTCTGAATTGTAAAGGCTGCTTTTTTATCATTGGGGAACTATTTTACTTGAATCTGCCTTATGATAGTAAAAATCAGATCTCCAAGGGACATCTCTAAAAGAGAAAACAATCTGATGTTTAAAAGAATTTAAATCTCTACTGAAAATCAATAGAAATCTTGTCCCCTCCCCCCTTATTTTTCCACTGTGCATTTTTTGGAAATTTGGAAATTCCACTGTGCATTTTGGAAATCACAGTTGTGATTGTTATGATCTTTTCAGTCATCATGTTGCTCTGTGTAGGTTTTATGTTACAGTTGATAAGACGCTGAACATTTTCTGAGAGATCAAAGCGCTTACTATAATGAGAAAAATGTACATAACAATAGTTGTATGGCAAGGGTAAGAATTGCCTGAAGCAGAATGAATTTCTACAGATTGCTTGACAATGTAAGAATAATATAGCACTACAATCATGAGAATAATATTGCTTAATAAATCACTGGTATTATATGTCTCACAGTGAAACTTAGCATTTTTTGAATTACTAAACGCATTGTCTTCTTGATTAGCTATTTCATGTTCAGAAAACCTCCTCCTTGAAACTCATTTGAAAGATCTCAGTTTTATTTTAACACTGAAGATTATTAGAGTGGCCATGGCAGACCAATACCAGACTTTCAGTTTGTTTAGCAATAAACTAGTGTCAAGCTCTTCTGCCCAACAAGCCCAGGAAAGCTTGGCTGTGCTTTGGGAGGTGCACACTGATGGTCTTCTACCTTACTGTGGTATTGAACAAGGACCTGTGAGACTCCAGTTTCATCGCTGTAGTGGGTAAGGAATTTATTTAATAAGAAACCTCCTGACCACTTGAGTATTCTTAAGTCTCCCAGGAACTTCACTCTCACCCTTACCACTGATTCCCTGGATGTGTGGATTTTGTGTAGTGTGGGCCTCGGAAGAAAGGATAAGAATAATTATTTCCTTCAACTCAATTTCTTATTTTCCCATTTCTTTCCTTGCTCCTTTCCATGGTATACATAAAATCAATTGAAACCTGTTTCCCTTGGTTTTTCAAGAGGAGAAGAAGGTATGGCTAGAGTTGCCAAATCTTGTAGCCTTTACTTAGGTGTTGCTCACTTCAGCTTTTGTTGTGTTTTGTTTGGGTGAGAACTAGAAAATTAGCTAGCATGGATTTATTGATATAACATGTTAACATTTACAGAATCTGAAATCCAAGTTCATTCATTCTCCATACAATATTGCACAATAGATGGCAGGTTAAGCATATGTCATGATCAGAAATAATTTCCCTTTAAAAGAGCTAATGTGGAGATTTCATGGCTAGAAAAACAGAACAGCCCTTCTTCATGGCTTTATGACTTCAAAACTTTAATGAGCCTTAGAAGGAAAAGGGAGATTTCTTGTGCCTGAAGGGTATTCGGTCATTGCAATCTGTTTCTCTTCCTCTCAATTGGTTGTTTGAGTGTATTTTTCTGCAATATGTTTATTAGACTCTGAATTAGAAGAGTAAAGGTTCTATCAATCCAGTAACTTTGAAAGAGACCCTGGATCCCTGTCTTTACATAGCTGTTATTCACAGATATTCCTTGTCCCTTGCAGTCAAAATGATTAAGCCGTACTTCAGTTACACACCATCAGCTTGAAAGGAATGTTACATAGTTTATGCTATTTTAGTGTTCTCTGGCGCATTATTTTGAACTTCTTTCCTCCCAAAAAAACCAAAACAAACCAAAAAACCTGAAAAAACAACACAAACACTCACCTTTTGATAATTTTTTTTAATTTTTGAAGTAACTTGTTGAAGTCTGAATATAAGGCCTCACAACCTGTGAACTCCAGGGTGGGATTTTTAAAAATTGGGTTTCTGTTGACTTCATCAGCAGCCACAGAGTTAAGCTTGTGCCAAGTGGTTACATTCTTATACAAGGCCTGGCAGCAGATCTTTCTGCTGCTGTTTTTGCCAGGTTTCTTCATTTTTCTGTTTATATACTGCTATTTATAACTTAGAGATTAATGATATTTATGTAGCTCTTTAGGATAGGATAGTTTTGTGGAACACTTTGTGGACTAAAATGAATAGAGATTTTAATTATAGTTTAGATTACTCTTGCAGATTGAAATTTAACAGCATGTCACAGATGACGTATTCTTAGAAATGTAGCAAACCTTATTATAATGAATCAGTTGCATATAATCATTGTCCCCATTTGTTGTGATGTGTCCATTTGCTTACACCAGCATTGCAACCGCTCTTTCCCAAATTGTATTAGCTGTTGTCTGTAACTTTACTGCTTCTCTGCCTTATCACATTAGGTTATAAGTGAGGTTCTTGGCTGGAATTCTGGAATTTGAAGGATTGTTCAGCATCTGATAAGGTCCATGTCTTTCCAAAGGTGTAGTCTGAATACATTTGACACAAAGAATATGCTTGTATTTTATGTCCATGGAGTAGAAAACTAATTTCCTGAAGTTTTGCAGTTCAGAGGCAGAGCACCTGACACTGGAAAAGAATGCATTTTAAGTAATCTGAGGACATTAAGGTACCGTTTTCTTGCTTCTGGCATACTGTGCTGTTAAAAATATTGCATTCCTATATTCAATTATTTCTTATATATCTTCTTCATATCCTATCTGCAAGCCTAGCTAGTGAAAAATTTTGCTTAAATTATATGGATTTGTATTGTCTGTTGTCCTTCCTTTTTTGGAGTTCACTAAGCTGAGCTGTGCTAAAATGGGCCCTGCTATGCAGACTTTTAGTAAGAGGGTTTTTGAAATGCCCTGTTGGCCCATTTATGTAATAACAAGGGAGACATGTCCTGACCTATCAATCTCACTTTAAAAGAGCTGTTAAAAACATTGTGTATTGTGCACACAGAAATCAACAGACAAGAATGTTTATAATTGCAACAACTTTGAGGCTGATAAAAAGTTCCTAAAGAGTTCAACTGGGAGCTTAAATCAAGCTCTTTGTTTAAAATACTTCACAACACCCTTATAACTGACAGCTCACATAACATCTAGTGTTAAATTGCTGAAATTTTCTTTGAGAGTTGGGATTTTTTTCCCGTCATTTCTTGGTAATCTATTTGGTTAATAGTCAGTTGGACTCTGGCCAGGTATTCATAACTCAGTATACTACATTCTGTTTCTCAAATACATATTAAAACAACATAGATTTTAAAGAATTTTTTCTTTTTTTTTTTTTTTTTTTTTACTGCACACGATTCTGTTTATCAACAGTGAGTCAAGACAAACTAAAAATATTGCAGTACTTCCAAACACATTGTAAATGTAGAGTTCAGGTCTCCAATAACACTAGGATTATACCAGCCACATTCTGATAGCAGATTGGATTATTCATCTGATGGTTTTCTCTTAGTTTATTTTTGCTGTCTTGGTGGAAACTGGCTAATGAGTTTCATCTAATTTTGGAGTCAGGTTCACAGTTGCAACAGAGCAAAGAAATTCCAGTTTGGACCAAAAACTAAGGACTATGTCTATACCATAAACACTGTCTATATAGCTGTGCTGATCTGGGGTGCAGTAAGGTGCAATTTATAACTAGAAATGCTGTCAACAAAAATCCAGAAGAAACAGTTTTATCAGCAGTATCAGTTAAAATTACTGGCCATTGAAGAAGAGGATCTACAACTGGAAAATTTTACAGCCATGAAGTATGTGTTGCTCGTGCTAATGTCATCTGTCTGAAAACTCGATTGTTTCACTGTAGTTAAGCAGTTAGACACAGATTGTTTGTATTAATGCTTAAACTTTCAGGGTCTTCTTTACTTCGTGGTTGTGAGCAGGGAATACGGGGTGACTGATGGAGACTCTGTCAGTTGTACCTTTGTATATCTGCATTGCTACTGAACACTCAAGTTTACAGAAAAGCAGACCAGAAAACCTACTGGGTTCAGGGGAAAGCTAAGACATGAAGAAAAAGCAACAAGAGGCAATGTTTACCTAAAAACTGCCTGTCTTGTTCACCTAGTGGAACTGATGGATTTCACACATTATATTGCAGTTGATCATGTCTTCATCATTTGAAAGAATACTGTCAAAGACTATTGTGCCTCTGCATTATAGGGAAGTATTTTACTGCGTTGTTGTAACACGGTACCTGAGTTGGTGCTATTGGCATAGTTAAAATACCCAAAAGTACTGTGTCAGGCCTTAATTAAAAAGTCACAATTATTGTTTAGGATTTATACCAAAAATGTGCCAACTTTATTCTACTCATCAGAGACTCAATTCTGAAAACAATAGAGATTTCAGGTTGACCTCCAAAAAAAAGTCTGAACAGAATTGATTAAGCCTGTAATATGTGTTTGTGTTGTAAAATAAGAATACAGCACAACTAGAGTACAAAACATGGCACAACAGACATAAAAAAAACCAATATGCTTTCTCTGCATTCTTTGCCGTGTTCGTTACCATTTAATATTTTACCTCTTAGTTAAAGTACAATTTTGGCATGGGATTATTCAGTAAAACTGCCTTTTAGAAACAGTAATTTTGGAATACATTTGACTGGGTCTAAACAGCAGGTGCTGCCATGCTCCTGCAGGCTCCAGCAAAAAGCCATTTTCCACTGTGTGTCTGAGATTGGAGGGGCTGTTCAGAGCTTTTTTTCCCCTGGGTACTGTAAGGTCCTTAAAGAGCATGAATGGCATTTTAAGCTGTCATTGGTAAGATCTTCACATTGATTAATGGATGACTTTTTACACTCACTGTGAAGGTAAAATGGAATTTGAGGTGACTCTGACCTAGTGTGTGATGAGCTGCTCAGGGCCTCTGGTGTTGGAGGAGATCAGAGCCACAAGGAAATGAGGAAGTCACTTAGTCACTCAGATGTAAAACTGGCATCCAACCAGTACTCTATCCTCATTTTCTTAGTGGCCTTCCACAAGCATGTGCTTTCTTATTTATAAAATATGCGAGTTGAAATAAATTATATTGTTACATTATCAGTTATTGTTGAGCTTTAAAAAATATTTATTATATTTGTGAAAGCCCTGCATTTTCAGCTTATCATTGTCCAGCAGAAGCCTCAAATAGCAACATGCAAAATCATTTTATATTTGTCAGTGGGAAGCCAGAGACTTGGTTAGGCTTTTGTGTTTGAGACGTAGAAAAGAAAAGAGAATTCAGGAGGATAATGTCTGGAGTAGAAGATACTTTTTGGCTCTTACACCTGAAAACTTTAATGTCAGTTATAAGCATGTGGCAGCCTGCCTACTAACTGGAGAAGACAGTCCCTGCCATTTGTTTGATATAGAATTTCCAGAGTTTTTCTTCACCACGCTCTGTTAGACAACACTGATACCACTGAAGTCAACGTGACTTAGCAGTAAAGGACTGCACAGACAGATACTTGTGCTTATTTTAGAGCTGAAAGCAAATGAGGCTTGTGCAGATAATCTGCCATATAATAAGCTGTTGAGTGGATTCATTAAGTTTCATGGGGACTTTCCTATTAGTTTTCTGATGATTCTGATTTTGTAAAGATTTGCCCTTATCAAAGGGCAAGTATTGGCAGTATTGAAAACATTTTCACTTTATGGTTATGTTTGGTTTTTTGTTCATAAATTCAGCAAAAGCCTTGCCACTGACATCAATGGAAATGATAGTTATACTTGCCCAAACATAGGTTTTATTTTTAACTTTACACGATTTTATTCAAGGAAGTGTTCAAGGAAGTGGAATATGTTCCAGAGGAGCACACTGTAATAATCTTGGCAGGACAGAAGATTTTAGGAAAGGAGTAACTGAAACAAAGGGAAAAAAGACATTAATTTTGCCAAGTGAGCATAAATAATTTGCTTAAACTGATGCTTTTGTATGCAGATTCTTACAAAATGAAGTAAATTTATAGGAATTTAATTAATTTTACAGTTAAGAAGTGGCATCTAACTTCAGTAGCAAACAGATACATAAAGTTTTATTTTAAAATACTCTGGGTGTTGAGGTAGGCATTCTAAGTAAAATTCCAGAAAAACACCCTGAATATTTGCAGCAACAAAAAGAAAAGAAAGTATAACCTGTAGTGGACATTGAAATTACTGCTGTTCTTATCCAATTAGAAGAGAAAATTATCTATCTAACATAACCTTTTTTTTTTACTCCCCTATTTCTCCAAATTCACCATTTTTGTATTTACAGTGTTCAAAAGAAGCTGTCTACAGCTAGATCATATCTGTTTTGTATTTTGCTACCTTACATGCAAGTACTAATGTAATTTTGATAGTCTAATTAAAGCAATAATAATGATAATATCTTAGAATGAAAGGTGATTTTTCTTCAAAGAAGCTTACCCTCAGTATTTGATTTTTTAATAGAATAACTTTTATAAACTTTCTGGTTTATAGAATAAGAATGTATAGTAGTAGTAGTGGCCCTTTGAAAAGAAAAGCAGGCACATTTTGGTCTTTTTATCCTTAATTTGGTATGGATGCAAAATGAATTAGTTGACAGCAAAGCAACTGTGATCTAAATGAGATACTAATTTGGAGTCTTAAAAGTATACTTTGTCTTTTAATTAGGTCTGTTCTCCTAACATATATATATATATCTATGCTTTAGAATCTGGAAAAAAAATGTAAGTGAAATAAAGTCTGTGTCTTTTGAATCGCTGACTAGCTTTTTATTGAGGAATGCAGCTAGTAAATTGTCATAAGGAAGAGCAGTGATGAAAAAAATTTGGAGATGTAAATATCATAGATGTAAATTATTGAACTGTCTTAGCACTAGGCAATAATAGGCTCACAACAAATCCCTGTATATTGCAATTTCCTCCAGGGAACCTTTCCTACAACCATCAAAAAGCCCTTTCAGGTTGGGTGGACAGGAATACCGTGCTAATACTTTAATTCTACTGTGCACTAAATCACTTTTAGATCAGACATAGAGTCTAGCAGGTTGTCACCATGTGGCAGCTGAACCAGCAAAGATGGGAATGATATAGGTCAGAGAGATTTAGGCACCTGGAAGTTCATATAGTCTACTGGGGTGCGCATTTTACACCCTAGTTCGTGTGGACTTGGACTTAAAAACTAAGTCAGTGGTCTTGATGTTGACATCAAGTGAAACCATGTTTGTACTGAAAAGTATTCCAGCACAAGCCCTACAATTAAACTTACTAGAAATGTCATGGTTTATTGCCCCACCTGTTGGATTCAACTACAGCCTTGGTGATGATGGCATTTGCAGTTGAAGGCTGGCAGGCTGCAAAGGGATTAGGAAGCAGACGCACACACAAATACACACACCCATGCCCTATTCCCCACTTTAGCATTTAGTACTTTTCCACCAAGAACAGGAAACCAGTACAAGTGGTCTGGCAAACTAGGACTTGACCTACATATCCAATGTCATTTCAGAGGCCAGAGACTGAGTTTTGTCGCTGCTGATTGATCCCATATAATTAGAATAAATCACAATATAACAGGGTCATAAAATATGTTGTTGTGGTATTCTTCACATATAAGTAAATAGGGAAAATAGGACACTAGTATTTTCTGTGCTGGAAATACTTTGGTCTTTTCAAGTGCACCATCTCTAACTAAAAATTAGTTGTTAGAACCATGTACTCCTAAATGTGTACAATTCTTCCCATATACTCTCTACAGACTTTCCTTCACATGCCAAAAATGAAAATCTATGCTTTAAAATAGAAAAAAACAAAACACAACAGAAATGTGCCTGATTTCATGGTATGTCCTTTTAAAACAGACCTTAAAAAAGTATGACTACAGCAACCTGAGAAACCCAGTTTTAAATAGGCATGCATGTTGAAATTCAAAAAAGGTGATGGTTCTTGAGTTACCTTTTTTACTTTGGCCTTGCTGGTGCACCTGATTGGACTAAATTCTTAACATAGATAAGAACAGATGTAAGGCAAGAATATATGTCAAGATGATATGAAATAACTTCTGTCAAAGTGTTAGCTGGGTGTCACTGAGACGCAATAAAACCCTATTAATTTTAATTTCTTCCCATAGTGTACTCCTAGGATATAATATTTTTTAGGTTTTTGTAGTCAGTTTCCTTTCTCTTCTTCCTCGTAAAGTGTCATTTCCAGAGCAAATAGCTTGCTCATGAACCTATTCTCAAGAATCCTTTAAATCTAACAGTAATGAGGCCTTGAACTGGCACAAGGTGTTGGCTTTTCCTTACCTACAGTCTGAGTGAGGACAGTATAATACAATGAAAATGAAAATATATCTGTTCAGGTTTTTAAGGTATATTTTTAACACCAGTTCTGTTCAAAGGTAACCCCTTCTTTCTCTAAGGATATACCTGCAGATATATTGCTGCAAAAATACTTGTGAAAAAGAGAAATACTGGAGAAATTATGCAACCTTTCCACTTTTGTATTGTATTTCACAAACTTCTCTAGTGCCTTGGGTAATATTATGATAGTTCTACTGGGAAAAATGGTAACTGTATCCAGTCTCCTGCATTCTCTGCACATACGTCTGAAGTTCTGTTGTACCACCAATATGAAGTGTAGGAAGGGAAATTTCCCAAAGGAATTAGTGAGAGACGATATATTGGAACTGGGGACAAAGGCAAAGAAAATGAAAAACCTGATCCTATTTCAACACAATCACAGGTCTGATCAACATTGCAGATAAATTATAACCTTTCCTGTCATGAAGGGATTTATTGTATGGAGCATAATATGCCCAGAGTTTGTTTTCACCTTGTTTTGTTTCGTTGGTGTTTTTTTCAGTCCGCTTTGCTGATGAAGGGCATGTTGAGGGTGATGACTGGAGTAATCAAATGGAAGATCAGGGTCACAATTCTCTTGCATTGCTGCTCTCTTGCAGAAATTCTCAGTTTGTCCATTGCTGACAGATCTCTAATGTGTTGCAGAACAACAAATGCATATATACTAAGAGTCTTAGTTAATGGGAGTGACCTGTACAGCTCTCCACTTCCTTTATGTGTATTTTAAAGTCCCCTGGATGCATATTGATTAAAGGTAAGGATGCACATCAATTTATGAAAAAATTATGAAATTTTGAAAGAACCTTAACATGTATCATTTAGAAACTAATAATTTCTTGGCTGTCACTATTTTCTTTTCCTTTCTTTGTATTACAAAATCTTTCTTACATTGGGAATAAATGCTTAATAATCAAAAATTGATGCTATGAATTAAGGAATAAATATGTCACTGGATAAAATAAAACAACAACAACAACAACAGAAAATAAATTAGATTTGTATGATTTTAACTGTTCTTTAATCTGCTTCTGGGCAACAAAAGTGATTTGTGTCAGCCTTTATTGCATTAAACTTTAATTTTCTTCCACAAGAACAGGATTATATAAAGGAGTATTGGATTGCACTCAGCATGGATTAGCTGAGTGGTGTCTTTGCTGCCAAAGACCAAATGGATTTCCTTCCTTTTGTGATTTATATTTTTATTGCTGTTTTTTTCCCCTTCTTCTAATTCCCATTACCCGTCTGTTTGCCAGAACTGAGATACCCTCAAGAGCAGCAGAAAGGCAGGCAGAGTTATTGGCTTATTGCATATATTTATGTTCCAAGGATTTTTACTAGCCAACATCAAAGAAATAAGCTAGCCCTCAGCCACAGAAGCTGATTGCTAATTTATGACTAAAAAACTAAAAGCTCATTAATTGTAAAAGGGACATAGGTTTTTCTTTGTATATACACACACACACACACATATATGTGTGCATATATATGTATGCACAAGGATTTTAACTAATCTTGATACAAATTTTCAAAGTTTTGTCTAATGGAGATAGATCACTAAGGGGTTTTTGGACATATAGAATTATTAACAGTCAAAACAGATGCTGTCAGTGTGATTGGAAAAAGATTCACACTCATCATAGAGTCAGGGAACATCCAAAATTTGAAGGGATAAAAAAGCAGAATATAAAACATAGATTCTTACTTATAGACAATGTAATAAATTTCAGTTTGTACTTTGCAGCTCATTTCAGAAATGATTAATTAATTTTTCAGTCTTGACATTTTAACTAGTAAGAAGATGCCTGGAGGTAGATGAGACAGGTATTTAAGAAAAGGATATTTAAACTATTAAGGTACAGAGTATGGGTTTGGTTTGTAGGCAGTAAATGATGGCAGCCCAAACAGCTAACAATACTCTCTCAGGCAGATTCAGCCACACCAAATAAATTTCAAGTGCAATAAAAATTATACACTGTACCAAAGCATAAAAAAAGATGTTGTTAAAAAGTGGAAGTGGAAATTCTGATTCTTCACTACAGGGTTGAAGAAGGAAGTAGATCCTGCTGTTATTTCACCATAATTAGTGTACAGAATAATTTATTATTCTGTAAACTGATAATAATAAATAATAATTTAATATAATTAAT